>NC_060066.1:128328549-128933375 GCF_922984935.1 Meles meles
GCCACCTCAACTCCTTTAAGATAATGTGGTAAGGTGGTTTCTTTTCATAAGAGCACGGACAGCTTCAGCATTCCTGGATAGGGCTAAAAATGTTTGCAATGTGAAAGTAGGAAGATAATTCTTTTTTCCCTTTTTGAAAAATTTGAGCAAATTTGCAGAGGCCCCTTTTTTCCAAGAATAAAATGAGTCATTCAGTGTTCATGAAATGCCAGCACGAATAGCCACACCTGCAGAAGGGTTCTGACTAGGATCGTATTACAGTCCCACTGCCAGAAGGGTAGCCTGTGTAAAATGCCTTACAGTGTTCCAAACTTTCTGGGAAATGTGGGGAATGTATATAGATTCTCAGGACTCATTTCATGGGAAATAGAAGGTTATTTTTCTATTTAAAAAATGTATTCTTAACGATGCAATTCCTGACATATGAAATAAATTCTTTTAACATAGGGTCTTCCTGGTCCACAAGGTCCAATTGGTCCTCCGGGTGAAAAAGTAAGTTACTCTGTGGTTCTGGTAATGCCTGGTCACCAATTTTGTGTTGTCAACCTTAGGCAGAAGCAAAGCCTGCCTTCTGTTTTTGATAAGATGTCAAGATGGCTCAGCACATAAGAAATTAATATGGAGTAAAACCTTGAGAGTACCATGGGAGGGGGGAAGTCATTCATACGTCTCTGAACTACAAATGATAAAATTCACATAGTTCCATTTGGATAGCTTCCAAATGTGACATTCTCAGCTATATTAATTTTAGAAATGCACTAGTATGAATGAGTGTTTTCTCTTCATTTTGGTTCTCCTTTTCTTTCTCGTTATTTAAAAAAATGTCATTGGGTTTGCCTGCGACAAAGGGTTTCTAGCAAGATCTGATTAAGGGAAAATTGTGAAGTTATCATTCTCACCATTTTTCATGTATAAATGGCAAAGGATGTTCTTGTTAATAACTCAGTGTCTAGATCAAAACAAGAATAAATCTTTAATTAAAGAGATGTCTTTCTCCCTGATTTCTTCTGCTGGATTCCTTAAGTAATAGTTCCTGTCCCCTGTAGGTACAGTACATTGTTAACTGGTTCTTTTTAATAATTTTTCCCCTTGTTCATTTATGTCTGTGAACATGTTATTTTTTTTAAATAAGCAACTTTATTGGGGTATAATTTCACATCATAAAATTTCACTCATTCTGTGTACTTGTCAATAGGTTTTTGTAAATTTACAGAATTGTGCTACAATCAAATTTTTTCCATGAATCTTTTTATTTTATTTATTTTTTATTATTTTGTTTAATTAGCCAGCATATAGTACGTCATTAGTTTTTGATGTAGTGTTCAATGATTCATTAGTCGCATAGAACTCTCAGTGCTCATATCACCACATGTGTTCTCCTCAATGCCCATCACCCAGTTACCCCAACTCTTCACTCCCCTCCCTTCTGTAACCCTCAGTCACAATCAAAATTTTAGTATATTTATACCACCTCGGAAAGAAACCTTATGTCAATTTGCACTCTCTGTTCAACCCACAGATTTAGGCAACCACTAATCTGCTTTCTGTCTCTGTAGATTTGCCTTTTCTGGACATTTAATATAAATGAAACACATGAATGAATTTAAAATACGAATTTAATCACATAAATGGATATGTGACCTTTGTGTTTGACTTCTTTCATTTTGCATAAAGTTTTCAAGGTTTACTCATGTTGTGGCATAACATCAATACTTTTGCTCCTTTTGATTGCCAAATGCATTTCGTTAATGGAATATACTACATTTTGTAGTATACAAATTAATGGAATATACTACATTTTACTTATTTAGCAGCTGATGGACTTATGAGTTGTTTACTCTTTTGAGCTGTTATGAACAGTGCTGCTATGAATATTTGCATATAGGTCTTTGTGTGGACATATTTTGATTTCTCTTGGGTAGGCACCTACAAGTGGAATTTCTGGGCTATCTGGTAAATTTAATGCTTAACATTTGAAGAAGCTTCCAGACTGTTTTCCAAGTAGTTGCGCCATTATTTCCTTCCTTTTAGCAATGTAGGAGAGTTCTAGTTTCTCCAGATCTTCATGGATATTTGCTTTCCTTCTTAATTATGGTCACTCTTCTCAGCATGAAATGGTATCCCATTGTGGCATTAATTTGCATTCCCCTAATCACTAGTGATGTAGAGCATCTTTTCATGTGCTTGTTGGCTATTTCTATATCTTCTTTGGTAAAATACCAATTCAAATACTTTGATAATATTTTAATTGAGTTACTTATTATTATGAGAGTTAACATCAACTTTAAGTGATCTTTAAGGTACTTTTTTGTGCATATTTCCTATATAGTACAGAGATCTATTGGAAAGTACCCCATGAATCAAAGATGTGCCAAAAGTGATTTCAAATTTTACTTTAGACCAGAAATTTTAACTTGGGCATCTTTTACCATACTTTAGATTAGCTCATCATGAGCTTACTGTATTCCTAATAAATTGTATTTGAGCATGTCTATTAAATTATCTACCATGCATTGGATTCCTAAGAGGAATTTGCTTTTAAGGTAAACTAGTATACCTGCATTCTCTTTGTTGAGCCAAAGGTAAAATATAGCAACTGGTTCACTGTACTTGTGGTGGGAAGAGAGCTGTCTTCAGCCCAAGCAGCTTCTTTTTCCAATCGGAATGTATCCAACTTGTGGGTTCAAAGACAGTCTCTTTTCATCAAAAAAAGAAAGGAACTCGAGAACATGAGAGAAACATGTTCTATTTATACTGCATATATATTTTTATTTTGCATCTGTATTAGTTTTGTTTTTTTTTAAGATTTTATTTATTTGTTTGACAGACAGAGATCACAAGTAGGCAGAGAGGCAGGCAGAGAAAGATAGAGGAGGAAGCAGGCTAGCCCGATGTGGGGCTCGATCCCAGGACCCTGGGATCATGACCAGAGCCGAAGGTAGAGGCTTTAACCTACTGAGCCACCCAGGCACCCCATTAGTTTTATTTTTTTATGATACACTGTATTCTATTCATTCTGGCATGAGAGTCTTATCTCCCAAATCTTGGTAAATGATGTTTCCAACTGGACTGTGGTCTAATCTGACAAATAAAATATAAATATGGTCATATGTTTTAAATTTCCCCTAACTTTCATATTTTTGTCCTAAGTTATTATAGCCTGTGCTTTTATTATATTTGTGATAAAATATTTTATAAATGTATTAATTAACTAAATTGGATAAAACAACTATATCCTTTATCCTAACATTTTGATAACATAGATATACTGAATATTTCCTATGATTTGATTGATGTCAGTATTTATATCACTCACATATTAATTGCTTTAGAGAAAACAAATAGTATTACATAACTCTATGAGTTAAGAATGAAATAACAAGACACAAAGTAAATATCAAAGGCACGGACTTTGAAGCATGGCTATGGATCTGTGTCCACTTACATTGCAGCTCTGTCACATATTAACATTGGCTAATTTACCCAAACTCTTTAGACAATGATACTTCATGAAATTGTTTGAGGCTTAAAATGGACTGTATATCCATTTAAAAAAAAAAAAAAGACTGTGTATCTACCTACCTATATACCTATAAATTGTTTAACATAGTGCATAGAAACACAAGAAATTTTCATTATTTTATTAAAATCTAAAAAATATAATATGATATTCATTCATTCAACTTAAGTCCCAGCCCTCCAGAGTAACAACAGATAGTTGAGAAAGAAGACAAAATCACGGAGCTTCCATTCTGAAAGACGTGGATTGATTTTAACTTTTTTTTCTCCAAATTTTCATTTAAATTCCAGCTAGTTAACATACAGTGCAGTATACAATACAACACCTGGTATTCACTGTGAAGAGTCAACTCCTTCATCCCCCCCTCACCTGTTTATCCCATTTGCCCACTAAGCTGCCCTCCAGTAATTATCAGTTTGTACTCCATAGTTAAGAGTGTGTTTCTCGGTTTGCCTCGCTTCCCTTTTTTCCCCCATGTTCATCTGTTTTGGTTTCTTAAATTCTACATATGAGTGAAATCACATGGTATTTGTCTTTCTCTGAGTAAATTACTTATTTCACTTAGCTTAATAATCTCTAGCTCCATCCATGTCATTGAAAGTGGAAAGATTTCATTCTTCTTTATGGCTAATATTCCACATATATATATTATATATGCATTTATGTATATGTATATGTATTTTATATATGTATATGTATGTGTGTTTGTATATATCCATATACATGCACATACATATATATGTATGTGTATACATATATATGTGTTGTATACACATATATATACACATACATAGATGTGGTGTACATATACATATATATAGGTATATATATAGAGAGAGAGAGAGATAGATAGATATACCACATTTTCTTTATCCATTCATCAATCAATGGACTCTTGGGCTCTTTCCATAATTTGGCTATTGTTCATAATGCTGCTATCAACATCAGTTTCTTACTAGCTATGTCTCCTAAAGCAAGGGAAACACAGGCAAAAATAAACTATTAGGACTTCATCAAAATTAAAAGCTTCTGTACAGTGAAAAGAAACAGTCAACAAAACTAAAAGGCAACCTACAGAATGGGAGAAGATACTTACAAATGACATATTTGATGAAATGGTAGTATCCAAAAAATCTAAAGAATTTACCAACACTCCAAAAAACTCAAAGAATCCAGTTAAGAAATGGGCAAAAGGCATGAATAGACACTTTCCCAAAGAGGATTCCAGATGGCAAAGAGACACATGAAAACATCACTCATCGTCAAGGAACTACAAATCAAAACTACAATGAGATAACACTTCACACCAGTCAGAATAGTTAACTTAATTTTTTTAATCACTTTATAGCTCAAGATTTTTAATATTTCTAGTTCCTTAAATATAGCAACAATAGAAAATCCATGTAGCATTGCTTATAGTTCATTGTCATAAAATATCCCAGTTGCTGATAAGAATAATTACTGGAATAGTTCTGCATTTGTACTTTATATCTCATTTTGAAGAAATAAGGCCACTGTCTTGAGAGCAAAAGGTAATTTATGTGACAGACAGAATATTACCATTAAATATAATGTTTTACAATGGTTATTACATGTTAGATTACTTGACTAAAACTGACTTCAAAGAGTGGTAAATTGAAACATTTAAATCCTTTAAGTGAGATGCAGTTATCTTCAGTTAGAAAATATGAATTGTTCAATTTAAAGGTTATTGTCAATTTTTTTGTTGTTCTGTTGTGATTTAAGTTACACCTCTTGTAAACTCTAGATTATCAGTCTGTATAAATATAACACCTTTCCTAAATACTCTCTAGGAATGGAAATGGATATTGTGTCCAGTACCTAGGCTTGCTTATATAGCTTTTCCCTTTTAATTGTTTCTAAATTCTAATTACTTGACCAGTAAGCAATAATTGTTTGGGTTCTGGAGACTTGATAAGTTAATTATTCTCAGCAGAATGGCTGTCTTCCTATCAAGAAAAGTTTACTTCTTGAGGTAGTCATTCTTACCATGTTCCTACTGTAGTAATGGTATGCTATAAGACATTTGAAACCATCCATGGTTAAAAAGAAACTAGAGTAAGGAGTTGAATAGTTACTTGGGGTTAATAGTTGCATATTAGGTTATGTCCCTTGACATCAAAATATTAGATTTGTTTTCCTTTGTGTCCTATGAATAAGTGTCACATTATAACGTGTTTCTTAACACATTTTAATAATTAGTTATGTTCCATCAGTGTTACTGTATCATTAGTTGAATTAGCACTTATTAATTTCTTTGATGGAAATATGCAATGTTTACTTCTTCAGTGGTATAAATCAATATACTCCTGACCTATATTGTTTTTGCTTTTATTCTCTAAGTTCTAGTTTACTATGGTAGGCAAAAACTAATTTGTAAATTTAAAAAAAGATACATTTAGGACTACAAAGCAGGTGAAAAACTAGCATGCTTTTGGCATATGTCAGATTTGGTTTTCATTTATCTCAATACAATGTTTTCTTCATATATCTAAAAGTCATTTAAATGTTTATTGCTTATAGATAAAAGCTAGAGACTTGTTAAGAATTTTATTAATATGTATATTCCTATGTAAAAGTCAGACTTTTCATTATTCTCATTTTTTAAAATAGAATATTCTCTTTCTCTATCTGAAAGGGACCACAAGGAAAACCAGGCCTTGCGGGACTTCCTGGAGCTGATGGTCCTCCTGTAAGTAATAGTTACTAGTTATTAAAATTTCTATAAATTATCTTCAAAAATAGATTTTACAGGTATTTTAGAAGTAGATTTTCTGAAGTCAGTGATTAAAAACAAATTGAACCAGTAATGAAACATTGTTCCCTCTAAAATACCATTTCATCATGTCACTTCCATATTACAAAATCTTTAAGGATCATTCAGTAGTCCTTGGATAAACTCATTCTAGTACTCTGATGCCAGAATCTCAAGATTGTCCTACTTCCTCATGAACCATCAGTTCCAGGCAAATAGATCTACTCCCTTCTCTGTCAGTATGTTCGAAATGTCTTTATTCGTATACATTTCCTATGGTCTTTTTTTTTTTTTTTCCCTCGTAGAAAGCACTTTCCCATTCTCTCTCAAAGTCCATGTTTCCTGAGGGTCCAGGAGTAATTTATCACCATTTGTAAATTTCCTTAAGCATCTTCCATGAAAATCCCCCAACCTTCAGAGATTTCTATATGGTAGAGATTATACCATATAGCAATGGTATATGGTTTGAAACATTGCTACCATATAGCAATGTTTACTGTACCCCAATGCATAATAATAAAAATGTGTAATTATATAACACCTGTAACTGATTTCCTTTAAAGATTTTATTTATTTATTTGTTTGTTTGTTTGAGAGAGAAAGACAGAGATAGTGACAGAGATACTGAGAGAGAGCACAAGCGGTAGGAGAGGGAGAAGCAGGCTCCCCACTGAGCAGGAAGCCAGACGTAGGTCTGGATCCTAGGACCCTGGGATCATGACCTGAACCAAAGGCAGACGTCCACCTGACTGAACCACCTCAGCGCCCCTGCAATTGTTATTTTTAAAAATTTGTTATTTACTCTTATATTTGTCTCCTCAAACTACTTATATTTTTAGCTGGGATCCAAAATTTTTACTGGATATAATTGTGATGGAGTTAAACTTTTTTGTTTACTGACTCTCAATAATTTTATTATTAACACTTTCAGTATTTGTGATCTTGCTATATTTTCTAATGTCCCATTCATATGCTTTAGCTGCCTTTTGAAGATGCATGTTTGATTATTTGATCAATATGCAAAATAGAAGTTATATTGAAATAAGTGCCTTTATGTAAGAACTAATTGATACTGGGGTTGAATTGTTAATGAACGTTCTGTATTGTTTCATATACTTTTTCCAAACTCTCAAATACATTATGTAATTGGTGAAACATATCCATGAAATATAACCTTGTTATGTTTCCTTCAAAATGCTACAATTTCCAATGTCATTTAAAGCCATATGCCCCGATGCAAAAGGTTCAGTATCCTTTGAAACATTAGATTAGGAAAAAAAAACAAAGGAAAAATTTCATAATGTTATAGACTACCATTAATATTGAATCTTACCAGTATTATGTTTTCCTAAATATAGGGTCATCCTGGAAAAGAAGGCCAGTCTGGAGAAAAGGGTGCTCTGGTATGTTACAAAGTATCCATGTAAATGCTCTGTCACCTTATGTCTAAGAGAAAATGCCTTACTTTGGTCATCTCTACCAACAGTAGAAAAATGCCATATTCTTGTAGATTATTTGGTAAAATTATAGTGTGTAAATGAGTAGCACTTTCAATGTATTATATATTTAAATAACAATGGGTCTTTTTTAGGGTCCTCCTGGCCCACAGGGTCCTATTGGCTACCCTGGTCCCCGGGGAGTAAAGGTAAATGTTATTCTTTTTCACACCACTTAATTTGAATGTAAAATATTATAATCATTTAAGTTTTCTAATTTATTCCATAGGGAGCAGATGGTGTCAGAGGTCTCAAAGGCTCTAAAGGTGAAAAGGTAAAATATAATTTATTTAGGTGATTTTAATTGCCATATATCTATTAGCCCAAAAATTTAAATTTATTCAACAGATATTTCATTTCCCAATATATTAAATAATTACTTGATACCAGACAATGCGAGCCTGATTTGTCCTGTGTATCCTGGAAACTTTTTTGAAAAAAGATTATACCTTGGGGTGAGGACTAAATTATAGAACAGAAGCAAAGATATGTCATAAACAGAATTAATCTTGTATCCTTTTTTTCTTACATTGTTTGTCTTTTATAAAGCATAGAGTTGTTTTATGAATAAATTAATTACAGGATTTGCACAATATCCAGTTGTATGCATAGCAGAGGAATGTTTATTCCTTTCTTTGTTTGCTAAAGTCCTCCAAATTCTTAGGCTGGAATGCAGTACTAAAGTTAGAAGTACCCTAAGTCAATTGGAGGAAGAGGAAGTCTTTATGCATTATACTGTATGCAAAGCAAAAGTATTAGTGGGAAGGAAATAAACATTAAAACTAGGCAGAAGTGGATAAAAGAATGTGGGATTTTTTTTTATAGAGCATTTGTAGTTTGCCTGTGTTTGACGGAAAGAGAGAGAGAGAGACAGTGAGAGAGGGAATACAAGCAGGGGGAGTGGTACAGGGAGAAGCAGGCTTCCCCCTGAGCAGGGAGCTGGAAGTGGGACTCAATCCCAGGGTCCTGGGATCATGACCTGAGCCAAAGGCAGACGCTTAACGACCGAGCCACCCAGGTACCCCTGTAGTTTGTCTTTGGACAAAGAAACCGAAATAGAGATTTTGTTTTTTACATAGATGCTTAATGTCAGTGTAGATCCCTCAAATCCTTCAGTGATTATGTTAAAATAAAATGGCATTACTCACAGTCAGTATTGTTAATGCTTACTACAATATTACATTTAAAAGTTAGAGTTTAAAATAAAATATTTGTAGCTTTGTTGAAAAATTATGGAATATAAATTTGGTTTTAAGGATAACTTTATTCCCATAGGCATAATGTTACAAACACAGACACACACACACACACGCACGCACACACAAAGCACCTTGTGTGGATTTGACATCAATAAGGAATGGATAACAAGAAAGGATGGACTTCTATCCATTATAATTTATTTTTCTGAAAAAATAAAAAGTAAATGACACATTGTCAAGTTATGCAGTTATATTCAGTTCTATTGTATGAAAAATATCATGTGTTTGAAATGAACTCAGCTACTTTAATGGGAATCCCAATTCATTCTTACCATCACAGATGAGCTTGAGGATATAATGTCTTGCTGAGCACAATGACTGATCAAACAGGGTTGAACTTGTAATTATTTACAGGTGGCGTGTGCACACATATATGTATTATCTCTGGAATTTTTCTTGATTTTTAAAAAATATTTTATTTATTTATTTGAGAGAGAGAGAAACAGATAGTGAAAGAAAGCAGGAATTGGAAGGAGAGGGAGAAGCAGGCTCCTCGCCAATCAGGAAACCCTACTCAGGGATCAATCCCACGACCCCAAATTGTGACCTGAGCCGAAGGCAGACGTTTAACGGATTGAGTCACCCAGGCGCCCCTGGAATTTTTCTTGATAAGACATTTAAGTAATGGGGCGCCTGGGTGACTCAGTAGGTTAAAGCCTCTGCCTTCGGCTCAGGTCATGATCTCAGGGTTCTGGGATCGAGCCCCGCATCGGGCTCTCTGCTCCGTGGGGAGCCTGCTTCCTCCTCTCTCTGCCTGCCTCTCTGCCTAGTAGTGATTTCTCTCTGTCAAATAAATTAAAAAAAAAAAAAGGACATTTAAGTACTAATTCAAATTTGTCTCTGGAATAAGTGTCTTCCATTTTTTCCACTTTTTTTTAGGAAAGCCAGTATTTAAAGGAAAGGTGTTTAATTGGGATGGGAAAGTTGTGAGCTTGCTGGAAAAAGGGGTAGTGGCAAAATGACAGAGGTAAATAAAATTACCGATGATGAGATGAAGAGAAACAGCCAGGAAAAAGAAAAGGTATACTGCTTATGTGTAGAAAAACAACTCGAGATTATTGGTTCTTTTGAATGGTGTATAATATCAAAAGCAACAAGTAGATGTAGAGAAAAAGAATTAAAATTTTAAATTGAGAATGAAATTCTGAATGATATTTCTCATACTAACTGGACTGGTAAGCTGAGGCACATTGTCTCGTTTCTCTGGGTCTTATTTTAAATTGGTAAAATGAGACCTTTTTCCTAAAAAAAAAATCGCTCAGGTATTCTTCAGTTATACCTTTTATTTTATCCTTTATTTTATTTACATTGTTATTTTATCTAATCTAGTTTAGAGAAATTTTATATAAAATTAGAGAAATTTTATATAAAAGTTAGTGGAAACTTTTTCCTAAGGATGAGTTCTCCCTATTTTCAGACTCTGAAGAATCATTAAATCTTTATGAATTTTAATACCTATTGTTTATTTTGTCTCCTGATCACATATTATAATGGACTATCTTCAAAGAGATAAGGAAGTTGAATTTTTTTTTTACACATAACAACATTAATTGTTAACTAAAGGTGAAATAGTAAGTACCCTAACTAGGATTAAATTCTCCGTTGTTCAGATAGATGTGTTCCTTAGAACTTAAGCAACATGATCCAATGAACCAAATGGCATAGATGAATTCCTCTTTTACGCATATTCTAAAACTGGTTCCTTTTTTCTTTTCTGAAGATTAATTTAGACCTAATAGTCCTAATAGTTTTAGTACTGGAAAACTTAATAACTTGATAGTGTCACTTGTTTTTTAAAAACACCATTTGTTGGAAGGATATACCTAATATTTACCTAATATTTAAGTCATCTAATTTATTTCTTACTTGCTTCTGTACTTTATTTTCTAATTGTGAATGTATTGAAAACAAAAGTGTCACAGAAATAGCATCTAATCCACTATATTCTCTCCTGAAACAAAAATTTCTGCCTGGAAAAATCCCAAAAACTGTTATTGATTTTTTGACTTAGATTGCAGTGTTCTTTAAACTAAATTTGGCAACTGTGTAATTACCTTTCTCTCTAGGGAGAAGGTAATGAAGACAATGGTCAATAGGAAGTTAAATGGTCATTTTCAGCTTTTAAGTCTCTATTATTTCCCAGTTGCATTCAATACAGAGACAATCCTACATACATGGCTACTTATAGCCAGAATGTTGAAAATCTCATTCCTTAAAGGAAATTTCTAGACCTGTTAGAATTTTTAAGTTTAGGCAAAATACCAGATTGAATCCCTTTTCTAGGTTTAGATCTCATATATTCATAATTATCTGACATTTTATGGACCTTAACATACCTTGCTAAACACACACTAAGGTGTGTTCATTTACTAAATGTCCATTTAGTTAATGTTTATTAAATATCATGATTATAAAGGATCAAAAATGTACTAGGCACTGGAGGTGTAGAGGCTAATTAGACAGAAATCTTTATTTCTACCATTTAGTAAAAGAAAGAACTATGATCTATTAAGTGCAGAATGGCATGTTGTTAAAATAGTAAATGCTCAGAGGGAGCCCATAGGATGGAAGGATTAATTTTAGGGTGGGAGTTGGGTAGAGATTGAAGTCATGAGAAATTTCATAGCAGAATTATGAACTGAGTCTTGAAAGAAGAGTAAATGTAAAGAGAGGTAGACAGAGGAGATAAAAGATTTGGAGGTGTGTATATGATAATGACCACCAATGCAAGAATTACAAATGGAGGAGTCCATTAAATGTCTCCCTTTCAGCACATGCCGTGATCTCACGATCCTGGGATCCAGCCCTGTGTGTGGCTCCCTCCTCAGTGAGGAGTCTGCTTCTGTCTCTATCCCCTTCTCTTAAATAAATAAATAAAATCTAAAAAAAAAAAAAAAAAGAATTACAAATGGAAATATAGGTAATTCAGTTTTTTCTAGTACTCAATGTCAGGGTGTTGGGTGGGTGGGGAGGGGGGTGAAAGGGACATTCGAGACCAAAGATAAGACTGCTAAAATGAACAAACAAGGGTAGATCATGGTTAGGAGGGAGCAAGGTTGGCAGCTTATATTCATTATTAGCAGTTTGGAACCATTAAGATGCTTTAAAGTAAAAATTGATGTGATCAATTTTGTTTTTTTATAGACTTCGTTTAGCAGCAGGATGTGGAAGTAAATGTGCCAGTCTTGCTATCTCTGTTCACATACTCGACCTGACCAGTCCTTTCCCCAAACTCTACAAGTCACATCATTTTCTAATTCCTAATTAAGATGCTAACTTCCCTGTCAAACCTTCTTCAGTTAACTTCTTGCCTCACTCCGAACACCAGAACCGCTACCACCACCACCACCACCACCATCATCATCATCATCATCATCATCATCATTTCTTTCTTCTCTGAACACCATTCTACTCCATTTGTACCAAAATTAATGCAAATGTTCTACCTTCAGTTTTTATTGTTAAAATATAAATCTCAAAATACTCCTTAGTACTCTGAACAGAGTAATGCTCAATTAATGCTATTGAAAAATTGAATGGTTATTCCTTAGCAATTTATTTTTTTATTTAATTTGCTTGAAATTAAGAGACAGCAAGTTTGTTCATAAAGCTTAGTTTTAAAAGTCTAGATTTCACTAAGAATGGCATGAAATATTGCCAGAGTCTAAATATCTGCTCTCTTTAATTAAAGAAGGCCCAATTTTCAGTATTACTGGTCTGTTGTGATAAGGAGCATTCTCGGTGTACATGTAAAAGATAACAGTTTGCTTATTCTTTCTCTGAAAAGAGATTGTAATATAGAACACAAGTTGAGTTAGAAGGCACTTATCTAAAGGACATGATACAAAATGCACGGTACAATATTCTTTGGTATGAATTAGTCAATTTAAAGGTGAAGACATTTTATTTGGTAGTCAAATGTTCTTGTACTCCAAAGTTAAAATGATAATTTTTAAATTATTTAAATATTTACTCTTCCTTTGTTCAAATGGCATAGGATATATGCTGTTACAAAGAGAATGGTTATTTTCCCCGTAAGATAAAGAAGATTTAATGGACACATTTGAGAAAAATTTCCTAGAGTAACTTAGAGCCACGTAACAATAGAAAATGAGAGGATATGGGTGATAAAGGTTAGAATAGGCAGAAGGCAGTTTCACAACATGATTCACATTTCTCAGAACAATTTTCCGTAAATTATCATTGTTCATATTTTATATAGCCATATTTTAGATTCATTCAAACAAATCATTCAACACCTGTTTTATTACTTCTATTTTTAGGGTGAAGATGGTTTTCCAGGATTCAAAGGTGACATGGGTCTTAAAGGTGATAGAGTAAGTAAGAAGAAAATTAATACCAGAACATACACTTATCTGTGTATGTGTGTGTGCTGTGTATATGTGTAATCTTATATTTAAATATAACAAACATGGGATAAATAAAGATATTCATACTATCTGAGACTTTACTTCTTTGGTTTTATATGAAAATTAAATATGTTAGTTTTGGTGGAGGCAATATAGTCTTTTAGATATTAAATTAAATTTCCATGTGTTCTGTAGCCTATACGCATGTGTGTATGTAAAGTTGAGTGGTATTGTTTATAGATTTTTTTTTCTAAATCAATGCTCATATTGCTTAAAAGGTGTAGTTTAATGGGTTTCTTCTAAATTTTGTAATGAGATGTGTTGCTTGGAAACCATATATCTGCAACTTTCTTGAACTTCCATTATTAGTGATCTTGAATTTTTATTGAAAAAGTGGTATACATTTTTCCTAGTAATGAATGTCTAAAAAACAAACAAAAATCTGAGTTCCCAAAGTAAACTGAGCTGTGTTTTATTGGGAATAATTATTTTATATCTAACACAATAATACCTAATATCAAAGAAGCATACTGCAGAATATTTTTGTTTCTCTAAAAAGTATGTAACGCCTGTTTCCAGAATGGGGGTATTAACTTACACATTTCAAGGTGAAAACCAAAGTCTAAAATGGAGACATTTTTCTTGTGTTCCAAACAGTGATTTCCAAAATTGCTATTGTCAGATAGGAAAATTACTTTTTCCTCCTAACCTGCTAGGTTCTTAGGCTGGGGCCCTGTAAAATTAGATTGACAAAAGACAGATTAACAAGAGAACAACAAACAGATTTCTAGCATGTGCCTCATGCTTACACATGGGAGCACTCCATGATAATTAACGAAAAGCGGTGGTTAGAATTGGGGCTTATCTAGAATTTTAGCAAAGGATGAATACATTTTTAGAGACATGACAAGGAGTTTGTAGGACTGCAAATTGTAGGAAGGTAGATATATGGTCAAGCAATTAGATAAAGACTAATTTAATAGAGTTTATCATATAGACTCCTCTGGTGTCTAGCAGTCTCCAGTGATTAACTTTTGTCCTTTATTGTAGAGAAGGGAGGGATGACTCCTTTGCAAATTTGTATCTTGCTTTTAGCATCTTCTTTTGCTTTTGCTTCTTCTCAATTCCCTTCAACTCAAAATAATCTTCATGCCCGTGTGGCGTATTTTGGGGTTGATTATTCTGCCACCCTCCATAATCTAACTGTTATTTTTTACTTTTTTCTTGTTTTCTGCAACACAGATGTATTAAAATTACTTTACTCTGAAACATGGTAACACTGGATTTCTGTAGGTTTTCAAATGTCAGACTATATTAAATTGTTTACTTACTAATGGAAAGATTGATGAAATCAAAGATTTTCCCGCCTCTTTGTCCTAAATAAAAAGATGGGTCAAGAAATGAGGAGTTGGAAAATATGACTTTTTGATACACTATAATCTCTATTATTCAGTCTCCAATGTATTTTAAATTATAAGAATGTTCCTCTGTGTTTCAGGGAGAAGTTGGTCAAGTAGGTCCAAGAGGAGAAGATGGCCCCGAAGGACCCAAAGGTCGAGCAGGTCCAACTGGAGACCCTGGTCCTTCTGGTCAAGCAGGAGAAAAGGTCAGTGAACAACCTTAAATTCCCAGGTGCTCTTGCAGGTGATGTTTCATTGTCATTTAAAAATATTTTTAGTCATCCATGTCAGAAATCTAGAGGATTCTGACATTTCAAGCATGTCCGTATACTGTTAGGAGTATAACCATGAAATGGGTCCATTATCCTTTTTCACTCTCCCTTGTTGCCCATCCCCTCTGTTCTCCTGGCCATGTAGAATCAGCAGCAATTCAAGCTCTTCCACATTAGAGGCTAAGAATTTGAGTTTGATTAACAAAGGATCAAAAAATCAATGAAAGGTAGGCAGCTTATGGTTTTGGAAGAAGTATAATCATCTTTGCTCCTCAAGCCAAAATGTACACTTTCTTTTTTTTTTCACATAAACATGCATTTCGCAGAGCAAGTGTTTTTAAAAAATGCTGTTGTCCAAGCCCAACTTCAGAAGACTTTAATTTTAGTCTTAGGTTAACATAAACATTGCTATGTTTTAAAACATCCCCAGATAATTCTAATATTCATTGGTTTCATAGCCATTGTGCTATATGTAATATGTCAAAAAATATTTTCAACCATTACATTTATATTTACATTTAATATTACACAACATTGAAATTATGCCTTCATAGAGTATTTAGTGATGTGAACACCTTGTAAATGTAACTATGACGTTAAATTAAGAAAGAACAAGAAATGTCTATGACAACTGTTATCCTATTGCATACACTAAAGGAAAATATAAATAATAATTATTTTTTTGGTGGTGTAATTCAGATGATTTCCTTTCTTATAATATGTATATCTACTTTCCAAATTTTCTGTATTGAGCCCTCCATTATTCTATAAAATACGGAAATTCCATGCCACTTAAGAAAATTTTAATTTCCCTTCTTGCCATCGTGTCTCAGAAGAAAAATGTATGAAAAAAATATATGAAGAAAAAATTATTCACACACTGTGATTAGAAAAGTAAGAAAACATTTCCTCATGTCATTAGGACTCCTGATGTAGTGGTTCTTCTACAGTTTCACCCTCCCAACTGCCAACTGTGAACTGCTGCATAATGTTATTGTGTTTAGGCAGAGGAAGGAAAGAATGGGCAAAAATAAGGGCTTACAAGGCCTGATGACCCTTCCACTTCAAGTATTCCCGTGCCAGTAGCTGTAGATTATTCTGAACCTTCCTCTCATCCTTGCTCTACTTTATTCTGTGTAAATGATTCCCCAGTCTCTTCAGAAGCATCAGGACTTTATTCCACAGTTCTTCATTTTTAGTATTTCATCATTATTTTCCCTTTATTGAAGTTGCCTATCACCATATTGAAAATGCAAACAAATTTTCTGTCTGGATTTATTTTGAAATGTCTCTAAAGTGAATAAGACTTTATATTATAATACAGTAATTAACATAGGACACAAAGGCTTTGTGATCGTAATTAGAGAATTTCATTAACCTTGAAATCAGTGACATAAAACAGATATGATAACTTAATATATCCAAAGGGACATCATTATAAGCAAGATTCTTAGGGCTTGTTTGCATATTTTCCATCTGAAGGCTGCTTACCTATGCAGTGTTGATCTTGAATCAGACAACTCTTTACTTCAATCTCTAATAACAGGGTCATAAACTATATTCCTGTTTTCTTGCCTTGATTTATCTAGTAAAATATTTATTATTTATAAAGTTACTGTTCATCTTTTACCATTATATGTAGTTATCTGAATTTTTGTTTTTGTTCTTATTTTGTTTAAATATATATTGGAAATAATGATACTATGTGCTTACTAATGTCTAAGAGTTTGGTAAATAATATTTTATATATGAACTGTGCTTTTATAAAATCTTGAGAAAAAAAATCACAGTAAAATTCCACAAACATATTTGATTCAAGTCATTCAATTTAATTTAATTTTCTCTCTGCCTATATTTTGAAATTAATGCTTTGTTCTAGGAGCAATTTTCTTAGTATAACACTTTGAACGTCTTGGTATTTGTTACACCTCTTTGGACTTTGCTGTAATTCACCATTCGTTTTATCACTTTTAGATTGAAAGGCAATAGTGCACTGGAACAAAATTTTGGTTCATTTAAGTCCTCACCTGCACAAATTAATGCTCCACAAAAGTCATCATTATTTAGCTGTAATTTGCAACATTTGATATATCTATTAACCCAGATTTATCCAGAATTTTGAATAAAAGAAGAAACATTGCTCAAAAATTAGGTCAGAATTTCTTGTATAGTTATTTAAACTACTCAGTGAGAAATAGTTAAATAACTCATGGTTGCATGCTTTATATTTACAATGAGAAATAATTTTATCAAAAAGATTCACTTTAATTGAAATGATAAAATCTAAATGTAGTTCTAACTACATCAACTAATTTTAAATAGTTTTAAACTTAGGTGTTTTCTTTATTCCTGCTAAAGGGTTCAGAAAGAGTCCTAGAATTCTCTTTAGCTCAGGGTTCTCTGTCCCCAAAGAAGGCACAGTCACTTACACAGAAGTTAAGTGAGCAAACTTATAGAATTAGAAATACGTCCAAAGCAATTTTTCCCTATTCAAATGAGGAAATATAATGTAAGTAAAGTATGGTGAAAACTTGCAAATCTTCCTTTCTGGTATGCATATATGTGGTTCTGACTTTTAGAAAAATCACTAAACTCATAATTGGAACTTAATTCAACTTAGAATTTTTATTTGTCATTATTATTTTATTTTAACTTTAGGGGAAACTCGGTGTTCCAGGATTACCAGGATATCCAGGGAGACAAGGTCCAAAGGTAAAATAATTAGCTTGATTTTGTTCTATATTTGTAGAAATTAATCACACGTAATTACCTTTCAGTTTGTAACCTAAAGATGATAAATCCTTAAAATATAATTTCAGAAGGGAAAGACGTGGGTATGTGGGTACCTGATGTGCAGGGAGCTCAGAGAGCCTAGGTGATTATGGATTGGAGGATTTTAGCATGCAGGGTCATGAAAGGAAAGCATAGTCATTTACTTCCAAGGTGACATCCTAGTATATCTAAAAGTTATAATGGGGATGGTAGGTGATGGAGAATAGCTTTTGATTTCATTTTTAATACCCTAAGGGGTGGAATTTGCACTTGTAGCTTAAAAAAAAAAAAAAAGGAATTGCAGTACATGGTTCATCATCTTTATTTTGCCTCATTTCCACAGTATTTGTTTCCTAGGGCTACTGTAACAAATCTGTACAGACTTGGTGACTTAAAACAATGGAGATTTACTCTCTTACACTTCCTAAGACCAGAAGCCTAAAATCAAGGTGTCAGCAGGGTCCCCAGCCCCTCCAAAAGCTCTAGGGTTGAGTCTGTCTTTGCCTCTTCTAGTTTCTGGTAGCCCAGGGTGGTCCTTGGTTTGTGTCTGCATATCTGTAATCCCTACTGCCTTCACATAGCCTTTTTTTTTTCCCTCTATGTCTTTTCTTCTGTCTCTTATAAAGACACTGTCTTTATACTTAGGGACCACCTGGATAATCCAGGATGATCTCATTTCAAGATCCTTCACTTAATTTACACCTATGAAGACCTCTTTTTCCAAATAAGGCAACATTCAAGTCCCAGAGATTTGAATATTGGATATATTGATTTGGGGCCACCATTCAATCTATTACAGAACTCAAGTGCTACTTTTAACTATTTGAAATATACTGGATGGTTTTAAAAATAGGTTTACTTTGGTGTACTACTTTTCCTCAAGCTAATCCTCAAACTTTGTCAAGGCTGCACTTCATGTATTGACTAGTTAATTGAAGTGGTTAAATAAATTAATACATATATTTTGGTTATTACTGTTAAGATGGGTATATGCCCATGAGATTATCTACCTATCTATCTATCATCTATCTATTTCCTTTTATCTCTCTATTTCCTTTTCCTCTCTCTGTTTGACCTATTCATGCTTGACAGGTATAGTACATGAGGATAAATCCTATTTATATAATAATCCCCAAACATACTTATTAATAAGTTTCACATATGATCATTGGGAAACCAGAATGTCCTTCCTCTTGACAAATGTGAAGTGCATAATATTTGTGTTTGCTCGTTGTCATGTGATGACAATATATTAGGCTTGCTGTGTGTGGCTTTGTTTTATAATTTTTTCATTGGGTTTCTAGAAAACATGCATTTCCTTGTACAGTAAGAAGTAAACATATACTTGAGCTCTTCTAAAATGAGAGTCAATTCATTTGTGATTTAAGAATAACAGGAGCATCATTTAAAGGTTTTTAGCTACATTTAGAACACTGATTAGTAAGTTTTACCTTTTAAATATTGTCTCTAATACACTGCTCTGTTTCCTAGCTTCTTTCATCTCAAATGTCAAGCATTTTCAAAAGTATTATGTAAAAAAAGACATTCCCTGCAAAACCCACAACCTTAACCCATCCTTAGATTGCTTGAAGAGTTCTTGATCTAATTACCACGTTGAACTGCAGTTGTGGAGTTTTGATTTAAAAACAGAAAACTGTCATATTACTTAAATAAACATAATATTCCTTTATTTGACATTCTTATTTTCTTCTTTTTTTTTTTTAAAGATTTTATTTATTTATTTGACAGACAGAGATCACAAGTAGGCAGAGAGGCAGGCAGAGAGAGAAGGAAGTAGGCTCCCTGCCGAGCAGAGAGCCCTTCTTCTTTTTTTTTCCTAAGACAATACTCTGTTCAATATTCTTGGAGTTATTTTTATTAACAAAATGCAACAGAATAACTGGAGAGAAATGTTTCTTCCTAGAGGAATCAAACATTTTTCTCTACTCTTCAGCCAAAATGTCTGAAACCTTAGTTTTTATTTTTTTAATATAACTTTTCACTTATAATGACTTTCTTATGATCAAAAATGGTTTATGTTTCTTGGTCCCAAAACAAAAAATAATGGGGTCATCAAAGATCAAAGATAGCTTTACATTTTTTTCATATGTGGAAACTAATGAATTTTGAATAGATTTAAATCTGTATTGTACTAAAAGTGAAATTTGGTTGCTAATCTCTTTTAGGCGATTTAAGGACTATAATTAGACAATATAAGTTATTTGATAACTTTCTAGCAATATAAATCACAATGGGTATTTGAAAGTTGCACCTCTTTAAGTACTATAAAATGATAGTTACTTCAAAAAGTAAAATCTATTTTAACATAAGATTCTTTATATTTATAACAGCATTCAAATAATTTTGAAAGTTTCACAGTTGGTGGGCCAATTTCATCATTAACTTTTGACTTTCGGGCATTTGTTTGCTGTTTGTTCTTTCCAATTAAAAGCATTATAATACCTTTTCATGGAAATTGTATATTTTGGTGGTAACCCCTTATGGGAGAAAAGAGGAAGAATATGCCCACATATTATTAGCTGTTTAGTTGGTGGTTTGGGCATTTTTGTTCTTTTCCTGTAAGTTGCTTAGAGCAGAAACTATGTAAGAAAATAAATTTATTAAAAATAAAATTGATGCATAGAGCAATTTGTTTTGAGTCTCCATAAATATGATTAGTTATCTATTCTACTCAAGACAGAAATGAGTATTTGTTCTCAAATAAAATCTGATAGAGTAGCTTATTTCCATATTGGATTATAGTCGTTTGTCAAATTCTTAGAGTAGTCACACAGTAATGCTCTACCAGATCTAACTTTTTGATTCTCCGTAGAGAAAGAGCAATGGCTTTGAAAGCCCTTTAAAAAATGTAATTTTCAGGGGTAAGCCTGGGTGGCTCAGTGGGTTAAGCCTCTGCCTTCAGCTCAGGTCATGATCTCAGGGTCCTGGGATCGAGCCCCATGTCGGGCTCTCTGCTCGGCAGGGATCCTGCTTCCTCCTTTCTCTCTCTGCTTGCCTCTCTGCCTACCTGTGATCTCTCTCTGTCAAATAAATAAAATCTTTAAAAAAAATGTAATTTGCAGACATTATTTCCCCATTATGTGAACATTACATGTCCTAACAAATGTCCTCAGGTGAATCACATAGTAATCTCTATAGACATGAATTAAAATATATTGGGAAATGGGTCATAAGAAGAAGGTTAGCAGTGAGTACCAGGGGTTATTGTTTTGATCATCAGCTCCTATAAGCCTTCACATATGATTTTCCTGACTTGTGGAGGAAATACAATTGGTATCTGTTGTATATATCACCTGGAGAAACGGTTTGAAATGCAGGTTCCTGGATCCTACTGCCAGAGAGATAGATCCTGATAGTATGGAAACACTCGGGATTATTCTGTTATGGAGGGGCCACATGTCCCTTGGAGAAATATTATTTTAGGGGTAATTCAATCCAAATGAATGGAGGGATAAAAAAGCAGGGAATGGATTCAAGTCAAAGAAGACTGTTACATCTCCCTTAACATGTGGGGAAGTGTCTCCTACTCTTTGCTAGATACTTTACACGTTATTGCATTTAATTTGTGTAGTTGTCTGAACAGGAAAAGTGAGTATTTGGAGGCCCTCTCACCCTTTCCAGAGTCTCATAGTTAGCAAGTTGAGGAGAAAGGATCTAACCCTTAATCTGTTCTATTTCATGATTCAGTGATGGAGCAAACCAATCACAGTCATGTTCAAAGGAATCTCTGAACAGATGAAAATCTGGACATAGGCACTAGGCGAAATGGGAGAATTATATTCCATCTGTAAAATGTGGCTGTTTGTGGATGAAATGACATGATGCCTTTACTGTGGTTATTGCATCTCTAAATAACCAGTATTTATTGTTATCTACTATTATCATTTTTATACCTTGCCTTCCTTTATCCTAACCTCCCACAAATTCAAAGTGCCTATAAGATGTGGGTAAGTGCCCTCGTTTTGCATGATAAAAGACTATGCTCAAAGAGGATAAGTAATGTACCCAGCTTACTTAGGTGAATGTATGATAAGCATAAGTCTTGAAGTTATGTCTTTGGAATTCCAAAAACAGGATTTTAATGCTAGGCTTCCTGACGTAGACTCTCAGCTAGGTCTAACCACAGTCAAACATCAAATGGAAAAGGTGGAAGAAGATTGTTTGTCTTTATGATTTTATTTAGTTCTAAAGGTATAAAAATAAACTAAAAAGTGATATGTACGCAAATACAATAATGTGAATTCAGGAAAACTTTTATAAAAATCCCATTTTAACATCTAATTATTTATGTTCATGATATAGAATTGTAAGTCAAAATTATTCTATCTAAAATGTCCTTTAATTGCTATTTTCTAATATGAGAAATGATATCCAAATAATTATTTTAAAGTTAAAAACTAAAATATTTTTTTATCAATTCATGCTTTCAATGCCTCTAGGATCTCAGATGTCACTGTAAGTTCATTTTCAAATAGATTCCTAGAAGTTGTACAGTATCTTAAAATTCTGTGTCTGATTTAAATATTACCAGCTTGTGAGACTCAGTGTGTTTCAAGAGGTTTGCCGCCTATGGCTAAAAATGTTAGTTACCATGCTCATTGCTTCTTGCTTTTATTTTTGTAGGGTTCCACTGGATTTCCTGGGTTTCCAGGTGCCAATGGAGAGAAAGGTGCACGGGTATGACATATAAGCATATTCCCTTAAACTGTGGAATTTAATGTTCTCACATGAGTACCTATCACTCAGCACTCGACTCACAGTGGACTGTGATTTGCTACATACTGAAACTGTTTAAACTGTCTTTGGCAGGGTGTCGCTGGCAAACCAGGCCCTCGGGGTCAGCGTGGTCCAACGGTGGGTGCCTTGACTTAAAAATCATGCTTTTCATTTTTCAGTCTGGATTTAATTTTCCAAGATAATTCTCTTCGAAAATACAAACTGGTCCTCTGCTTTTGGATGTACTTGGCACCAGATCAGTTTTCATCTTTTGCTCTCCCGTGCAGGGTCCTCGAGGTTCCAGAGGCGCGAGAGGTCCCACTGGGAAACCTGGCCCAAAGGTATTCTGAGTACTCCTTCCATTCCGGTTTGTTCTCCGTTCCTCTTTCAGAGGACGAAAGCTAGGAGAAGTAATCAAAACTGATTTTTCTTTTCTTTTTCTTTTTTTTTTTTTTTTGTTGTTGTTGTTGCTAGGGCACTTCAGGCGGTGATGGCCCTCCAGGCCCTCCTGGTGAAAGAGTAAGTATGACACAGTAACATAATATAAAATTAATATTAATATCTTGCAAGTGTTTACATTTCTGGGAAAAGGTACTAGTGTCTACAAATAGATGGGCACAGTGATTTGCAAAATCTAGTCAGTTTAAAAATTCCTATATTTTTCATTGACTTCTTTTTAAGAAAAGCAGAATCAGTTATGTACTACTAATTTTGTTATCAAAATGAGAGTAATATTGTGCATAATTGACCTATGATGTCACTTTTAAACTCAAGCCAAAACAATTGTTTTTTAAATATCTGTATAACACCTGCGCCTTCTCCTTCACTCCCCTTGCTTTTCTTATTGATATTCATTTTGTCCATAGCACTGGAAGCAGCATTAGGCTGGTAAAATGCAAGCTCCCAGTAGCCATTAAGTCACAATCGATACACATTCAAATCAAGATAAAACATCTATTCCAGTAAATAGGAAAACTATTTAGTAAATTGATTTTCAATTGATATAAAATAAAGCTAAATATACATGAGTAAGCATGTCCTTTATTTGTTTTCTTTTGGCAAAATACAGCATTTTTGTAGCCAGAGTTTTTGAAAGCTATCTTCTTGAAAGAATTTTAAATATTAATTCTGTGTCAGTTTTAAAGAAATTAGATTCACTTCTTCATATTCTATAGCAATGTTCGGGATTATGCAATCATAGTGGTATATTTTTGTATACTATTGTTTGAAATTTGTAATAGGTGTTTCACAAAAAGAAAAACAAAAACACCTTGTGATATTTATACAAAGAAAACTGAGAATAAGTCATTTTGGGGGGGACAAAGTTTCTATTTGTAACAGAAGTGTCAGTAGGTGAGACACAAGAATAAACATTTAATTATGGTTGTTTCAAGGCTTTAGTTCATATTTAATTTAATTAAACTTCTACTAAATGTTTCTCACTGTTGATGAACTATTCCCAAGTTGAATCAGTTTTGTATGTTTTGAGTTCATAAATAATATATACATTTGAAAAATTTTATGGCCAAAGTCATCTTAATAAGAAGATGCAGTTTAGTTAAAATGGCTAAATCATTAAATGGAATAGAATTATTTCATAAATTATAGCAAATTTTTATGCTCATATATTGCTTATGCATTCCAAAATATCATGATCAACCATATGTATTACAATTTTGTAACAAAACACTGTGGCCCAACAGCCTGATTTTTTTAAAAATTAATTAATATATTTGATAGAAATAGAGACAGAGAGAGAGGGAACACAAGCAGCGGAAGTGGGAGAGGGAGAAGCAGACTCCCTGCTGAGCAGAGATCCTGACATGGGGCTCAATTCCAGGACCCTGGGATCATGACCTGAGCTGAAGGCAGATGCTTAACTACAGAGCCACCCAAGCATCACCGAATAGCATGATTCTTTGTAACTGTAAAAATACTTTGAGAATAAGAAAAGTATATTTTGAGGATGAAAGTAAAGGTTAGTATAAAAAAAATTTAAGCTGGTAACCATTTTCGATAGTATTCATACATTTTAAATATATGGAACATATTTCCTGTGTTCTGTGTAGTTGATGAAACCTTTTATCCCTAATATATCCTAATTTTCTGCAAAGGATTTTACCTGTCATAAACTATTTAGTTATGTCTTAGGCATAGTTGATAAATGATAGAAATAACATCATCAAAATATATGACTTGGGAAGTTTAGGGAGAGAGTTTTGTAGTACCTCGAAACTAGACTAGAAACGGAAATACCTTTTTTTGCCCATAACTTCTTTAACAATGTATTTGTTTATAAATATCATAGTATTATATGTACATATTATATACATGGCTTAGGATATTTTATATATATATACATATATATACACACACATACACACACACACACACACACACTGTCATTAGGATACTCTGCAATTTAACATAATTCCTTGTACTCATGATTTGCGGATCATGGATGTCTGTTATTAAAGATTTAGCTCATAGCTTTTATTTGGGTCTAGATCACCAAATTAAGCAAAAGCAAAACAAAAATGAAGAAAAGAACTTAGAAACTCAATTTTTACATAAATAACAGAATAGTTTGGGTTTAAGCATGTCCCTTGCAATATTTAGGACATATTAAAATTATTCCTTATTTATCTAAAGTTCAAATTTCACTGACTCTAGGTATTTTATCTGGCAACCCTGATTGAATTCCAATAGTATCTTTACACTGAGTATGTATTTTCCACTTCAACTGGAAACTATTTTGATTAATACAGACAGAACATATAAATACTTTTTGTGGAATTTTATAAAGACCCACTTTCTCTTTATATTCTCTAGAGAAGTGATTTTTGAAAGCTTTTTCATTAAAAAAATTTAAATTCAAAATCGAATTTTATTTGAAAAGGAACCAAAATATAGAAAACAAAGAAATGACATTTTAAGAAATTAGAAAAATTGAGCTTGCTACATGACCTAAAAAAATAATACTTTTAAAATTTTGTATTTAAAATAAAATTTTGTTTAGAATATTCTTAAGTTATTATGATAGATACTGAAGAATGATAGTTTTGTACTTTAATAAGAATACCAAAATCTGTGAGTCCCAAAAGTTGCCCAGCATTTTGGGTAAACACACTGATATCTATTTATTTAATGACATATCTAAATTTGAAGTTTCTTTTTGATTTTAAGATGAGATGCTGGTAATAATAATTTGTGATGATTTCTGAAATAGTGTTGGCTTAAAAGTGGTAATATTTCCCTTGGAAAAGCTAAACTGATAAATTGAAAAGAATAAATTCTATTAAAGACTAATTTTAGTGAACTTTATTTTTTATTTAAATATAAATAAATCCTATTCTAGTTGAGTTAATTAAATCTTATTTATATTTTCTTCCATTTTATATATATTTATTTTAGGAATATAATTATTATGTTCTGGGAACAGAAAGGATTATTTTAGCAATGATTTTGCTGTCTCTATAGTAAGGTTTACTTTCTGCATTTTAAAGATGTGTAAATATGAGTATTGAATAATATAGTTAATTAAGGATCAAGTTAAGAACAATATTATAAATGTATATTTGGATTGAATGTTAATGGGAATGATGATACAATATGTTTTTATCTTGTCTACAAAGAAGTTTATATGTGAGTAAAATGAGATATTGACATTTTCAGAAAATAAATTTTAAATATAGAAATGAGTTAAAAGTCTTTCTGAATTAGCCACTTGTTTCTTTCTTTTAGTTTTGTTTGACTGGAGTCAGAACATTTATAGAGTCAATTTTAAAAATAACTTTTTGAGGGAGGGCTATGGAATTGAAACACTCTCTGGGGATGTTTCTAACCAATGTTAAAAGTCCAGCAACCATGAGATGCTGTGGACTCTGAGAAACAAACTGAGGGTTTTGGAGGGGAAGGGGGTGGGGAGTTGGGTGAGTCTGGTGGTGGGTATTATGGAGGGCATGTATTGCATGGAACACTGGGTGTAGTGCATAAACAATGAATTTTGGACCACTGAAAAGAAATAAAATAAAATGGGGGGGGGGGAGTCTAGCATCTGTGGAACTTCTTGATACATCTGTGTTCTTTTTGCTTTTAAAGTTTTATTTATTTATTTATTTGACACAGAGAGAGAGGTCACAAGTAGGCAGAGAGGCAGGCAGAGAGAGAGGGGGAAGCGGGCTCGCCACTGAGCAGAGCCCAATGCAGGGCTCGATCCCAGGATTCTGAACTCATGACCTGAGCTGAAGGCAGAGGCTTAACCCACTGAGCCACCTGAGCGCCCCTCAGTTCGCTTTTAATATGAATTCTAAATGTTTACAGTTTTCTTGATTTAAGACCATTGATGTGATATGTGGTTTTGCATACTGAATAATGTGAAAAATCATGCATTTAGCTTTTAGATTAGCATAGATTAGCCTGTTGCATTGCCTCAGTTCTGTCATTACGGTGAAGAAGCTATATATTATGTTTTGGTTCATCTGTAGAAATAAACAGTAAAGTATAAAGATGTATCTTTCAAGGCATATTCCTAAATTTCTTCACTGCTTTTTCTTTTTAGGGCCCTCAAGGACCTCAGGGTCCAGTTGGATTCCCTGGACCAAAAGGACCTCCTGTAAGTGCCATAGGTTTTCTTTATCTTTCTCCATTGGATAATGTTTTCAAATTTTTGAGAGTCATGGTTTTATTTTAAATAATTTTTAAATACAAATTTTGATGAAAATTCTAATAAAAACAAAATTGCAATTCATAGCGTCAAAGAATGTACATTTTTCAATTTGTTTATTCAGTTTCAGTCGGTTGAGTGTTTCTGATGTAATTCAAAAATATCTTAGTAAATATCCTTTAAAAGTATATTAAAGATGGAAAAAACATGCATGGGTGTTATTCTCTCCAGTATTCCTCTCCTGCAATGAATATTATCAATGGCTTTAAAAATTACTACTGATTATTAAATATTTATTTTTTCAGTATTTCTCTTTTGTCTTCCATCACCCAATGTATTTGTCAAAATGTCACTTCCTAAATATTCTCTAGCATTCTGACATTACTTACATCTCATTATAATTTGTTTATTTGCATTTATTATTTTTGTCTCCATAATGCACTTTTTTTTTTAAAGATTTTATTTATTTATTTGACAGAGAGAGAGATCACAAGTAGGCAGAGAGGCAGGCAGAGAGAGAGGAGGAAGCAGGCTCCCTGCAGAGCAGAGAGCCCGATGTGGGACTCGATCCCAGGACCCTGAGATCATGACCTGAGCCGAAGGCAGCAGCTTAATCCACTGAGCCACCCAGGCACCCCATAATGCATTCTTTTAAACAAAGTAATGCTAACCCTTCTTGATTTATACGCCCTTTTTGTATAATTTGCTGAGATATTCAAAGAGCTTCACAAAGTTAACTGAAATCCTTTATTCTCATACTTAAATATTCATGGAAACATAGGACATGCTCAATGCTCAGTTGTTTTCTGCTTCTTTTCTTAACAATCTACTTAGTTTATTTATGAGAACTAGAATCAGCTTACCCACTATTTTAGTCCATTCTGGCTCCGATAACAAAAAAACCCGCCAAAACCAACCAAACAAAAAAACACAAACAGAGGCCAGCTAGCTTATAAATAACAGAATTGTATTTCTCACAGTTCTGGAGGCTGGAGGTCCTAGATCAGGGTACCAGTGTGGTCAGGTGAGGGCCCCCTTTCAAGTAACAGACTTCTTATGGTATCGTCACGTGCCAGAAGGGGTTAGGGAGCTTTCTGGAGCTGCTTTCATGTCCCTGATTTCATTCCTGAAGTTCTCATCTTCGTGACATAAGCATCTCCTGAAGACCCAAGGGACTAATAACATCATCTTTGAGGTTAGGATTTCAGTTAATGAATATCAACGTATGACTTAGGATTTCAACATGCATTTCAACACAGTTTCAGGCCGTAGCACCCATGTGTCTAAGGAAGTTGTTCTCAAAGTGTGTTCTTTGGGTCATGGCATCGTAGTACCACTGGAGATTTCTTAGACATGCCACCTTGCTCAGCTAGTCAGAACTCCAAGAGAACTCCAAGAGTTCTGATGCACGCTAAAGTTTGTGAGCCACTCTTCCGGTCTACACCAGATAATGCTATGCAAAAACTTTAATGTGCATACAAATTGTGTAGGTACCTTGTTAAAAATGTAGATTTGATTTAATAGGTCTGGGGTGAGTCTTGAGTCTTGACCTTCCTGACAACGGTCCAGGTGATGCCAACGCTACTGCTCCATGGGCCATACTTTAAGTAACAAAGATAAAAAATATTTTGACCGAAAATAAAACCAACGTAGTTTGGCTGTGATCAGCTCAGCAGGAAGTTAAAATTTTCAGTCAATAATTTGAGAACCAAATGTTTTTTCACTGCAATAATACAGATAACTAAATCATTACTGGTAGTTTTATTCACATTCTGGATATTTTCTTTTGGGGGCTCACTGATATACATTTTTCAACTGAATATTCTAAATTTGTTTTGAACTGAATCTTTTTGACAAAACCACGACATTCACCTTGTATGAGGAGGTTATATGGGACTTTTTATATATGCCAGTATTTCAAAAATTGTATATCCCAGTTCTCTATTTTCAAATAATTATAGTTAACCAAATATAGCCCCGTAACAATTTCACATAAAGAAACAATTCAGAAAATTCTGAACTAGCATGTTAAAATTTTAAATAAATATTACATCTGATTACATTATACTTTTAAATATGTTGAAATAATTTATAACTAAATGAATATGGGTATCCAATTTTTTTATTGAATTGAATAATTCTCAATTTCACTGATAACTTCCAAGTGTGACTTTAGCTCACATCTTCAAAATATGAATTATTTATCATGAAATAGGACTTATAGTAAATATTAAATGTTGAAGCCATCTCTTACTTTTGGCAACAATTTTTTAATTTATTTTTTTATTTGTATTTATTTTATTTATTTTATTTTTTTAAAGATTTTCTTTATTCATTTGACAGACAGATCACAAGCAGGCAGAAAGGCAGGCAGAGAGAAGAGAGAGAGGGGGAAGCAGGCTCCCTGCTGAGCAGAGAGCCCAATGTGGGGCTCGATCCCAGGGCTCTGGTATCATGACCTGAGCCGAAGGCAGAGGCTTTAACCCACTGAACCACCCAGGCGCCCCTATTTTTTTTTAAAGATTTTATTTATTTATTTGACAGACAGAAATCACAAGTAGGCAGAGAGGCACGCAGAGAGAGAGGAGGAAGCAGGCTCCCTTCTGAACAGAGAGCCCGATGCGGGGCTCGATCCCAGAACCCTGGGATCATGACCTGAGCTGAAGGCAGAGACTTTAACCCACTGAGCCACCCAGGTGCCCTGGCAACAATTTTTAGACACCGTGTTTAAAATATTATTTTCAACAATATTTTGCTTTATTGCTGCAAATATATCAAAAAAGAATTGTTATCTATATTAAACTATTTTAAAAGGCTTAATGCAAATAGTTAGTATTAAATATAGGATAGTATCAGTACTACCTGTATTTAGTGTTGTTTACCCACCATCTCAGTTCCCTTCAAAATGTGATATAGTCACGCAAAGTTACACATGTAGTGAAGTGAAAACACAGTTCCAAAAATGTATACATAAGACTTTTTTTTAAAAAGATTTTATTTATTTAACAGAGAGAGAGAGAGATCACAAGTAGGCAGAGAGAGGGGGAAGCAGGCTCCCTGCTGAACAGAGAGCCTGATGTAGGGCTCCATCCCAGGACCCTGAGATCATGACTTGAGCTGAAGGCAGAGGCTTAACTCACTGAGCCACCCAGGCGCCCCCATAAGACATTTTTCTAAGTATTTTGAAGCCGTGTGCATAGATCATTGTTTAGCAACTAAAATCCAGTGATACGTATAAGTACCACATTATCATACTATTTATATTTGTACATATTGTACATATTGCTAAGAATTGTTTTCTTCATGTAATGTAATTTTATTGTCAAAGAAAACCGTTTGACCCATTTTTCCTCAGACTTTTTCAGTCCATTCTCTCATGTATCTTTCAACAAGTTTTGAGCCATTAATCATGCATGCATTTTGTCTCTAAGAAGTATTAGAAGTATAATAAGTGCCTACATTTGAGAAGCATGTAGTCTAGTTGGAGAAGCATGACACTGTTAAGGAACATTGCTTTCACTGCTAAACAAAATGATTTTTGTACTCTGTTTCTGTGACAAGTGAAACATCAGAGCATGAATGAAAAGTACCTATTATTTCTCTAGTATGCAGTTTTATAACATTTAGGACAGAAATGCCTTCATCTCTTTCATATGGAAAGAAGTATTTCAGGTGGAGGGATAGAGCCAAACTCCTTTTCCTACAAATAAATTGGCTCATCTTCCTTGTAATCAGAAAATGTGTATGTGTGTGTGCATGCGTATGTATATGTTTTTATATACAAATTCAGACATATACACATACACAAATGGATTATGTATCGAGTGCTTGCAATGTTCATGTTTAGAGTCTGTTAATCTCATGCTAGTGTCAGGATATAGTTACCCCATGAAGAAGAATTTTAACTCGAGGTGATTGAGATTTATAACACAACTATTATGAGACACATTCTATTTATAGAAGAGGAAAAATCAAAATTCAGTTCTAGTGGGAAGTGAAAAAAATATCCTTAACACTTATTTATAAGTGTCTTTTCACAGATTGCCTTGCACACTCTCATTTTGGTAAATTTGTTGCCACTGCCCTTCAACAACATCAAAGTTGCATTCTATTTTGACCAATAAAATTATTTTAAAATTAATGCTGTGAAATTATTTGATAATCATTCTGCTTTATTTTATTGGATAGTAGTGTGGGAGCATTATAATTATTTAGAATTAATCACTTAATATTTGAAATATATACTTAAATCAAAAAATGATAATGATATGAATTCTTTATGTAGTCTATTAACGCTGTTCCCTCACGATATGTGGGAAAGTCATTAAAAATCACGTTGCATTCATAACAAGGTGACATTGTTTTGATTTAAGACCACCATTTTTTTTAAGATTTTTTTTTAATTTATTTATTTGACAGAGATCACAAGTAGGCAGAGAGGCAGGCAGAGAGAGAGAGGAGAAGCAGGCTCCCCACTGAGCAGAAACCCGGTGCAGGGCTCAATCCCAGGACCCTAGGATCATGACCTGAGCCGAAGGCAGAGGCTTTAACCCACTGAGCCACCCAGGCACCCCTAAGGCCACCATTTTAAAGGATTATGATGTTTTGCAATAAAAGTGTAACCTGTGCTTCTCAAATCAGCAAATGTATTAAGATATTAAAATATATATTTACAGATTGTTAGAACGTGTGTTAATGGTTTATGCTGATGGCAAATCACATCATTTGAGAGGCCTTTTAGTACGGGGGCTGAGGGAATGCCCCATTCCTGTTTACTATCCTTTAGCTGCCGCTCTCTGTGTTTTTAGTTAAAACTCCTGCCCCTGATTGACATAACATTTATTCCTATATGTATCAAAATAATAATAAACTATAGACTTTTTGTTTACTGTTTTGAATTACTGAACTTACATGAAGTCTGCTATCAATTAACTACTTATTTCTGCATTTCACCTTTACACTGTGGGCAGAGCTAACTCTTACATGACTATATCTAGTGCCTAATACATAAAAATATGTAATAGGTGGTTATGAAAGAAGAAATATTTTGGGACCTTGGTTAAAAACACTCCAGTTTTGGTCTTTTCAGAGGATGACACTAGACTCACTGAGGTGATCATGGGAACCATGAGCAGATCACTGAGTAAGCGATAATCTTGTGAAGTGTCATAAGAAGAGTCATTAATTCAGAGCTGTTATTTCCCATGGCAGCCCAGGATGAGATGAAATCAGGGAACAGAATTGGAACCGGAGTCAGGCCTTTCTCCTGAGCTTTTGAAGCCAAAGTCAAAAAGCCTTACTCCGGTGAAACAAAGCTGTCAGTGAAAATCATCTTCTTTTGAAAGAAAGCCTTATTTTCTAACTCAGTATAAAAATAATTGATATTTGAAAATAGATTTTTGTAAATAATGTATTTTTAAAATGAGTAGATTTGAATGATTAACAGGATGTGAGAGGTGTATCTGTTATTGTTAAAAATATTACTAAAACGATCATTTCTCTTCGTTTATCTGGAGGGTGAGGATATTTCTGCCTCTACCTATTAAACCTGTTTTGAAATCTGACCCCAATACTTAAAGGTTTCTGAGTAGGATGACCAATCCATAGTGCAGACTAAAGAAGCAATCTATAGTTCTACTAAGTATCTAAAACACAGGAACCACACGGAGTTGTTTACTTTAAGTACTCAGTTAATTGCTTCATTTATTTCTTCAGTCATGACACAGACAGTGTCCTTTAGAGAAGGTGGTACATAGTAGAGCGGCTGTCCAGGGCTTAACAAACATTATGTGTCCAAGAGGATATTTAAGAAAACCAGCTGGGAAAATTTGGCCCTGATGACTTCTAAAATTGAACATAGACCTCACCTTTTCCCCTCTATTTGAAGGAATTGAGAGACAAAGTGCCCTTGTTTCTAAGTTTGTGTTTCTTTTCATTCTTATCAGTTAGAAGCTCAGACCACCACTAGAGGACACTATCTTTCTGCTATCCACATTTTGATGCACAGGAAATTGAGTTAGGAACAGATCACCAAAAAAGAAGGGGAAAAAACACTCCTTTGTCAAGTACCGAAGAACTAAACCATTTTGTAAAATTAACAATACAGATCTGTATGAATGTGTTTTTTAAAAATAGATGTTAATGAAATCATTTATAAATGTAAAACATTCATGAGGGAGTAATAATAATTTTCTCTTGGTCACAGTTACAGATAGAATTATCCTAAAGAGATATATACACATACCACTATTGTATATAAAATCAACAGAACATCAAAATATGATACCTAATGAAAATATGATGAGAAAATTGTCTAACAGATAACATTTAAAGTATAAACAATTTCAAGGAATATTTATGACATGTTGTATTTAATATTTGTGATTTCAGGGACCACCTGGGAAGGATGGGCTGCCAGGACACCCTGGACAGCGTGGAGAGACTGTAAGTGACCCCACCCTTTTGCCTGAAATTTTCCATCTTTAGTACGTCATCATTTCACGGAAAGCTACTTTATTATGAGGTTTACTAGGTTTTGGACAATGGAGAAATTAATCTCATTGAAACTTTTATTAAAAAAATGCATATATAAAATACATAAATTGACCCAAATTTGTATCCCACCACAAATGAATATACTTGAGGATATGGGGTTTGATTGACTGTCTTTACTGTCAAGAACAGCACTTTAGTGTTGAGCTGACAGAGAAGAGCCCATTATCTTTTGGACACCTCTTCAAGGTTGTCAACCTTGACCTTTTCACAGAAGTATTTATTTAAAGATATATTCTGTCCAACCCTGTCACACGTCCACTCTCTAAAGGAAACATGTACACTAGGCCATGCAGTTAATACATTCTTCTATCCAGAACAAAAGGATGAAATATTTCCTGGTGTTGGAACCATCAGTCTGTAACTGTGTTGAAACTATGTCAAATGCATCCTCTTGCCTCAAGTAAGAGAATGTAAATGAAAAATGTAACTGAATTTTATTTTAAAATTATGAGACTATAACATTAAATAATTTATCTGAACAACTTATATGAATAACAGTGATTTGGGCGGGGGGAAACTGGCACCTTAAGTATGATTTAAAAATCCCAGTGGGCTTGTTTATTTATTCTGCCACTGTTACCAAACCATGTGTCTGGCTTTTCCAGGGGGATGTTAGTTTAATCAGAAGTTACCACAGCTTAGCACATTTCCTTGGACTCAATTCTTGGATCTCACCATTGATTAATTTTATCCAGATTTCCTAAGGAAGTCACAACACAGACTAGCTTTGACGATGTGTTTCAAAGTCATTTTAGGGCATGCAGCCAGCATGAAGACACATTTGGAGTTGCACTGGAGTGCACACACAGCAACAAATCTGAAAACAGGATGATCTTTTTGTGTAGGATAAACAGTCTATCAGCAGCAACTCAATTCCTGTTTTGCTCACCATGTGATGATGCTTAGTGTAACAGCTTCTTCGTTTTAGTCAGATTGTACACTTCAAAGTCTTGGATTTCAAAAGCAGAATCAGATATGATTTAGTGAGACCAAAGAGTAAAATTGTTTGGGTTTCCTCCCGGGAATTACATCTGCATGAGTAGCATAAAATAAACTCTTCCGTGGAGAATCTATACTCAGATTTGCAAATGTACTCTCATCTCAATCTTGCAGTCAATCATTTTTAACTAAGTCATTGTGTAGTTTTGTGGGAGTAACTCTAGAATATTTTCAAACTGTCTTCTGAAAAAGGGATACCTAGTGAATAGGCATTATAAAATCCCTTTTGTTTTCAGTTTAATCAAGACCTTCTGCTTCTACCCAGAGGAACTACATTATATATAACATTTAAATTTAAACAAAGCATATTAAAATAGCATATTAACTAGTAATTCGAAGATAGATATTCTCCTTCAGTAGTTTCTCATAGAAAAATGGAAAATTGTATTTCTGATTTCAAATCCACTTTTTTTTTTTTTAAGATTTCATTTATTTATTTGACAGAATGATAGAGACCACAAGTAGGCAGAGCGGCAGGCAGAGGGAGAGGGAGAAACAGGCTCAGGAAGCCCGATGTGGGGCTCGATCCCAGGACCCTGGGATCATGACCTGAGCCGAAGGCAGCCGTTTAACCGAATGAGCCACCCAGGCATCCCTCAAATCCACTTTGAAGAGCAAGAGTGCATCATCCTGCAGTCAGGAACCTATCTTTCTCACTTTGTTCTGAGCTGACTGGGATTCAAAGGATTGCCTTGTACAGAAAGAACCAGAATCTAGAGCAGCCATATGCTGCTATATATGTGTCACCTTATTTTCAAGGAGAAATTCTTTTGTTATATGTGAGATTCGTCCCCAGTGAGAATTCCTTGAATTGAAGTGTCATTCTCCCATTTTACAATTCAAAGCTATTTAAGCCACTGGCAATAATTCGAAATAATTTCTGTTATACTGAAACAACCCAAATTTGTCTCAGGAACACACTGGCCAAATCCTACAGTCATCCTAAAATTAACTTAGTCTCCTACAGATTATCAGAATAGAAATTAACATTTTTACTGGATCTTACAGCAGACCCAACATAGTAAAGTGATCTCCATTTTCAGGGACTTTGAAAAACATAATTTAATTTATTATTCTAAAATTAAATGGCAAGTATAGACTTATTACATGACAGTATTTAACAAGCACACTCCATTGTGAACTATATAATTTTCTTGTACAAGGTCTTTGTTAAATTTTTGGATATTTGCAAAAACTCTGCATATATTAAAGGAGCAGACAGAAACAAGCTGTCCTCCAGTTTCTCCCGAATCAGTCACTAGTCAGATGCGCTAGCACCCAAGGTTTTCTCTTTCCATATTTTTCACAGAATTTCCTCAATTAAGCATTGATTTTTAATCACTTGATTTTCATTAATTATTATTACAAGCATTTTTTTGTTTTCTGTTCTTGCTCTTACAGTTACTAAGGAAAAAAAAATTAAGACTTTATTTTTTTTTCACATTCAGTATTGCATTTATATCTTCATGTCAAACTTAGCGATCAGAAATTAAGAGAAGGGTAATCCAGACAGAAGGAACAGGCTATGCAAGTATGTAGTGGATGGCTATTCAGAGAAGGGTTAGAAAATCAGCATGGCTAAGAATGTAAAACATACTTTATTATATAGTCCCCTTGTATTAGTTTGTTTTGCTATTTTTTAAAGATTTTTTAAAAAGACTTTACTCATTTATTTGACAGAGAGTACAAGCAGGGGGAGTGTCAGGCAGAGGGAGAGGGAGAAGCAGGCTCCTCATTGGGTACGGATCCCGATCGGGACTCAATTCCAGGACCCCAGATCATGACCTGAGCTGAAAGCAGACACTTAACTGATTGAGCCGCCCAGGTGCCCCTGTTTTGCTATTGAAAGTGGGATCTCAAGAGAAACCCTGTTAATCTTAAGAATTAATGGATTTTAAAAAGTAAAAGAAATCTGTTTTCTTTCCCTGAAATGTCAATTCAAGTAATTACAAATATAGGTTATTTTCCTTTTTCCTACTATAAAAATTCTGTTACTATTAATAATTCAATCAGTTATCTGGGAGGTTGCTGTATAAACACAGGACTACAGTTTCTTCCCTTTGCTTTTCAATCTTACTATTTCCAGTCTCATGTTGCCGTCAATACTTCGGCAAAGGCCATTTGCTTTAGTTCAGTTCTGAACGTTTTTCTCCCCATATTTTGAAGCTACTTGTCCGGCTGATAAATGTAAATTAACTTACATGAGAAGGAAATTTACCAATCATAGAACAGTCATACAGAATGACTAACCCAGGAGTCTAGAGAAATGAAGACACCGAAAGATACGCTCAAAGGCCTTGTTTAGTGACTACCCACTGGTTACTTCTCCCAGATTTTATCTTAATGGCTGCATTATTTACAAGGTACATTTGTAACTGTATTTGGGGGAACTCTAAGAAAGAATACTGATAAAATGCTGAAATGATTACCACTCATGCAGTGTTCTTTTTTATAAATGTACTCTACATCCTGTTTTATTTTTGTTTTTGTTTTGTTTCGATTCTGTTCTTACTTTGTTTTATGTTGGAACGCAGGAAAGGAAAATGCATTAATATCACAGACCATAGATTTATCTCTGTATATAGAACCAGTGGACTGTTTCAAGAATGTCTAAATCATCATTTATTTTATCCACAAATATTGCTATGTTAAAATTCTCGCTGTTGTTTGACCAGGTAGAATAGGGCTCAGAATACATTCTCCCTCCCATCTTCATCCAGTGGTCTTCTTTTCTTTTTTAAGTTTATTGAAAGTAATCCTTGGACTGTAATGTGAAATAATGAGGGTGGTAAATTTAGAATTTTAAAGAAAACTGGAATATAATAACTGATACTTAAGCATTTAAAAGTAAGTATTTTTAGGGACACCTGGGTGACTCAGTCAGTTAAGCATCTGGCTTGATTCTGGCGCAGGGCCTGATCGCAGGGTTGTGAGATTGAGCCCCGTGTCCAGCTGCATGCTTAGTTCATACTTGGGATTCTCTCTCTCTCTCTCTCTCCCTCTTCCTCTGCTCAGCCCCCAAAATAAAGAAAGAAAGAAAAGTAATAAAATAAATTTTAAAATAAATATTTTTAGCCAAAAAGTGACTTTGTTTTAATGCGAGTTATCTTACTGAATTTTAATTTATGCTCTTTCATGTGTAGTTTTAACAGATTATGTTTTCCTTCCTTAGGGATTTCAAGGCAAGACTGGCCCCCCCGGGCCAGGGGGTGTCGTTGGACCACAGGTATGTCCCTTTGCTTTATTTTTCTAATAAGATTTATTTTCCTGTTTATATTTTCATCTTTTCTATTAAAATCTGCCCATTTTATTATGATCCAAAATGGTGTATTTTAGATTTTACATCACATTTAAATTTTTCAGTTGGTTGCAAAAATAAAAGAGAATAAAACAAATAATGAAGATTAAGTCTGAAAATTCACAAAGAAGTTAACAAGAAACCCCGACCACAGTACTATTCTGCTAAAACCACCAAAATGGTTTATTAGAAAGGTTCACCGTCATGTTTTCCCAGAGTTTCAAATTACAAAATGACTTCAGATTTCTGAGTAGAAATTAGATGTAGATGTATAATACATTAGAAATATAATATAAAGCTTTGAACACAGATTTTTCCCTTAAATTGTAATATTTGTAGTATATTGCATGTTTCTTAAGATTTTTGTCTTTATAACAATGATTTCCATCAATGATAAAATAGTTGCAATCTTTGAATATACCTAAATAATGACAAAGACAGTTTTTTCAACATAGGTGGCAGGAAGAGTCTCAAAAATTGATGCAATATGTTGAATTATAGAATAATTTGTGACAATAGAAAATATTTATTCTGGCAAAGTGGCATTGAATGGACAGGACACATTTAGTTTACTCAGCCGGAATTTTACCCCTGCTAATAACAAATCATAGCAAAAGAGCAAGAGCAGTTGAATAAGTGTTTTAATTATTTAATTGCTTTAAATAGTTTTTTCTCAGCCTATAATTAGTTCTTAAGACTTTGTAACTCAAATACACCCACACACATACTCACACACACAAACACACAAACGATAAGCAGAGAAACAAAAAACCGCATCTTCTTTCTAGGAATATGTGTGACAGAAGCAAAAATGAAGACTTCTTGAAATGATTAATCATTTAATTCCAGAGAGGAATCCTGAAGCAAGGGAAATGCTGTTTACTCTTTTATAAAAGAAAAATGCATACTTGCATGATTTTTTTTTTTTTTGCATACTTTTGTATGTGTGTGCTGAAGAACTCTTTCTTTAAAGATGTTATGTATTTGTTTAGAGAGAGACAGCATGCATGCGAGTGGGGGAAGGGGGTAGGGAGAGAATCTCAAGCAGACTGCACTGAGCATGGAGCCCCATGCGGGGTGACATCTCACAACCTTGAGATTAGGACCTGAGCCAAAGTCTAGAGTTGGTTGTTGAACCTACTGAGCCACCCATGTACCTCTGTACTGAAAAATCCTTAACTGCTTATCAGTTCTAATTAAAAAAAAAAATACTCCCTCTATAATTAGCTACTCTTATATTTTTTCATTATAAGCAACTTCATGGCAATTTTCTGTGAAAAGATATAACTTAAAGAATGATTCCTATTACATTCAATATCCGTGAATAGAAATGAAATCAAAGTTCAACTAGAATGTAGACATCAATGGGCTTAACTGATTATTTCAGGACTTACCCGTTTTGAAAATTCATCTCTGCCTAATGTAGACACCTGGATTCTGAGATCTTTGTTGTTGTTGTCGTTAAAGTATCAGGTGTTTTACTGAGGATGAGTTTCCATTGAGTTAGTTTTCTTTATTGGTTCTTTTAAGAAAGAAAATCCAATTCCTGATTTCAGTAACCTAATTTTCAGGTTAAGACAAAAGAAGTGATTTAATAGGAACAATATTGATTGTGATATTTCATATTTATTCTGTTTTTTTAATTTTTAATTTAAAAAATTTTTTTTTAATTTTTATTTATTTGACAGACAGAGATCACAAGTAGGCAGAGAGGCAGACAGAGAGAAAGGAAGGGAAGCAGGCTCCCTGCCGAGCAGAGAGCCCGAAGCGGGGCTCGATCCCAGGACTCTGGGATCATGACCTGAGCCGAAGGCAGAGGCTTTAACCCACTGAGCCACCCAGGCGCCCCTATTCTGTTTTTTTATAATCATGTGAATCACTGCTCATTTTTATCTCGATGGCGATAGCCATTAAATTTGGATCAATTTTCTATTGCTTGCTACTGAAATTCCAGTGATCAGATAGATATTCAATAAAAATTCCTCTGTGAGGTGTATGTTTGTACATTAATGATAAATTGGGGACTTTCAGCAACATACAATTAAAAGAATTTAAACCTAGAAATTTATGCTCAAATATAAGGCAGATGCATTCTTTATCCTATACCAGAGGCTAAGAATCTGTTGCATTTTTAGAAAAATAACAGGGAATGATAATGCATTAACACCTTCAGCAACACATTCCACTGTTTAACAGCCTTAGCATCTGGAAACTCCCTTTCTATGTCTTTAACTTAAATCCTTCATTTTGCTTTATTCTAAGTGGAGATACAGAGCAACTGGTCACCATTCTCTATTTACACTTGAAAGCTCATTAAACTTTAGCACCACTGAACAGCACCACTCAGGGGACACATAAATGACCTGACATTTTTCACTTTGGCATTTGCAGCAATTTAAGGGAGCGGGCTGTTTGTTACAGCCGTTGGCCAGGAGGAGCTGCCAGCCCAAACTCGAGGCCGGCAGGATTTCCCTGCTACATTCCCTAGACTTTGTCAAATGAATATAGATTAACTGTAGAGAAATCTCCAGGCATGGAAATTCCAAGGAGAACTGCTTTGGTTGTTTGGGTTCCAGGGGACCGAGGCTTATTATCAAGCCGTGATTCATCGAGTAGCTACCAAAGTGGTACTGATGCCTCTTTTAATCCTAAACTCATTCAACTTCTTCCATAAAAAGAGGGAATGGGATGAAACTAGTTAAAACCACAGTTTTTTGTGTTTATTTTATTTTATTTTTTTTATTTGACACAGAGAGAGAGAGAGAGATCACAAGTAGGCAGAGAGGCAGACAGAGAGAGGGGGGGAAGCAGGCTCTCCTGCTGAGCAGAGAGCCCAATGCAGGGCTCGATCCCAGGACCTGACCTGAAGGCAGAGGCTTTAACCCATTGATCCACCCAGGCACCCCAAAACCAGAGTTTTTAACAATACTTTGGCCTCGCTCTGAAACACTCCTGGTATGGAACGAAGAAAATAGCTTTTTGAATTTACCTACGTAAATCAGGTTCTAACGAAGGATGACACATTTCTTTTCAGACTCCTCCCAGATATGGTGCTTTTCTGTTTTGTAGGACAGCATGGAAATAAGTGAAAATGATAACCTTCTGTGAAAAGAAGCACTATTTCTTTGGGATTTGTGTTATCCTTATCAAAAGTAAAAGAGCAATCTAATGAGATTTCGCTGATCCAATTTAGGGACCAACTGGTGAGACCGGTCCAATAGGTGAACGAGGACATCCTGGCCCTCCGGGCCCCCCTGGTGAGCAAGGTCTTCCCGGTGCTGCAGGAAAAGAAGGTGCAAAGGTATGACACACTCAAGGAAACTTCTTGGCTGAAAACATCCATTTACTTTTCACTCTGGCTTCTCATCACTTGTCCATAAGGTCTCTACATATTAGCACAGTATTTAAATAGATCAGAAAGATATATCAGTAAAGTATCCAGCTTATTGTACCTTAAGGTGTGACTGAACAATAGCATAAGACCACTTAGGTCCATTGGCCATGAAGTTGTGCATTTATACACAGTCTTAAATATAGGTAGTGGTCAGTTCATTTTAATGTCTATGGCATTCCACACAATATTCTCATCATTGAGTGACATTTAGGCTTCACTCACAGGTTAGAGGCAGTAACAGCTTTGCGTATAGAAACATGTAGAAATTGCCCTCTATGACTGATGTGTATTATATTCTTTAGGGTGACCCAGGTCCTCAAGGTGTCTCAGGGAAGGACGGACCAGCGGGACTACGTGGTTTCCCAGGTGAAAGAGGTCTTCCGGGAGCTCAGGTATACTCAGCATATAGATAAAGCATGTAAATGAGATTACTTTTCAGAAGCATGTTTCTCAGACTTAACTAAATATGCAAAAGTAATTAAGGGGAGATGCATAAGCATAAGCATTGATTATCCTAATATATATGGCAATGTATATTTGTGCCTAAAACACTTCTTACCATCTCCATTTTATCAATCATACACCTCCTATTTATATTCAAGTCACATTGATTCATTTTCTTTGTTTTCATTCTCGTTTCCCAGGGTGCACCTGGACTGAAAGGAGGGGAAGGTCCCCAGGGCCCACCGGGTCCAGTTGTAAGTATGATTATAATAAATAGCCATGCTACCCTTGGTTGCAAATTATAGCTCTTCTTTCATCACTCTCATGCTGTGATCCCACGGTGTGTAGGAGAGAAAATAAACACACGTCAATCAAATCAGTCAATGCCTGGCTTCTACTAATTGCATGCACTAATGAGTGCAGAAACAGAGGAGTTTAGACGATTGGAAATATTTACTCCACCGTTGCTGTCAGAACGTAAAAGGAGCTCGCTTGCTTCTTAAATACCCAAGGAAATAAATCATAATTTGTCTTACTGTAAGTACTTGATGAGACTTGAATTTTGTCAATGCTTTTAAAAAACTCTCCTGAGCGGGAAAGGTATATATTCATTTATGTGTTATCCAGATTGCTTTATTTAGTTAATGTAACCTTACGAAGTAATTAGCAAATGAGCAAATATCAGATTTTTACTTCACCTTTTCCTTTTTGAGATATAGATCAGTCCCTCTGAAAGCAGTTGAATACAACCTTCATTTTTGCCCACGAGTTCACCTTTGAACTCGTTCAAAGTGGAACAGGTTCCACTTACCTGTACTCGGAAAGGTTACCAATAACAGCCAAACTGCCAGGTTTAGTGGCCCCATCTCATTCTCCATCATATTTCATCAAGATGAAAAACTGAAAGTGGCTTTCAATCCTTATACAAAATGGTGATGTCATATTCCCCCCTCCAAAGTGTTTTTTGAATGCCTCCCACTTTCTTGATTGCCACTGCTGCCACATTTGTTCAGACTCTCTCCTTGCTCGGTAGTGTCTTACCTCATGCTCCTGATTCCATTTCCTTAGCTTCTTCAGTTTTGCCCACTGATTTAAGAGTACAGGCACACATCCTTAACTATGCCCTCCTTCTGCTTTTCTGCAGCTCATGATCCCACATTGCCTTCAGAAACACACTCCTTATAATGACCAATGAGTCATCTTCCCAGCTTGGTCCCATTCACTATAGTCTGTTTTATTTGCCTTGTTGACGCCTTCTAATTCTACCCAGTTTAATGCGTTGAACTTCATCCTTCTCAAACTGCCACAATCTTTTATATTTTGCAGAGAGAATACCACTTACTTTTTCCTTTCTTCCATTTTCCCTTTCTCTACTTCTCCAAAATTCTACTCACCCCAAAAAGATAAGGCTGAAATGTTAAATCTCTGTAAAGTCATCTCTGGACAATTTGCCTCCATTTCATTTATTGGTGAAATTTCTTCACCTTTAGTGATTTTTGTTATGGTTTGAATTTTAGAAATTACATTGGAATATAACAGTTGTCTCTCTCAGTAGAATGTGAGCTTCTATGTTATTTTAGTACCTCAGGGCACAGTGCCTGACACACAGGAATCCTTCTACATCTACCTGTTTGAATTACCTGAAAGCCTGATATTGGAGTTAAGTGTATATAGCGTAACTAATACTGAGAACATGGCATGATAAACTTTGGCAGATTGAATAACATATTTAATCTGCAAATCACCTAGATGTCATGTTATAGTGATTAAGGTAGGTATGGACATACAGTAAACATTTTTTAGAAGGAAAAATCAGCAGCTCAGCAGCTATCTTTGACCTTCTATAAGCATAAAATTACGTGTAATGTTTAAAAATATCCTCATAAGTTAGTGCTGGTAGCACTAGCAGAAACAGCAGCTGAATATGGCAGAAGGTTTCATTTGAGCATAGACTCTTCAAACCCTTCAGCACAATGCAGCCCATTTAATCAGAACTTCAGGATCTAAAGTGAGTTTATTTTAGGAACACGTATATATACTTTAAGATCAAGTTATTGTATCTGTAAAAACTGAATCATGACTACAAGGATTATATTGTTTAAACTTATCTTTAGAGTCCAATCAAATAATGCTCTCCCAGTGTTTGGAACAGTGAATACCTGTATATTTGTACGGTGCACAGTATATATAAGAGATACACTCAACAGAATGGTAATCAGCAACTGACTGCATGAAAATCACATATTAAATATGATATGAAAATCTAGTGTTTATTTAGTTGGCTTCAACACCACTTTTTTGGCACTTACCGCCCTATATACAATTAAGTCCCATGGAATATAGCCCTTTAAGTGACTTTAAGATAAACCATTTCGAAAGAAAAACACCAAACATTAAACAACACTATAAGGACAGTCAATGATTAAATCCCTAATGACATACACACAATAAATATCAATTCTGCAAGGGCGGGAGAAAAAGAAGAGAAAGCAGCAGAAAAGGTCTTGCAGGAGATGGCTTCACAGGGGGCAGAAGATTGCAAGATCATTTAAGAGCAAGAAAAAAAAAGATACTAGGGAGTATCTGATCCTGCCAAAGCGGAGTACATTGAGAGAAGGACTGAAATTGGATGAATTCTTGCTAGGATCCAGGCACTCTGCTATGTATTTACATAATTTAAAGCTAAAGCAGATATATAATATGGCATATGATTATTGAAGTTCTAAAATGGTAGGTTGAAGTAATTTGAAGATTTGAAGTTTTGGAGCAAGAGGGAAAAAAAATGAAATGCAGTCTTTTGGAGTAAAACTTAATTTTAGGGAAAATATCATTATTATGGTGTAATATATAACAGAAGTGAGAGAGACTCGATGAGCATAAAAACTCAGTGCTCACTGTCATGATATGAGTGAGCCAGTGATGAGGCCCATGGGAAGTCGAAGGACAGTGCGGATGTAACAAACATGAGGAAGGCAGGATAGGAGGATTTATTACTAAGATTAGATGTGGGCAGTGAGGAAAGATGAAAGCTGACTGATGACCTCAAGCTTGTGTCCTTGTGAGAGTGACAGTTTACTGATGCCTTCCATGCCCGGAGCAATTTTACCTGGTCAAGATCAGCAACAACAAAGACGAAACACTCTCCCCACATGGAAACCCAAAACCTCTCAGCAGTCACAAGAGATTTTAACAGGCTTTTCTACTTTGCTAATAGAAATGCTCCACAGAGGCTCACTGTGAGTTCATTTATTTTGAGTTAGTACCCTTGTTATAATAAATTCACATATCCAATTCTGTATGCATCAACTAATTGAAATTCTCCTTAGAGCTGATGCAAAAGAAACAACTAAAGACATTATTCATATGTATTGGTTCCTTGTGCTATTGCTTTAATTGCTATAAATTATAGGAAAGAAGTATATGGTGATGACTTACAGTTTGTATCAAGTTTTTTATCTTTTTATTTTTGGTGGGGGGGGGCAGAGGGTGAGGGAGAAAGAGGAAGAGAGAAAGAATCTTAAGCAGGTTCCACATCCAGAGTGGAGGCCCACATGGGGCTTGATCTCAAGATCCTGAGATCATGACCTGAGTCAAAATAAGGAGTCAGATGCTTAACTGACTGAGCCCCCCAGGCAACCCTGGAAACAAGTTTTTTGTTTTGTTTTGTTTTACCTGGTAGCAAGTTTTAAACAAACCTTGGTTTACTCCATCTAAAGCAATTATGTACATGTGAAGATTGATTAGGAAAGTTTTATTCCAAATAAAAGTTTAAAAGAAAAATTGTTGATTTTCTAAGTGTAAACCATTACTTACCCAGAAAGCTGTTCATGTTATTTCTTATCTTTTGGGATTCAAGACTTTGTATGGTGTTACCTTGCAATTGATAGTAAACACAAGGAATCAGGAATGGTGTTTTTGGCACAAAAGATAACAAAATAGAATATTTTGTAATGAACAAAGAGTGACATCAAAATATCAGAGGAATATATCTAGTCACTCAGTGAGAGATAATGAAATTCCAAGTCATAAGGGATAAAGGTATACAAAAATATCCTGTAAAACTTCTTGATTCTTTAGTGGATGGGTCTGAGTTTATATCCATCTATACTAACTTCACCTTTGAGATATTGATCAAGCCATGGTAAGTGTAGGACTGAAATTCTTAAGAACAGAGAGGGAGAGAGATTTTGGTTATTCACATTAAAGAAAAATATTAAAGTGATAGATTCTCTGCAGAAAGAATGTGAATAAAGAATGTGAAGGGTTGGGATGCCTGGGTGGCTCAGTGGGTTAAGCCTCTGCTTTCAGTTCAGGTCATGATCTCAGGGTCCTGGGATCAAGTTCCACATTGGGCTCTCTGCTAGGCAGGGAGTCTGCTTCCTCCCCTCTCTCTCTTTCTCTCTGCCTGCCTCTCTGCCTACTTGTGATCTCTCTCTGTCAAATAAATAAAATCTTAAAAAAAAAATGTGAAGGGTAAAAGAAATAGGAAAGGGAAATGCAGTAATGTTAGAAGTGTTTTCTTTCAACTCTTAATGCTAGGAACTTTGTAAGCTTTATTTGATTTTATTATTGGCTGCCTGACTCAGTAGATATTATCATTCTACTTTTAAAGGCAAAGGATCTGGAGCTTAGAGAAGGTAAACAACTTACCCGAGTTCATAGTCTTTTGGAGACAAAGAGTCATGATACATTACACAAACTCATTTCCAGATATGTGCACCTCTCCCTCTGCAGAATCTGCTTAAGTGTTCTTCCTCTCCCTCTGCTTCTCCCTCTCCTTATCTCTCCCTACTTCTCTCTCTCTCTACCTCTATACTTTTTCACACCCCCCCTCAGTTGCATTTTTCCAAGTCCTCTTGATCTTTCTCTATTGCTGTGAACAGTATTTTTTCAAAACGAAGAGAGTTACAGGAGTTAATATCACAGCTAACTGGCTTTAGTATTTGTATTCCTATATGTGGTTTTTATAACCATAGCTTAATTTAAATGAATGAAAGTTCAAACTGCTTAAATAGATGTACAGCTGAATCTTTAATGACTATTGAATCTTTAGCTTCTTAGTCCTAGAATACAATTTTGAAGGAGCCTAGGTGTAATGTGTGTTTCTGGATTACTAGAGAAATAAATTCCTTCATTGCACAGGATATTGATGAACTAAAACTAAAAGCTCGAAGTAGGACTTTTATCAATTAACAGTTCTTGCTCACAGTGAGATTTTTAAAGTTTGTATATGTCACAATTATGTACCTTGTACACTATTTTTTACATATTCTGATCCATACAAAACAAAATATAGTATTTCAGTCATCCATCCATCCTTGGGCCTATCTGTTTATTTATAAATATTTTTGACATCCATTCTCTTTATTCATAATCCATTTAGTCAGAAATATACTTCTGGCTAGCTTTGTCTCATTGCTATGACATTCTACAGAAGTGGGCTTACTGAAACTCTGTTAGGTCCAGCTGTGATGTCATTGGCTTATGTTTGGAGAAACAATGCTATGTAGTGTTATACCAACCAAAAGGACCTATTGGAGGATGAGGGAGATTGCTTGATGCAGAGCCCTTGTTATGAATATCCTTCGAGGAAATCTCTTAAAATTAATCATGGCTTTAGAAATCTTTGTAATTTCTTGAGCAGTTAGCTAGCTTTTTTTTTTTTCCTCTCAACTGTTATGAATTGTGAAACCCATTTCTCTTTTGACTTTGACTTACAAAAATCATGGAGTTAAAATTGAGATCCAATTGAAAAAAAGAAAAAATCCCTCTGTTTTGGTTTATAACTGTTTTTGTAACATTCTGAATTCAATTTTATCAAAAGATACATGTGATGTACTTTAATATTATCTATTATTACAATTATTTTAAAATTCATTTTTAATTAATTATTTATTTATTTTATTTTATCATTTATTTAATTATTATTTATTTATTTATTATTTATTTATTTAAATAAATAATTTTTTAAATAAAAAATGGGCAGGACCCATTAAATTGATTTCACAACCCATGAGTAGATCATGGTCTGAAGTTAGAAAGTTAGGAAAAACCTTTGTCTGTTGTATGCATTTTTGATTATTAATATTATTGCTTCTATCTTTTGCAAATAAAAAGTTACTTGCTTATCTACTTTTCTTGTCTATTCCTTTTTTTCTTGTCTATTTTTTATTTGTATTATCTTTTATTTTATGTCTTCCCTGTAAGCTACCAAAATCTTTTCTTACAGAAAAATTATAATTAAATAAGTATCTGGGGAGACCTGGGTGGCTCAGTAGTTAAGCCTCTGCCTTTAGCTCAAGTTATGATCTCAGGGTCCTGGGATTGAGCCCCACACTGGGTTCCCTGCTCTGTGGGAAGCCTGCTCTCCCTCTCACACTCCACCTACTTGTGTTCCCTCTCTCACTGTCTCTTTCTCTCTCTCTATCAAATAAATAAAAATCTAAAATAAATAAATAAATAAATAAATAAATACCTGAATATACCAGACAGTCTATTAAGTTCAAGTTATATAGATTCATTAAATATTTCCTAAAAAGAGCTTATAATATCTGAGGAAGACAGATATGAGGTAGCTAAAATAACCTAATAAATAATGTAATACATTAAAATATAGCACAAAGAAGACGAGAGGGGAACAATGGTTTTTTAATATTCTAATTATAGCTATAAATAAAAATCAGTTTTATCAGTGAAAAGTAAGTTTTCTAAAGTTGTGCTACTTGAAGTGATTGTGTATTAAGTTTTTCGTGCTCCCACTGAATACAAACAAAATGAACCCAACAGGGTGCTGTGACTTTGGGCTTTTAAAGTTTGGCAAAAATCAAGTGCTCACTGTATGCATGATGTTGTACACAAGAGCTGGTAATAGATGCCAATCGAAGCACAGGCATGTTTTCTGATCCCGGGGGCTTAGTCACTAAGTGGATATCTCGATGCACACACACAAAGCAGAAAGCAACAAAGGACTGAAAAAAAGAAAGGAAGACAGTGAAACGTGTTTCTCACATGTTGAACATAAACTTGAGTAAACTTTTTGTATTTATGTAAACACAAAATATATGTAAACATATTATGCAAACAAATTCTCATATTGTGCCTACCACCTACATTCTCACGAAACAAAATCAAGGAAAATGCATTCCCTAAATAATCTCTCCTCTGTGTATTTCTTCCTGATATGAAAGCCCCTTCTAGCCAATAGTTCTTTCTCTAAAAATACGGAGATTAAAAGAGAATGGTGCATTTAGTAAAAGCACCTACTTTTTCTTGCAACCTCTTTTCTTAAAATCACATTTTTTCCCCTGAGAGTGGTAGGAGTTCATATGGAGAAAATGTATGAGAGGGGGCCAGACATCTAGTTTCTAAGTGGCAATGTCCAAGATTTTAAAATTGTGACTTACATACTCTACCCCCATCCTATGACTTCTATTTCACGACTGTGTCCGGATTGTTCTGACTCTCTTTTCCTCTTTATGTGCTATTATTTTTTCTTGTCACTTCTTTCTTAGGAGTTTATATGTCTTTCCTCTCGTAATTCCTATTTTTTTTTCTGGTTTTGTTTTTATACCATATTCCAAAGTACCTTCTTTTTACTGGCTTTTACCTAGTCCTTGATCCAGTAAATAGATAAATTCTAAGTAGGATTATATCTCCTGACTAATTCATCATATACTATACTCTTTAAGATAGAACACATTTTCTCTGTTGTAATCCAGGTTACCTATTATGACATCCAACCAGGGATGAGCAAAGTATAAAGGTGGTGGGGATCAATGACCAACGATTGAGATATTACAGGAAGAGTTAGACTTAATTATTTAGTATTTATGCTTTAAATTCTGGTAATGCCTGATAATTTTATCAGACTTTTTGGCTTGTATGATCTAAAATACATGTAATCTGGGGAGTGTGAATTTCCTCAATTTGTTTTGTCATGAAGGTCAAATTGGTTTTAAAAGAAAGGGCAGATTTTTTTTCCTCCTACTTAATAACTCTTGTTTTTAAAAAATTGTGTTTATTCTTCTAAATACAAAGAGGGTGGAAAAAAATCTCCACCCTTCTTTTAACAGTAGGACTTTAGATATACCATATAACCTGGATCTTAGTTTTCTCTTCTATAAAACTTCTCTCTTTGTGGGCTGCCTTTTAACTGAATGTTGATGAGATGATTCCTCTGTTTACCACTTTCATTTACTTTACAAATGCTCTTCAGAATATGAAACACCTAGGGAAAATAACAGTAACTATTCATCTGGGCGTTCTCCTGTGTGAGAAGAGTTAAAGAAATAACCACACCATTCTCTCCATTCCAAGAACATAAACTGATACTATTCCTTCTTGTATTTTCACTGTGAAGTTTAGAGGAAGGGGCTGTGGAAGAGGATTAAGCTAACATAATGTTAATATAGTTACTTAATGATAGAAATGCTGATTTTTCCCTTTTAGAAGCAGCTATGTTTCTACCTTTCAGTTGAAAACACATAACCTGTAGTGGTTAATATTTAGTATTAAAATAACAGAATGAATGAATGAATGAATAACAGTATTTTATGATATCATAGTCATTATAATTCACTCAAGTCAACATATACTACTGCCTTTGCTCTTGCACAGCAAAGAAAAAATAAAAAGACAACCTATTGAATGCCTTTGGAAAACGTTTAATTTGCCATGTCCCCATTGTTATTTAAATCACGGGGTGGGAAAATGCTATTTCTATGAGATCTATTTTTCTGTGAGTTCTTTCCAGTTAGGCACTTCTGATGTGTAAAATATTCGTCATTGGTGTAAAAGATGAATATACCAACAGTTTAAATTCGGATTAAAGATACTCTGTGGAAAACTCTCTACCCTTCTTTTAACAATATAACCTTAGATATACCGTATAAACTTCTGGACCTTAGTTTTCTCTTCTATAAAATTTTACTTCTACACTCATTTGAAATTGCATATCTATTTTTGAAATATATGGATGTTCATGCACAGTTCTCTAAGATCTGTTGCTTTTAAAATAGACGTTGTTCAAAGAACTTCAGAGGTATCACCACATTAAATACCACAAAAACCTGGGGACAGACTATTTCTGTCCCCATTTTATTGGTGAGAAATGTGAGCCTTTGAGTGGTTAGTCAATTTGCTCAAGATGGGAATGTTAGTGGTTCTGGACATACTGGACACACATACTATGGACACATATATTAGGGTCTGCTATGTTTGAGTAACTACTCAAATTCTGGAGGTCAATGAAAAAAGCAAGCAAAAATCCTACCTTTGTGGAGCTGATCATTATCCATTTAATCTATGTGTAAACTCAAATGTATTTGTTTAAAATGTAAATATGTATTTATCTGACAATTATAAAGTTCTCTGCTCTTTACTATAGTCAGTTATAGAGCTATGCAATACTTTTTAATCACTGTAAATGTCTACCCTTATGGGGAAAAAATACATGTGCACCATTGAGTCTCTCAAGGTATCCTCCTATCACAATATATTTTGTATTCCCAGTCAGTGTCACAAGAAAATAGATTTTTAACTATATTTTTTGTGGAATGTGCAGATGGGTTCTCTTTTTAATACAGGCTTTAAATTTTTATTTTTTTTATTAAGATTTCTCTAGTGGTTCAGTTGAGAACTAAAGAATTCATAGGCTTATTCTTTTAAAAGTTGGCCTGGGAATATTTTTAAAAGATTTGCGTGTTTGCAAGATCATTCGCTTAATAGGTAGGTATCATCAGAGATTTTCACTTTTCATTTTTAGAAGTATAAAAGAAGATCATTGCAGATCATGCTGTTATTAAAAATATCTAGACTTGCAGAATGTTTGAAATAACTAATGGAAAAAGAAATCACAGTTATACTTTAGGGCACAAATATACATCCAAAACATCTCTTCTTATTGTTTTCATCCCCGTTTCAAAGTTAATGAGCTGTGACAAGATCATGAGCAACATTTTAACTGCAGGAAAGTAATATGTTTTTATTGTTAATTTTAATGCAGTTTCCACAAGTAAGATGACAATCTGAAATTTAATCTTATGAATGCTCCAAGGGAGTAATTAAAATAGTTAAGCTTTGCCATAAAAAATAGCATATAATATCTTCAAACTATAAACATTGTCATTGACTCAAATCAGCATTCTTTCTCTATTTGATATATATGAACATTTTAATTAATTTTAAATATTAAACATACTTTGGTGGAAAATTAGTAAGCATTCCTTAAGTAAAAGCTTTTAGTTATTTTCATATAACTTGTCAGGCATAGTGTATCCAGCTAAGGAAATACATATTTCTGCTAAGTTTTACACCACATTTTGTAGGGAAATACATTTAAATGATGCTCTTTCTCCCACAAATTTGGGAAATTTGTATTGACTACACATAAATGCAGTTAGTTCTTAAATTTTTTAACATATCTATCATGTTCACATATTTTGTAGAAAGACCAGTGTGTATCTCTAATTCTATTATCATATTCTTATATTTATTACTATTATTTATAATTATTGGATGCACGTAGTAAATATTTTATGCTTTGGAAATATCAAGGAAGAAAGCATGGAAATAGTTACAGGACAAAATTCAGGCCAAATCCTACATTAATTCCTTCAGAAAATAATGGTAGAAAATCTCGCATACTATGGTAAGTTGTGTAAGGAATATTTAGAAGGATGTCTCATGATTTAAAGTCTCAGAATAATGCAACTTTTAGAGAAGATGGTTGTTATACAGGGCTTAAAGAATGGCTGAACATTTAATAGTACAGGGAAAGACCAAAGACTTCCCAAGGTAGACTGTAAAAGTGACCAACCACTAAGAGGTAACAGCAGAAATATTGTATTAAAGGGACAATGGGAGATATGATGTATCAAGAGAAAATAACTTGCACATTACACACTAAAATATGAAGTAAAAACAATTCCTAGTGTGTGTATATGAGTATTTTGGTGGGAATTTCAAGGATAAATACATTCTCAAAAAGAACCATTAACCCAAACTGTTTCGCATCCTGTACATAAAAAAGAAGAGTGAGCTTCTAAAGCGAAAGGTGGAACATAATGAAAAAGTCCCACACATGTGTTAAATAGTTCTCAAAACTGAAAACAATTCTTTGTTTTGAAAATTAAAAGTCAATTTGTAAGCAATAGTGACAAAAAGCAAAGATTCTAATGAATTGTTTAATGAAGTTTAAATGAAAGATATCAATGATAGAGAATGACTATTTGGACAAAGGACCTACCTATTGCCATAAATTCTTTCAGGTTTTCTTATTTTAGAGGGTGTTCAATAAATAGGAGCTCATTCTGGGAGAAGTGGTCTTTAATGGCTATGCTTCTCCACTTACTAAAATTTAGAACAATAGTTACGAATTATAATGGCACAAACAATCAGGGATTCTTCTTTTTCTCACCATTTATTTATGAAATACTCAGTGCTTAGAAAAAAAATCTTTGTATGGATCATGGCACATCAGGCCCTTATGGCCTCTATCTGAAAAAAAAAGCAAACTCTATTAGAATTAGATTATATTGCATACACAGAGTACTTAGCACAATAATTGTTTAATAGGCTTGATAATTGGAAAATAATAAGTTTTTTTTAAGATACATTTCGGCTTCCTAGCTATTGACCTTAACACAGTCTAATGTGACATCTTCCTCTGGTAGTCTTCCAACAGTTGGGGTTTAAATGTAACACAGAATTAAAGAGAAAGATTTCATGGCCTGACAAATCAAAATTGCATCTCTTTTTGTATAGTCAATTACAAATAAAGTATCTCAGCACTTAAATTGGATGCTTAGTTTAGATTTGATAACACTAATGGGTAGTAATCCTTTTCTGAGATTGCACAAGTAAAATGTTAAAACAGAAATGTAATGCAATCATGTATACACCAGTTTTTCAGATAAGTAGAGATTTATATTTAGGGATGTCACATCGTATACTGTTTATTGTTGATATTTTTCTATTACCCAAAAAAAGTGCTTTATTTACTGAACTTTTTTCCTTTTTCTTTGTAATTAAGGAAACACCTTTGCATTTCTCTCAATTTCAGCATGTCCTTCTTATTCCTCTTGTTTTTCTCCCTCTTCTTCCTCCTCCTCTCTTCTGTCCCTTTCTTTTACCCACCTCTCTCTCCCTCCTCCTTGCCTTCAACCTCAACCTCTAGGGCTCCCTTCTGACCTCCCTCTCTCTAATAAATGAAGATAAATCTTTACATTCCTTTTACTTTTATGGCAGTTCCTCTTGAATGCAAAAACACTTAGAGTACTCTATTCTTATTTTTCTCTTCTGCACTGGCTTCTGAAATCATTCATCCAAAGTCTTTACCTGGTTAACACTTACACTACTTGTAGTTGACTTTTTTCCATTAAAATATTTGATTAGGCTTCAAAAAAAAAACCATTTTGACAAAAGGTAGATGTTTATTACCTAAAAAAATACTAACTACAACTTTCCTTTGTTCTTTTAAAAAATTTTTAAAAAGATTTTATTTATTTATTTGACAGAGAGAGATCATAAGTAGGCAGAGAGGCAAGGGGGGTGGGGATGGGGGGGTGGAAGCAGGCTCCCCGCTGAGCAGAGAGCCTATGCAGGACTCAATCCCAGGACCCTGAGATCATGACCTGAGCCTAGGGCTGAGGCTTAAACCACTGTCCCTTGTTTCTTCTTTAGTATTTGAAATATGTAATTGGTAAAAATGTAATTTTCACACAGTTCTTGGTTAATTATGCAACATGAGGAGCAATTCCTGGGTTTGTTTTTAGATATATACTTATTATAGTACAAAATGCCACTTTTGTTTATATCAAGTTTAAATTTCATGATTTCTTTAAACATATTTTTGGTAAAGTTTCTCCAAATTATTTCTCTCTCTTAAGTTTAAGATATCCTAAAATTTAAACAATTACAACAGTGGTTGCAAAATAAAAAGAATGAAAATACAAAATCACTTTTAAATTATTACCAGTAGTCTTGAAGTTGTACTCTCTTAATTCATTTTAATTGTGTTAGCATTCAGATACCTGGTTAAATAAAAGCTACTCTATGTACCTTGTGTATTTAGCCAGGAAAAATGGTATCAGGAAATTGAGTAATAAATATTTTTGTAATCAATGAATATTTCAATAAAATTGAATTTAAAGAATTTCTGATTAAATAACACCCCCACGTACACCCCCAGAGTCATTGATGTCTCCATTAAAGAGAAGCAGTCGGTGGCTTTGTAGGGAAAGCACTAGGAGGAGCCCAAGGGCAAAGTTTCTTTTGACTAGCTACATGATTATGACCAGCTACAGGTTTCTCACCTTTACAACCAATGGGCTACAACTGCACTATCAACTCTATGGAGGATTTGTGGGAATAAAATAACAAATGAATGTGAAATGATTTGTAAGTTGTCAGGCACCATGTCAGCATGAATTGTCATTATTATCATTGTTCTTGTGTTTATACATAATTAGTTCTCTACCTCATAAAATATAAATCAGAACAAAGTCAGTAATTCGTATTTGTATAATAAAAAGATTTCCAATTATATGCGAAGTATAATTTTAGAAAGTAAAAGTTAAGATATTATATTTTCCAGCTTTTATAAGTCATTTCTACTATGAGTTTTGAAATGGTGTTTTCTACATATGGAAGAACTATAGGTGAATTATTAATCCTATTTTCTAATATTTCGGATTTAGGTCAATCATGAAAGAAAATATTAAATTGTAACTTAACCACCCATCTAGGAATCTAAATCAAATTCAAAGACAAAATTCTTGTTATTTTTTATTAAATAAAATTGGACATAGTAAATTGGTTATACTTGAGCTTTACATGACGTAGTAAATGTGTTTGCATTTCTTTTATTCTTCCTTTATTTTATTTTTTTAAAAGATTTTATTTATTTATTTGACAGAGAGAGATCACAAGCAGGCAGAGAGGCAGGCAGAGAGAGAGAGAGGAGGAAGCAGGCTCCCCGCTGAGCAGGGAGCCCGATGCGGGGCTCAATCCCAGGACCCTGGGATCATGACCCGAGCCAAAGGCAGAGGCTTTAGCCTACTGAGCCACCCAGGCGCCCCTATTCTTCCTTTAAATAATGATTTCCTAGATTGTTCATAGGTGGAATTAATATGAAGAGAGTATCCACACTTATTTTTTTTAATTTTGCATATTAGCTATTTTTTAAAGCAAATTAGTTGAAAATATATGGCATCTTCTTTGAAACTCAATTGGACATACCAATTATATGAATTATATTGGCAGTGTTTGTAATAAAACCCAATGATCCCTGTCAGACTCTAAGATAAACTTAGAGACCTTTTTTCTGGGAGAAAGTCCAAACTCTGGGATAGTGATTATCAAACTTTATTTTGTAAAAAAATTATATTTGTAGTCTAATGCAGTGACAATTTCTGAACTCATTTTTAAGACTTTGAAATTGTGATTCAGCAAGTTTGAAGTGAAGCCCAGAAATTGCTTTGAGAAAAACCAGTCTAGAAAATTTTTCTGCCAATCTGTAATAATATAGGGAGAAAATCATATAAGTAATTTATTGGATTCATGTCTTACAAAGCATTGTGAACAGTTGTGAACACTTAATATAGAATGATATCTGTAAAATATTAAGGATATACAAATTAAAATTATTCATCTTATCAATGTTTTGCTAACTTCAGTATTTGTCCTTAATGTTGGGTCTACCAATTAATCATTCAAATAATGAGTACAGCTTTTTCTATTTGAGATCTCCCAATTGTCTAAAAGTGACTTTTACATTATTTACTATGCTTAAAGATTCCACTATGAAATGAGTGATTCTTAAGCCAGTATCACTTTTTTCCCATCACTAATAACAAAATACTTTTTCCTATGTATTAGGGCTCACCAGGAGAACGTGGATCAGCAGGTACAGCTGGCCCAATTGGTTTGCCAGGGCGTCCAGGCCCCCAGGGTCCTCCTGGTCCAGCTGGAGAAAAAGGTGCTCCTGTAAGTAATTTCAAGGAGAAAATATATTATACTGCCATTCTGCACAAGTTATTACTTTTTATTCAAGGATATCAGCTCTTCATACTCCACTGCCTTCTCTCTGTGTATGTGTCTGGCATATAAACACACATTTTTTTATATTTATAATAGAGAAAATTTCAAATTCAATTAAATAAGATGACATTTTCCCACACTTTATGAAACTCTAAGACCTGTGAGGGAGTTGGATATTATTAATGTAAAAGGCTTCTGATTTTGCTCCTTTTAAAAAATAAAATTGGAGTTTTGATTAAAACTATACTTTGCTGCTTTATATTAGAAAAGTGTGCACTTTTCACTCCTCTTGTATTACAACTTCATATCCAGTATTTCCAAAGTCTATAAATGAAACCCACAGAAAGTGGCTGCCCTTCTCATGTAATTTGAGTTTTGATCTACAGTGAGTGAGATGGGAAACATCTAACCAGTTATTTTAACTTATATCTGTTGGATTTAAAAATTTTTTTTTTAAATGATTGTAGGCTATATTGTATTCATTAGGCTTATGTTTCTTTGTCAAGATTTCTTCTTGGTTTCTGTTTCTGCTTTTGATTTAATCATGTTAATTTTCCTTAAAAATTCTCATCCTCCAAGGCTAAAACACAAACTCATTCAATGAATGTGGATAAAATGGTTGACCATAATATGTAAAAATAGGAGTTCAGTACTTTTTATACATTTAAGCCTTAATATATATAACCTAATTTAAAGCTATAATTTACAAAATACTGATTTATTACTGACTTTAGTTTTAGCAGCATGCTTTCATTGTCTATGCATTTTCTGTCATTATCATTTGTGATATTATATAAATGTTTCCCAATTAAAATCCTTGTTCTCTGTGATCTATTACCTTTCAGAAATATTAGGATGGGGCCATACCACCTGTAGATAGATTTTTTGTTGCAAAAAACCCCCACATTTAATTGCTAAGAAAAATTTTAAGGCAATATATTTCCAACTTAGTAAATACGTTGCAAATGTAGACATTGTTTTCTGAGATGTTAACAACTATGAAACAATTATTCTTTGCCCCTTCTTACAAACTTCCCACCAACTTTTATAGTATGTCGTGCATGAGAAAGGGATGGAAAAGACAGACTTAGGCCTTCTCACACAAGTTCACTCAAAAATCCAGGGTACCCAGATTTTGGCACAACACAGTGAAGAATGCATATAGAATAAAAAGATATACATTCTTCTTATACAAACTGAAAATATACCAATTAGAGAAGTCAAGGATTTTGTAAGATAATATATTGAAATGCTGGGTTTTAAGGTGGTTTAATTCCTTGTTTTATGAAGAAAAACGGTAAATTTTGAATCAAAGAAAAGAATATGGAAAAGTTCTGGAGGTGATAATAGGAAATTAGTTTTGTGAAATAGAGGAGATATTATTAACAAAAGGCCTTCCTTGTAAGAGCTAAGATTTGGGCTTGGGTTTCACTGGTGATTAATGATACAATGACTAAGACGGGGAAAGAGATTCTCTGCCCATTTGTCCTCTCTCAATTATTCCCACCACCAACAAAAATTCCAAGATGTTTATTCTTTTTTTGTTGTTGTTCAACAAATAATTATTAAGAATTAAGTGCAGTGCCCTGTATTAGTTAATAGTTAATTTTTTTTTTTTTTTTTTTTAAAGATTTATTTATTTGACAGAGAGGGATCACGAGTAAGCAGAGAGGCAGGCAGAGAGAGAGGAGGAAGCAGGCTCCCCGCTGAGCAGAGAGCCCGATGTGGGGCTCGATCCCAGGACCCTGAGATCATGACCCGAGCTGAAGGCAGAGACTTAACCCACTGAGCCACCCAGGCGCCCCGGTAGTTAATATTTTTGAAGGAGGTATCTATTTAGGGATAGTAGCATAAAATGTTTATACAAGTGTTAGGGGTACCCATAGACCTCCATGCAGAGGTTTAGCAAAAACTGATGAAAATGTTGGCTAATATGTTAAGTGCAGTCTTTTACTTCTTCCTAAATCCAAATAAAAATTTGGGATCTTAACTCCTCTGAGCAACTTGTGTTATAAAAATATTATATAATTATTAGTAAGCTACGTCATGCATAAAAAAAAAAATAAGATGGGGATCTGTGGAAGGCAAGTCCTTGGCTAACTTAACCACCAATCCACCTTCCCAGAAGGAAGAAAATGAAAACAGGAGCCAGGAATATCTACACGACTTACTTATGGCAATAACTGTGCTCTAATCTCTATCTCCAAATTAATCAATCAGTGTCAGGATTGTGATTCTGAGTTATTTAGAATAAGTGCAATGTAAAAAAAAAAAAAGAATAAGAGCTGTTAGGAGGTATATTGCTGAATTCCCATGTGATGAAATATTAAGGCAGGGGAATAAAGGTTTGGACTCTCCTTTAGGGGAAATCATAATGGTGAGCATTTTGAAAGACTCAAGTAAGAGAGAGAGAGAGTAAAAGCCCATGACCAAGAAACAGATTCTTAACTACAGAGAACAAACTGATGGTTACCAGAGAGTAGGTGGGGGCAGATGAGTTAAACAGGTGATGGGGATTAAGGAGGGCAATGTCATGATGAACACTAGGTGATGTATGGAAATGTTGAATCACTATACTGTACACCTGAAACTAATATTATACTTTATGTTATACTGTATGTTAACTAACTGGAATTTAAGTAAAAACTCTAAAAAAAAAAAAACAAAGAACACCCATGAGTGATAGAAAATATATCCAGGGCATACCATCATATAGGCCTGAGAGTGAAGAGTCTTCTTGACTCTTGAATGATGTAAAAGATCAAGAATACTGAGAGCTGAGTAAAAGCAAAGAGAGGGATGGGTACTTGGCCTGTTGGCCATTTGTGACCTCTGGGTAATTTCAGTGGGATTCAAAAGAAGACTGGTGATAAAGGAATGGGATCATTATTTTTGGAGCAACCCAGTAGGCCCTGTGGCTAAAAAATAGTAGGGCAGTAGGTAAAAGTACAAGGAGAATTGAATGCATTTCCTCTTATTATGATGATGCACATTTATCTCCTTAACTAATAATAAGAAAATAATAAAGAAAAGTATCAGTGAGGATTAAGAAAGTTAAGGGTGTCAGAGTAAACTAGGGTTGCCAGCTTCAGCCAGACAGAACTGGACTGAGAATTCAAGTCTATTATTTGTTTACTTCATGATTTTGACTAAGTTATTTAACATCCCAATGTTTCTGAAAAGAAGATAACAACAGTATTTTGGGAGGATTAGATGAAATTGTAGTCCTAAATTACTTTGTAGAATGGTGATAATAAGTCTTCAGTGAACCACCATAATCTTAAGTCTGGACAAGAGTTGTCGTAGAAAAGGATGAATAGATGCATAAACTGACTTTTGAATATGGAGGGATGGATTCGGTGAATTATAATAAAAGTTGAGGGTATGCATGCAGGCGAAATGCAGGATCATGCCAAGTCAAACATAGGCTATGGGAATGAGTAGCTGCTTCTGCCAAAATTTTAAGCTGAGATTCAGCCATTAACATTAGTGAAAAAGGTAGAAGAGATGTTAAGGAAAGATGGATGATGTTTCTGATAGTCCTGTAGATTGCAGGCCGAGAGATGCATATATAATAGAGGAAGGGTTTGTCATCTTGCAGAGCTGTAAATGAAGAATCTAAATTTAGTGTGGTGTAGAGCAGTTGAAAGATTTTTCCTGACTCCACGCAGACCAGAATCAGAAAAAATAAATGGCAGGTGGTTCTCGGCTAGAGATCATGTGTACTGTAATGAAGGCAGATAGGAATTAATCTGTCTTATTTATGGATGCTCTTGTATAAGACAATCGATTTTTGAGTTTAGGCTCTAAAGGAAATCCAAATTTAAGGAAAAGTATCTGAATCAGCTGATGTGTTTAAAATGATGAAATTCACTATGAATAACACAGCACATTTTATGAATATAAATAGGTTTGAGATATTGCAATATTTGATTTAAAGGAAACAAAAAGTCTCTAAGGTGACATCAGGGGTATGTCTTAAATGATAATTAGGGCATAGTGTTGGAAAAAGAGCAAATGGAATCTAGGAAATGAATAAATCGGAGTTTATAAGTTAACTTTGTTTTATGGATATGTTGTTATTTCTATTGTCATTAATAACTCAACAGATATTCCCTAAGTGGCTACTCTGGGTCACAGGAAAAAGGGATGCAATGGAATGCAAAAACAGACGTAGTTTCTGCCCTCATATGATTTATTGTCTGATGGGGGCAATTCGATAATAAGCAAAGAATCACTATGTGTATAATTACAAACGCTGGTTAGTGATACAAAAGGAATGTAGTGGTATATGTCAGCTTGTTCAACAGAAGGAACTGAGCTGGAATTGGGTCTTTTCCTTGGACAGCACACGGATGATGGAATGTAAAAGGTGAGGACAAATAATCTAGGTGAAGGGTCCTCCTAGGCATCCTCCAGCCAAGTAACAAGAGGGTCATGGAATCAACTTTCACTGAAAAAAGTTCTAGAGGGGTTGGAATGCAGAGAGCAAGTGCAGGGAGAGGCTAGATGCTGCTGGGCAGGTAGTAGGAGGCAGATAATGGCAAGCCACACTAGCAGTGTGGTCTTTATCTCAGGAATGGTAAACAAGTAAATTGACTGAAGAATGTTGGTAAGATGATCTGATTGTCTCCCTGGTTACTGCAGGGGGAATAGTTTGGAGATAAGAATAGATGTCAGAAAGGAAAAAAAGTTTATTTCAACCCTTCAAAAGAAGGCTACTGGTGTTTTGGGATAAGGTGTTAGTGGTAGAGATAAAGTGAAGTAAATACATTCAGGAGATGAAACAGATAAAACTTAATCCTTGTGAAGGGATAGTAAGTGGTGAGGGAAGGGCAGGTGGTGGGAGAAGGGTAAAACAAAGCCGGAAGCTACTAATGACTTGTAGATTCCCAAACCCTGGAAAGAGAGAAATGAGTCACTGAGAGCAACCAGGTATAGATATACCTTACACAAACCTGAGGGAATCTTGACTTTCAGGAAATAATTTATTTTAAATCCTGAAAGAACTCTTAATGGAAAATAATGTCATCATTATCTAGGTGCTATTTTCTTTAATTATATGATAGAGGTAAATTTAAAAAAGGGAAAATAATGCCATTGTCAAAAAATAAAGAAAACTAATGGCCTTGTCATTTTGAATCAGTAAAAGAAGCAATGAATTAAAATATAAAAATCTAGGGAAATCTATGACACATTTGTTAAAAAAGAGAAAAAGCTGATGCATAAAGCATATTATAAAGCCGGGAATATGAGCAAATGCATGATTTATGATTTATGACTTTTTTGGCCCACCTATTTCAGTAACCTCACCAAAGAAGAATAAAAGCTCAGTGAATTTTCATCAACATCAAGCATCTGATTTATCAATATACAATACTTGATTAGAAAATATGTGTTTGAAGGAAAAATTCCAAGTTGAATATTAATTTTTGGACCATAGCTGAGATTTATAAATCGTTAACAAGGATGGTATTCTTAGTCAAGAAAGAATGTAGGGATCTTTTGTGTCATCATTTGCTACTTGAAAGTACTTTTTCTTGGTAACATTAATTTCTTTCTCTAATATGAAACCCAGAGTATGACTGTTGCAGCTGCACTTAAAAATTGTAATAAATAGCTAATTTACAGGTTTCTTACAGTGAAGTAATGGCCTGCTGGATTTTCAATACAGGGAGAAAAAGGTCCCCAAGGCCCCGCTGGGAGAGATGGAGTTCAAGGCCCTGTGGGTCTCCCAGGGCCTGCTGGGCCTGCGGGCTCCCCTGGAGAAGATGGAGACAAGGTTGGTATTCTTTATTCATATTAGTACCTCCCGTGAAAATTTAATTTTTTTTCTCAAGAATCCTAGATTAATGCTTCTGAAGATTAGATAACAAATCTTAAGACGGCTTTTTCAAAGTTTCATACATGTTCCCATGTGCTCGAAAGTTTCAGTTTAGTGTGAGTAATACTATGTATCCACCAAATAGTATGTCGGATCTAAACAAAAAAAGGGAACACAAAAACAACGGTGGGGGGGAATAGCAGGTGTCCAAATTGCTTATTTATTTTCAAATATATAGCTTCTGAAATAAATGTGACACTAATTTAATTAATTATTTGTATATACTTAGTACTTATGTCATGGATATTGCAAAGGAAGACTTAAGAATGGGTCACATACCTGTTTGCTAATACTGCTTTTCTTTTAGCCAACATATAAATAAAGATTCTAAACTCTTGAATCTGAATGTAGGGCTGTGTTAAGTGTGTGACTTTAATGTCTTCTGATAATATTGTGAAATGCCATAATACAATTTATGAACCAATAATCTGATAATGTGTGACATTTTAGCATTTTAAAGACCAGGAGAAAAAAATTAAGTAATTTTTGATTAATGCATAATTATATATTTGTATAAATCAATGTATTTCCATTACCAGTTTATAGTGATGATATTTTAAACAAAATTGATTTTGTGAATTAAAAATCCAGTTGCACTATTCCTCAAATTTCAGTTGACTTTTGGTTGTCTCTATATTAGTCAACACTAAAAAAGAGAAGCAGAGAAAACCCAGGATTTTACATTTTAAACAATGACATTAAACACAAGCACATACTTACGTTAAAGTAAGATTTAACAATGGGATGATGACAGTTACAATGCAGGCACGACTTATTAAAAATAAACTTTAGCTTCAATCTTTCCAATACAGGGTGAAATTGGTGAACCGGGACAGAAGGGCAGCAAGGGTGACAAAGGAGAAAATGTGAGTTTCCGAGTTCTTACTGAGGGGCATTATACATTCAACCCTTTTGTTGTTGTTGTTAACCATGGATATTTTTCCATAGTACTGTGTACTTATAGTATCTATACTATATTACATCTTTGGCAACTATTCAGTTGAGATTCAGTCAATTCTCTTAAACCTCTTTCTGATGTGATGTTTAGGGTATGTAATAATTCCAACCCTGAAAGCCTTGCAGTGAGATTAAGTCACCAGCAAGTTTACCCTCCAACACTTTTGCATCATGAGTTCATATATCCCAGTGGTTTAAAGAGAAACCATGTCTTAGTGTGGTTATGAAAAGGATTTTGACCTGGTGGAAACCGGAAAGTGTCTCAGGTACCCTGATGGTCTATGAACCCTGCTTTCGGAATCTTTAAGTACTCTTTCCGACAGGTGGCTGAGATTACGAACAATGACTGTTTCTCTTCAGTGCTCTGATCTTTTATAGTGACTGATCAGTTATTTATGTAAAAAAAGGCAGTTAAGAAGAAATATTTATGCATGTAAGACTCATAAACGTATTGAAATCTATTGCTCAAAAGAAGGCCTTCTGATATACTTAATATATAAACTAAGTTTGCATGTGTTTTCCTAGGAAGGAGATGCAGATTTTCATATATCACTACATTCTGTCTATATAGAATCCCCCAATCCCAATATTCATTTACAAGATAGTGTTTAGACAAGTCTTTTTTTTTTTTTTTTTAAGATTTTTATTTATTTATTTATTTGACAGACAGAGATCAGAAGTAGGCAGAGAGGCAGGCAGAGAGAGAGGGGGAAGCAGGTTCCCTGCTGAGCAGAGAGCCCCATGTGGGGCTCGATCCCAGAACTCTGGGATCGTGACCTGAACTGAAAGGCAGAGGCTTAACCCACTGAGCCACCCAGGCGCCCTAGACAAATCTTGTAAGTGCTCTTTCTGACTCATGCCCATCTCAGTAAAGAAATCTGGCATTTTAAAAAGTTTCAAATGTTAAATTTCAATGTCTTAGCATAAAAATCCATTTTTAAATATCCACATTACAGATGAAAGTGCTTTAAATAATAACGAGCAATTTAAAGTTGATTGCAAATATGCAAGTCTGAGTCTCAAGAAGTAAAACAAATAATGGTTGACTGCACTAAATGCAAAAGGCTTCTTTTCTTCTCCATAGAAGTGTAAAGACGCATAATAGATTTTGATCAACCAAATGATCTGTGCTATTACAGCTGAGGCTCTTTTTGTAAAATTACTGATTTTTATATCACCCCAGGGTCCTCCTGGTCCTCCAGGTCTTCAGGGTCCCGTTGGTGCCCCTGGAATTGCTGTAAGTACTCCTCTTGTATCCTCACAGTTGCCTGATAAAATTTATGAACTGTCACATAACCAGTTGATTTTGTGCGGTGATGAGTTTGTACGTTTAACATTGAATCAAGTTTAAATAATCTAATATAGCTAACCAAGCTGATCTTTGTAAACAAAAGATGTTGTGGCTTCATTTGAAAAAAAATAATAAACAGTTGAAAGTACTTAATTTGTAATAAATTCTGAACATCATTTCCCCTTCATTAGACAGCTTTTACATCCTTTGGTATACATGAGAAAATAAAAATCAGCCATACTCCAGAAACAAAGAACGTAAATTCCGCAGACAATGGTGTATTTATAGTAGACAATGGAAATTTAATCCTTTTACTTGGTTACTTGTAAATAGACCAGCTTTGATTAAATTAGAAATGGCTATATTTTTATGATGACATATCAGAATCTTGATTTTTCCAGTTTGTGATCATTTTCATTATTCTACTCTAGGGAGGTGATGGTGAGCCGGGTCCCAGAGGTCAGCAGGGGATGTTTGGACAAAAAGGTGACGAGGGTGCCAGAGGTTTCCCAGGACCTCCTGGTCCCATAGGTCTTCAGGTAAGATGTTCCCTATATTGTGTACTTAGCCATGTCCACCAACTTCTCACACCAGCTTTTCTGGTGGATGTAAAATCAAGTAGCCTTCCTTATTCTGTGCAGGAACTTGAATAAGATGTTTAGCCATAATGATGTTTTACTTAATTGTTAGCCCCACCTTAGGTATCATATCTCTTTCTTCATTCTCATTTTGCTTAAAAATGAACTATAACCTAATTTAAGGCTGATCATTAAAAGTGAGAGGTTAGAAGGGTGCTTTTGTAGGTCTCATAGCAAGAAAATTAGTACTTCAGATGGCTAGCAAAAATTAAAAAATTCTCTTTCTTTGAGAAAGAGCAAACTGCCAATCACAACTACCAACAGACACTGCCAAGAGCAAATGTTAAACAATAACAGGAAAAATGCATAATTAACAATGGATCGATCATTTAAAATAACTTATTTTAAATTATGATTGCATTTTATGAAGCATATTCAGGAATAGAAATATGAAATTGCAAATCATTCAAATTTTCTTTCAAATATGTCTTACAACTGGACCTTTCGGCAGCCATGTGCACAGTGGACAACCCCTATTCTCAGTTGTTTTTTCCACTCTTCCACGTTGTGCTCACTGCTTCCTAAAAACTTTGGAAACACCTGGCTTTCTACTTTCTATACCTACCTAGTGATTCTCTGGAAGATTACAAAATTTTGTTTTAAGTGATACCATATGGATATGAGTGATGCCACATTAGCAATTTTAGAAATGATTAAATTAAACCATCTAGTTCACTGTCCTTAACCATTTGTGAAATTGTAGAAGAGCAAATAAATGTTGAATTTATATAAATTTAAATTTAAATATAAATTTAATTTTTATTTCTATTTTCATAAGCCACAGAATGCTGTTTTTAATATTAAATAGCTTATTATATATGTAATATACAGATTGTACTGTAAATAATATAATTAATTATATTATCATAATTACTATTAATCACAGTTATTATCATAGTTACTAGTTACATATTATCATATCATAGTTACTAGTTACAGTTATCATAGTTACATAGTTACTATTGTTATAACACTTAAAGGATGCTTCCCAGTGAACGTGATATTGTAATTTTCTGCTTTTATTTTAATGCCAAAGTAATTCTTTTTAGACTTGGGAAATGCAAAAACTTTGTGTTCATATTTGTGTTTACTTCTTTTATATTTATTAGACAAAAATAAATGAGCAATCATGAGTACAAAATATCAACAGATGTGAGAAACACACATATTTGAAAACAACAACAAGGCATTCAAAATCAGATTACCAGTAGACATATTACCATTCATTTTCTGCTTTCTCATTTAACTGATTACTCTGATTCTATAAGGTTGTAATTTAGGAGTTTAGTTCTCATGATTAAAGAAGATGCCTTGTAGCTTATATTTATAAAATATTAAATGAAAAATTACCTTCATTTCCACAATGTAAGAAATGTGCTCTTTGATGAGGGTGACTCAAGAAATTAGTTCACTACAAAATTGATTATATTTTCCCACAGCTACCTCTTTAAATCAGGAATCTGAAAAGATGCTAATGTAATTAACATGCTCACAATTGCATCTGCATCCTTTAATTGAGTCTTCATGGCAGAATAGATATTAGCAATTTTAATACATAAATAATAATAATCTAATATTCTGGGTAAGTGACTTGATTTTTCAATTTGATGTTTATAATTTATCTGCATATGAAGGAGACATATAGAATGCTAGTTTTTGGCTTAAATTCATTTTTTATATTTTATCACTTAAGTGGCAAATGATTTTAAATTGACAGACCTTTAGAGAGAATGTCTCCATGCATAAATTATTCCTTAGGAGAAAGTTGGGGCATATGAAAACTGATTAACACTGTAGTGCCATTTAGCGCATTTAGTTTCCAGCAACAAAAGAATTTGACTCATTATGTCTCTATTAATTTTAATGGTAAGAACATTCTGTCTTAATCAGCTTAAACTATAACCAGTCTTCATCAGAAAGAAAGAAATATCTCAGTGTTTTTCTATTGAGAGGTCTCTATTGAGCTAATATCAGGAATACTCATAACGGAACTCCTGGGTGGCTCAGTTGGTTAAGTGGCTGCCTTTGGCTCAGGTCATGATCCTGGGGTTCTGGAATTGAGTCCCGAATCCAGCTCCCTGATCAGGGGAAAGTCTGCTTCTCCCTCTCCCTCTGCCTGCCGCTCTGCCTATTTGTGCGCGCTCTCTCTCTCTCTGTCAAATAAACAAGTAAAATCTTAAAAAAAAAAACTTATAAAAACTTAGAATTTACAAACTTTATAAGAACTTAAACATATGTGTAAGTTGTAATGCATGATACTTAAGAAAATGGATTTAAAATGAAATATTGAATGTTAAAATCTACTTGCCTATTCAATAATTTAAGTTTGTGTGCTCTATCAGTGAATTATAATTTCTGAGGTTGTGCATCTTGGAATCTGAACTTTTAGCCATCTTTCCCAGATAGTTTTTAGGCAGTCTAAAATCTAAACTACTGCCTGACTGTGTCCTCCCAGGAACTTCTCTAGTGACTCTAGAAGCTGCTATTCGATGATATTAACCATTTGGGAAGTACATACAACTGACTCTTTTCCCAGACATACCAGTGACATGTGAGAAAAAAGAAATGATATACTGGTGTTTGTTGTCCATTACAAAACAGTTATTAAGATTTTGTCATAAAAATGAATATATGCCACATTTAAAAAAAATGTTTACAAGTATACTCAGTGAAGTATCCTCTCTGAGAGGGCACCCAAGCTGAGAGTCATGTGAAATTTGTAGGTCATAAAAACAATTTAGTGGGTTATTACCAGGGTTTAAAAAAATGAAAAATAACAGGATAAGGTAAAACAAAATAAAAATATCAAAGATCATCATCTGTGCATTAAAGGTATTATTTTTTGAAACTCATCTTTCAGCCATTTTGCATGGGCACAGTTAGGGGATAATAGGTGAAATGTATTTATTACTGTGGGTCATGGTCAAATAATTTGCAGTCATTGCAGTGTAGTGCCATGTCAATAATTTTAATAAAATACCAGCACAGGGCACCTGGGTGGCTCAGTGGGTTAAGCCGCTGCCTTCGGCTCAGGTCATGATCCCGGGGTTCTGGGATCGAGTCCCGCATCGGGCTCTCTGCTCAGCAGGGAGCCTGCTTCCCTCTCTTTCTCTCTGCCTGCCTCTCTGCCTACTTATGCTCTCTCTCTCTCTGTCAAATAAATAAATAATAAAATCTTAAAATACCAGCACAGATTTAGAACTTTTGTTCTGTGTATTTTTGTTTCTTAGACAGATTGTATCTGAAATACTATTGTACAAATATTAAAAATAAAATACATGTAGAGTGTGTAGGGTGTAAACAAATAATAGTATAATACTAAAACATTAAAAAATTAAAACAATCCATAGACTTACCATATTAAAAACTGTTGCCAGTTTCACTATTTCTGTCCAATAATTATCTTACCTATTTTAAACACATATTTCACAGATAAATTTATACTATGCATATTTACTAATATTTGTACTTTATTAGTCATTATATGTGCTTAATATTTAGAGTATTAGTATCTTATTAATAATCCTATAATATTCATTTAACTTGGGCGCCTGGGTGGCTCAGTTGGTTAGGTGACTGCGTTTGGCTCAGGTCATGATCCTGGAGTCCTGGGATGGAGTCTCGCATCAGGCTCCCTGCTCGGGAGGAAGTCTGCTTCTCTCTCTGACCTTACCCCTTTTCATGCTCTCTCTTTCTCTCGCATTCTCTTTCTCTCTCAAATAAATAAATCAAGTCTTAAAAAAATATATTCCTTTAGCTTATGTAACCAAAGTGATTTAGCTGTGTTTTCTATGATTAAACGTTTGGAATAATTGAGAATTTTAATTATCATAGCTCCTGTTGTAAGAAACACTTTATTGCATGTAGATTTTCCTGTTGATTTACTTTCTTAGAATTCATTCATTCATCATTTATTAAACATTTTATTGAAATCCTAGTTTTTGCCTGATCCTCAGCTAATTGCCAGAGATAAAATTGACATCTACCCCAAAGTAGTTTATGATTTAAGTACATAAATAAGCGACATCATTGTGTTTTTAGGTATACAATTTAAAGATGTGCAAAGTATTGTTGAGATATGAAAGGGGAAATATAAACAATTCTGCATGAAAGAACTAATTAAGAAGACCAAGAGGAAGTAAAATAATTTTTCCATAAAGGCATAGATGAATTTTGAGTGTCACCTGCTCTGTGAGTTTGTTCCGTAACACAGAACCCTTCCTAAAGCGATGACACTGCAACTAGATATAAAGGAAATGAATTTGAGAGAAAAAAGGAAGCACAATACTCCAGGTCTTATGACCTTGTAGATTTCTAGAACTAGAAGTCAGAGTAACAGGTTAAAAATTCAGAAGGCATTTGTAGCCCCCGAAATGTATTGGAATAACCCTGGAATGTTTATTTTCTTTTTTAAAAAAAGATTTATTTATTTATTAGAGAGAGAGAGAGTGCACAAGAGCATGGGGCGGGGCAGAGGGAGAATGAGAAGCAGACTCCTGGCTAAGCAGGGAGCCCTTGGGGCTGGATCCTAGGATCCCATGATCATGACCTGAGTGGAAATCAAGTCAGCCGCCCAACTGACACCCAGGAGCCCCTGGAATATTTATTTTCAAAAGAGTTTTGCCAAATTGCTATATAACTATAAAAACCTCACTTGGATCGGGTGTTCTAAAATAACTTGGGACAAATTTTTCAGAAAATCCTTACAATGGCAGTCTTATATACTATTCATAAAAGACAGAGCAAATGATTAAGTGTCCAAAAATTACCAGATTGAATTATGTATTTAGTTCTTTTAACTAAAATCAAACAGGGTAATATTACACAAAACATAAATTTTATTTGTAAATATAGGTATAAGATTTTATTAAATGTAGTTAGTACTTGCATTGTAAGCATTTTAACAGATGACAGTTTCTGAATCTTAATTTCATGTTTTTATTTGGCTTTATATCTAATTTTGTTTTTATATTAGAATTTGGCCAAAAGTTTCTTTTTAAACACATGCGTGACTTTTACTGTCTTATTATTTTTTCTTAGGGTCTGCCGGGCCCACCTGGTGAAAAAGGTGAAAATGGGGATGTTGGTCCCATGGTAAGTTTATATCTTTTAGGATATTATGGATATTGTGAATTTTCACTTGACTGATACCTTTCTTCCGGTTTAGTAAGATGAACAAAGTAGTCCTAAAGGCCATGACTCTTCACTTCGATGCCTTCCTCTTTCCCTACCCAACCTGTATCTGTGACCATTGGAGTCTCTCTCAGCAAATATCTCTCTTTCTGTTCTCTTTCTCAGTTTGGAGTAAAGTTATATGCATACATGGCATTACTAGTTGATATGTTGTAATCTATATTTTTATTTCTAAGTGTATGTATTATTGACATGTAGATAAACTGCCAAACTTCAGTTATTTATTAGTTTTTAGCTCCAGACTTTGAAGTGGACCAGGTAAAGAGTAGATAATAGTCACCCATGATTTGGATAATTAGCAAATGCTAACACAGTATTAAATTTTAGTTGTTCTTTGTAACAAATTCTTAATTGAATAAGAAATTCTATCTGAATTAGAATGTTATAACAAAATAATTTGCACTTATTGATTCTGGCTTTCTGCTCTAAGTATAAATCTAAGAGTTCACTGAAACTCTGAAATATATATATATATATATTTGTTTATTGAGCCTTACCTTGGATAAGGAAACAATTATCCAAGGTAATTGAAATCTATAATGAAGTGTAATTAATATATTTCCTAATCGTTCCTTCCTTTCAATAAACATTGTCTCCAATTCTTATTTCCTTCAGAATATGTATTTTGATATTTTTGCACTTGCATTTTAGATTTTATTTTCTTCAAAAAGGAATCATTCTTTTTATCACATTAAACTAAAAAGCAGGGAACATAATAAACAATGCTGACTCAAAGAACTGACTAATTCTCTAAGCAGCATCAGGTACACTGAGAGCTCCTTTCTAGATATGATTGCTATGGTTCCTTGAGTTATTAATACATTTCTCTCTGACATATTAGTAATAGCTAATATTAAGGAAGTTTTCAGCAATGACATTAGAACAAGCTGTGACCTTTAGAAATAATTCTAAATTCTGCCCTGGTATTCACTATAGACTAATTTAATCACAACCTTGAGGTAAGGGGTTCTGACCATCAGTATTTTATAAAAAGTACCCGGAGGTCATTTTAATGCACAACCAGGGAGAAGAACATTTGTTTTAGGAAGACAACTAAGTAGTTAATCTTATTTCAGTTCTATCATGTAGAACATAAAAGTTGACACACACACACAAAGAATATACAGATAAAAAATACTTTTCTAGAATTAATAAATTCTAAGTCTACTCAGCACCATTTCTTATTCCTTGTGTTCCTTTTTAATCGAACATTTTAGCATATTCTAGCATAACATACTTCTGTTGTATTATGAATTCATTGTACTAGATAGTAGTAATAGCCTAATTATCTAATTTTTAATCAAATTGTTTGCCTGCAGTCCTAATTTCTCTACATGTAGAGAATCATTTAGCTATGTGTAGAGAATTTAGCTATGTGTAGAGAATCATTTGCTAACATGATGTTGTATCTGAAATCAAGTCACTAATTATGATTTTATAGTATGAAACTTCTTTTAGTTTTCTTGATCGCAAAATGAAAATACCAGAAATGCAGTTGTGTTTGGGCCTCGTAAACCTTAATATTCATCTCTTGCAGGGTCCACCTGGTCCTCCAGGCCCAAGAGGCCCTCAAGGTCCCAATGGAGCTGATGTAAGAACTGTGAAATATATGTTAATCATTTTGAAGTTATTTAAGTGTCAGTATCATGTAATGGCAGATGGTATCTAAGACGCAATGGGGATGATTGCACTATTGTTAAATGTGTAAATGGACAAGAACTCAAAAATAATCTACTCACTACATTTCATTTTATAGGGAAATAAACAGGTTTTATAGGGAACTAGTCACCACAAATATTAAAGAAGTTCGAAGTTCACATTTGATATGTTAGAGAATTATGTGTATGATAGTATGTGCACATTTTACCATGTAAGAAGTTTTGTCTCAATTACACAAAGACAGTCTCCTCCATGCTTAATAACTGACCCACTGTTCCAACATTGCAGGATTTGAAATGTAATGTCATATTTATCTTACTGTTACCATTAACAGATGTATAAAATTTGACGTTATCTCTCTTCTGATTTCACCTTCTCACAATGAAAAAGTATTTTATTCTTGTTTTCGGTTGCTCTTTTGTTATGCCTGCTTTTAATTTGGTCAGGCCAGAACTGGATAAAATCGACTAGGAGCAGATGTACTAAGAGTTTTGGGGTTTTAATTCCCCTTAATTAATATAAAGGCTAAGAGATGGTTCATACTGTTTTTACATAGATCACATAATTCTTAACCAGAGTCATACTTTGAACTACTCCAAAAATCTATAAAATTATCCTTTATTCTGGCCTACTTGATGGGCAAAGGGATGGAAATTATGTTCTGAGTATCAACCAGCATGACTAGAGTTGGAAAATCTTCTGTCATATCTTCAAAGTTCTGGTGAATTTGAAAGTCAATTTAATATAATTAAATTATCTGCTGTCCAGTAAATCTGGCAACCCAATAAAGGGCATCATTTTGTCCCATCCTTCAAATGACTTGGTATATTCTTGCCTATATTTCTCCTTCTTTGAGAACTGCTAGGTATATATTTATGAATTTGTTATTTTTATCTCAAGAATAAAGATAACTATATACTCCTTTTCCTACATTGCAGGGACCACAAGGACCCCCAGGATCCATTGGTTCAGTTGGTGGTGTTGGAGAAAAGGTGAAGAATGGGGGTACCTGGGTGGCTCAGTCGGTTAAGCATCTGCCTTTATCTCAGATCATGATCTCGGGATTCTAGATTGAGCTCTGCTCAATCGATTGTGGGGGGGGGGGGTCCCTGCTCAGCAGGGAGTCTGCCTCTCTTAAGCTCTCATTCTCTCTCTCTCTCCCACTCTGTCCCTCTGCACTGCTTGTTCCCGCTCTCTCTCCCTCTCTCAAATAAATAAATAAATAAAATCTTAAAAAAAAAAAAGGTGAGGAATGTAGTGATGTACAGTTTGACACATCAAGAACTGAGGACTTTGATGATATTGACTGATACTTTAAGTGCTTCTAATAGCTCTGTCTTTCTAAGTATTTTATATATAGTTATATGAATCGCAGCCCATCTACTTTAGTAGTTAAATAATTAGTGGTAATATGATTTTGAGATATTGTGTTTTTTATTGCTACATATTGTGCTGAGTAGTAGACATAGGTTATTTCCTTTAATCAACACAGTCACCTCTGATGATGGTAGTATTATTATGCACATTTTTAAGCTGAAACAGCTGAAGTTTAAAGAATTCAATAATTACATCAAAGTTTTGTCATTAGAAACAAAGTCAGGATCTATTCCCATGTATATCTGATCAGACTAAGTGTCTCTTAATTCCTGAAAAAGAAGAGATTGGTTGATGTAACTGACTTAAACAGGAAAAAGGAATCCTCCAAATTACAAAAGAATTGGTTTTTTATTTTGTCATATTTGGAGTTCCATTTTCATTACTAATAACATGACCCATCTTTGGCACTTTTCAAAATACTTGCCATGTGCCATAACATCTGGGCTCAGAATGGCTTCGTTTTCTCATGAAAGTGATTTCACTTAAAAAATCTAATCATTTTTTGTGTGAAAATGTCAAAATGATTCTCTGAATTCTTATTTATGCCTTCATGCTCATTTCTTAATATAATTTTTAAGAAAATTAACATTGGTATTTGCTTTATTTAAAAAAAATAAGTTATTTGCCAGTTTTGAGAGATAAGAATTAAATTTCATACCATAAAATATTATATAGTGAAAAATATAGGTTTTTTAGTTATTAATTAAATGATGTAAGAAGTATAGACTTGCCCTACTTGTAAAAATGATTCTGTTGTTTAGTCTCAAAGATTGTTGACATATCAAATATTGCATTTAATTTATTTTAAGTAGAAGATTAAACCCTCAGAAAAAAGAAATGTGGGAGGATTAGAATATAGTGTTTCGATGTGTATATCTGCTGAACACATTCTGCTATTTTGATTATAATTAATTCTATATGGTCAACCATGTAAAGAGTTTCTTCCTTACTAAATTAGAGGCATTTTAAAATTATCTAATTCTTACTGCATAAAGTCAAGTATTTTTTACTGAGTCTTTGTTTATATTTTTAAATTAAATGTTTTGTGTTGAAAACGTGCAAGTGAGTTGGAGTGAAATTTAAAGAACATTTTTCATTGAGTACAGTTGTCATAGGAAGAATAGCAGTATAGATAACGGGTCTCTGATGGCAAAACTGTAGGAGACACATGAAGACAGACTCTCAACTTTCCTCTTTCTTCCCTTGGCGTCATCCCCTTTTGGCTGTAATGTTGACTAGATAGTTGTGAGAACTAGTCTCTAGTTTTAGTTTTGTCCACCTAGAAAATTCTGAAATAATTCTTAATAAATAAATTCTAAGTTTAAAAGCCTTTTCAGTTTATCTTATGGCTTCCTAAAGCTTGCGGGTTCAGTAGGAACAAGTTTAAGTACTTCAGTTACTGCTGTGGTTTCATCTTGTGTTATTCTTGAAAATAAACATGGATGCCAGAGGTTTGGAGTTTGGGGAACTCTTCTTCCATATTGTTTTCATTTGTTTAAAGGCTATCCAGTAACACCTGGCTAACTTTGAGTCTTAAGAGAATACAGTGTTGTTAACTGTGTTCACATTGCTATAGATTAGATCTTCAAATCTTATCATTTTGTCTCTGAAATTTATAACCCAATTTCCCTATGTCCCCCACACCCCAGCCCCTGGTGACCGGCATTTTATTGTCTGCTTGTATGAGTTTGACTATTTTAAATTCCACATATAAGTGAGATCATGCAGTATATTGTGTATATTTAAATAAAAGCATTTAAATTGGACATTTTATAGTTGATTTGAATAGCAAACTGCTTTAGTCTTATTTCAGAGATATGAATAATAGGTCATAAAAATATTATATATTATTCCATCAACCGAGATAGATGGCTGGTTTGTTGCTTTGTAAATAATGTAAATGTAATATTTTATTTGTAAGGTATATCTAAAATAACAGGTAGTATTTGCTACTTATCTTGAGAGAGAAAATAATTTACACACAATACTACTACTAATAAATTCCTAGAAAATACTTGATATCTTCCATCATTATGCAGATAATTCAAGAAGTTAAAATATGTGCATATTCTCAAAGAATCAGAAATTAGGTACACTGAATAACCTATGTTATGTTTATATTTAATATAATGCTTTTCAAACCAATTTATGAGCAATGGGTTTATAGCAGTATTATTGGAAATAATAGAGTTAAAATTTAAAGGGAATTCAGACCTGCCATTTTTTAAAAAAATTTAAAACAATTTCCACTTCAAAATTTCTAGTTCCACTGATTTTTGTAGAAACATGGCACATGAATATACTGTATTATTTCACTTGGATGAGTACTTGAGAAAAATACTATGCTTTTCTCAGTGTAAAACATTAGTAACAGACTTTCATAACTAAAACCTACTAGTCTAGGAGGTATATTTACTGTCTGCTGAACTAGAAAATAGCCATCCAGGTTATACAAGGAGAACATAAAAGCTAATGAATTTATAATACGCATATCCTCAAAAGGAGTAATTTTAATTAGTATCTAAGTATCTTTATGTATCTTACAATACAGTATTTTTCTGTTCTTAGATTTCTACTAAATATATTTTATAAGATTATCAAAATACTACCAAATGATTTGCTTAGTTGCTATTATAAAGATAAAATAAATTCATATTTTAATAAGAAATGGAAGTTTGTTAATCAATAAACTAAGTTGTAGTATGAATACTGATACAACACAAATACAAAATTTGTTAGGAAACATGCAGGTGTCTGTTTTGTATGGTTTGGTGATAACTTGAGGTTAATGCTCTATTAACAAACTGATGAGAACTGTAGCATTCAGTCTACCCTGTTATGCCTCCTCACTTAAATACTGAGGTCAGTAATAAGGTAAACTCCTTCCTCTTAATAAAGTATTCTCCTGCCTTTTAACCAATAAAAGGTCTAGTTTAAAATGTCGTGGTCATCGTTGAAGGCAGTTTTACAAATGTGAAATTATCATTTCTGTGTTGTTGTTGTGTGTGTTTGTTTGTCATTTTTATGTTTTGAAGCTCATTTGCTTTCCTTTTTATAGGGTGAACCTGGAGAAGCAGGGAACCCAGGTCCTCCTGGGGAAGCAGGCACAGGCGTAAGTGCTAGCTTATTGTCAATGTAGGGTGTTAACATATTTAACATGTAACTTAACTCCTAGCTGTAATTCAGTTATTTGCTTTCCCTTTCCCACTAAAAGTGATCACAAATGCAGAACCTTTTGTTTAATAATTTTGGATATCCTGTGCATGTTTTGATTTACATGGAAATTGAAAAAAAATGACATTTTTTAGACATAAGTTAGAACATTAAAACTATATATAAAGCTGTTTATACATTTTGTGATGGACTGTTCACAAAAGAAACAAACTGTGCTACATCAAACAGACATGGATGAATTGCATGAGGATAATATTCATCCTAATATAGATCGGTTCAAGCCTGGAGTGAATTTGGCCCCCAGGGCACATTTGGCAATGTCTGGAGACATTCTTGGTCATCACACAAGGTGAAATGTCAGTCTTGAGGTCACACGCTGAGATCAAATTAGTGGAGACCAGGGATATTGTTAAGCATCTTCCAAAGCACAGGATGGCCCTTCCACCGTCCTCACAGCAGAGTTGTCTGATCCAATATGCTGAGTCTAAGAAATAGTGACTGAATGCTTATAAGATAGTTACTCTTTTTCTGACATGGTTGTAGGGTCCCAAAGGAGAAAGAGGAGAGAAAGGAGAAGCTGGCCCACCTGGTGCTGCTGGACCTCCTGGTGCTAAGGGACCACCAGGTGATGATGGCCCAAAGGGTAACCCGGTAAGTGAGCTTGGTCCCCCTTAAAGTGGCATCTATGTCAAAGCCACGTAGGAGCTTTTCATAGAAAGTTTAGAAATCATGAAACTCTGGCCCATATCTGGTGAAGCTGACTCTTCATCATTTCATATACCCATTAGCATTGTCCATTAATTTCATTTTTAAAAATTTTTCCAGCAAGAGAAGGGAAATATTCGCATATGGTTTTGCCATGACTTAGCTCTTAAACATCAGAATATCATGACTTTATTAAAAAATATTTTTATTTATCTTCTTTGTTTTAAATACATCGTACTAGGGTCCTGTTGGTTTTCCTGGAGATCCTGGTCCTCCTGGGGAACCTGGCCCTGCAGTAAGTATTATGTGAAAAGAAAGGAATTATTTCGATGTGGTGGTTCCAGTGCCTCTATTGTTAATAATTAAAGTTCTTGATTACTTCAGTAGATCCCCCAAAACCAGGGAAGGAAAAGAAAATGTAAACCACAATAACAGCTACAATAATTAAATCCTTATAGCTGAAGGCAATTAGATCTCTGTTGCAGGATTATTCTCTTCATTTGGGTTAGTTTTCTAGACTTTGCTGGGTTGTACAAACTGAGTAGCAGCATTACTATTATTTCAGTTTCTCCTATGCTGTAAATCCTGTCTCAAAGTGTGCCGTATTTGTTCATGGTGCAAGGAGCACTGGTCTTGTATACTAATTACATCCTCTTTCTTTTCTTATATTAACAGAATAATGTATTTTAAATTTAATGTAGCGGCAGTTTGATAAATCTTTATCAAAAGAATGAGAAATACCACAATCCTTAAAATAACAACTGAAAGATTTTAGTAATACTTCTATTTGTCCATTTTGTAATGATTTATCTCAAGGAGTCAGAGAATATATCATACCTTTTGTTTTGTTTTTTTTTTTGTTTTTGTTTTTTTTTTTAAAGATTTTATTTATTTATTTGACAGAGAGAGATCACAAGTAGGCAGAGAGGCAGGCAGAGAGAGTGAGAGGGAAGCAGGCTCCCTGCCGAGCAGAGAGCCCGATGCGGGACTCGATCCCAGGACCCTGAGATCATGACCTGAGCCGAAGGCAGCGGCTTAAACCACTGAGCCACCCAGGCACCCCTACCTTTTGTTTTAATAAAAGTGAACTCACAGTGAGAAATATCTGGGATCATTTTCTATTGCGTATGATAGGGTCAAGATGGCGTTGGCGGTGACAAGGGTGAAGATGGGGATCCTGGTCAACCGGTAAGTAAGCACACTATTTTATTAGATCTTTACATAGTCTCAAGACATTTTCAAAAAATAATCAGCCTTTCAAAAGCATAGCTATGTGGGTACACATTTTTCTGAAAGGATTATCAGTTATATTTGAATTTCAGTTCAAAGTCAGACTTAAACGGAGTTTCTTACTTGATGTGATTTAAGAAATGTAAGTACCCTTCATAATAAAAAAATGTAATAATACCATAGTAATGATTTTCTCATACTATGTCAAATATAGCTTTCTATTTGTATTAAATAAAAAGTTATTTTAAAAACACAAATAAACCTGAAATGAAGACAGCTATGTTATCAGCCTATCATTAGCATGATTGTATTGCAATTACTGATCTAAATGAATTCAGCATTGTATTGGACTATTACTATATATTTTTTTTTTTTTTAATTTGAGAATGACTCAGTAGGGGCTTTGGCCACTTATGGTAATTTAGAGAGAGGTAAAGGAAGGCACTAAGTAAGAACCAAACAAATCTCACCCCTAACACAACCATGTCTCTAGAGCCATCTCCACTGGATATTTGTAGGCTTATTCTGTGTAGACAGGACTTATAGGTCCTATTCCAATGACCTGAGTACTCCTTGGCATAGAAATGCTAGTTCTGTACAAGAAGAAATTGAGAGGTAACAGTTTTATGGTTTCACAAATGTATGTAATATGAGTAAATTATTAATCATAAGATTCTCTGTTAGTATGTCTACTAAATGTTTGTCAGATAAAAGTTAGCACTTTTTTTAAAATTTTTTAAAGATTTTTATTTATTTATTTGACAGACAGAGATCACAAGTAAGCAGTGAGGCAGGCAAAGAGAGAGGAAGGGAAGCAGGCTTCCCTCCGAGCAGAGAGCCCCATGCGGGGCTCGATCCCAGGACCCTGGGATCATAACCTGAGCTGAAGGCAGAGGCTTTAACCCACTGAGCCACCCAGGTGCCCCCAAAGTTAGCACTTTTTAAAGGAACAATTTGAAGAAGGAGTTTGATGCACTTTCTTCCAGCTGTAGAATAGTTTTCCATCTGAATTTACTAGCCCTAATAGTAGATATCTAGAGAGAGCCTAGGTACCTGAAACAGAGATGGGATTATCCAGGAAAGGTAGATGTGGGAGATAAAGAAAAAAGTTTGGTTTTAGTCCAAATGTAGAAAAATGTTGTGAGCCATAAAATGATGCTTAATTGTTTAAAAGGTATTTTTCACATTTTATAGGGTCCTCCTGGCCCATCTGGTGAGGCTGGCCCACCAGGTCCTCCTGGAAAAAGAGTAAGTTTTTGAAATTCTTTATTTGAAACATCCACTCATTATCTACTGTGTATATAAATTTATATAGTATTCTTAAGCTGTAGGGAGCACATTACAATGATGCTGAAAGATGTAAGTCATGGAGAACAGGGTAATTTTTTACATTTGTCAAAATTCTTATTAAAATAGAATACACTTCAACAGATTTAATCTGTCACAATGAGAAGTAGTTTCCTACTTCTCTGTGCTAAGGTCTCCCCTCCATACAAACGGAGGCTGTTACAAAAGATGGATGGAACCCTGAACTTCAACTCTTGGGGCAGTAGTGGGAGATGGAATGCCAAAGCCTAATACTAGCTAAAAACATGGTAAAAACCTGAATGCAGATATCAACAGAGAGAGCTCGGGAATCAGTCCGCAAGTACTGTTAGCTTGCTTTACCTTATCAAGCTTCTCTGATTTGGGAACATGGCCGGATTTTAACAAAAGATGACAGGAAAATGGAAATAAAGGGATCCTGTTAAAAATCTGCCTCCAGTAGATCCTAGGAGATTCACTTGAACTGTCTTTTTCTTATGATTGTACTATTTTCATAATAAAACAATGTCTGTTGACCTGCTTCTTACAGCATTTATATCAACATACATTGTTCCCTGCATTACCTTTAGTCCATTTTCTGACCTCTCTGCAAACAAAATACATTTCTTAGGTTCATCCCCCTTTCAGTAAGTAATGCAAAGGCACAGAGACCTGGGATCACTGTTGCTTTCTAATGGTAGCTTTGTTTTAGGATGTGTTTACTACACATCCTCATTTACATATTGTACGAACAGATTTTAATTTTGTCCCTCAGCAATATGAATTCGAGTCAATATTTACAAACATTTGTCTTTGCCAGAAATGAATTTAGTCTATATTAAACATCTTCTCTGAATATGATTTTCTCTTCACTGACCAAGTGGTTTTTTTTTGCCTTCCTCCTTCCCCCTTCTTATATTCTAACAACATCCTAGATAAGATTCTTATTATTTTGTTTTGCTTTTATTGTTGTTATTGTTGTTCTTGGCAGCCCCAAAGCATGGTCTTGGTAGAAAAAAAAATGTATTACAGAACAACCATTGGGCTGTTATTTTTAGAAAGTAATTACAAAGTGTAACATGATTTTTGAGATCTCTTGCCTATTTTTGCCTGCAGTCTGAATGCCATTAAAACTTTCTGGATGGATGAGTAAATGATAATAAACCTTCCTAATAGAATATTGATCAGAGTGTTGCAAGTGGCAGTGATACTGAGAAACAAGATTCTAACTGTTATTGAACAAGTAGGAAAATTAAGTTGTCATTTGTAGTACATGTACATTCTGTCATGTATTTGTAATACGGGAGAATAAATGTACACTTCCTCAAGGCACTGGAAGATTGTACAGTTTGTGTCAATAAACCATGGAATTTTAATCTCAAGCTTTCATTATAGCTATTTGAAACCAAGAGCTAGTTCCATGGTCTTTTATTGAAAAAACTCCAAGAGGTCACTAAAATAATTCAAACATTCCAAAATGCACGAAATTTAACTGTTAAATGGAATTTTATTTTTTTAAAGATTTTATTTATTTAATTGACAGAGATGACAAGCAGGCAGAGAGGCAGGCGGGGAGGGGGGAGAAGGCTCCCTGCTGAGCAGAGAGCCCGAAGCGGGGTTTGATCCCAGGACCCTGGGATCATAACCTGAGCCGAAGGCAGAGGCTTTAACCCATTGAGTCACCCAGGTGCCCCTTAAATGGAATTTTAAGGACTCTAGCTCATATTGCCATAGGAAAGTTCACAATAAAAAATTAAAATAATTGAATTATTAATTGGTAGAAATACAGAGAAAGATATATATATATATATATATACACACATATATTTGTGTATACACACACACACCCTGTATAATGTATATATATTCTTATTATATATGTGCATATATTCTTTCCATCCCTATGCTTTTATGCATGAATGTGGATGGTCAAAAGATAAAGTGTTAGAAGGAAACATCCCTCCCATATTTACCCACTCAAAGATTCAGATCAAAGATTAGATTCTTAGGAAAGCCTTCCCTACTGTCAAACTAGAACATTGTGCCTACTTTATACACCTACTTCATCTTAGCATATTTTGTAATGTACTGTCTTTGTTAATTTTGATGTCTATCTTCATAACTAAACTTCATGAGCTCCTTAGCATTTCGCAGGGGTTTTTCTGGTTTTGTTTTTTTGTGTGTTATCCACACACAGCACATTTCTGTCACAAAAGGACAATTTAAATGTTTTTTTACATGAATGGAAGAATAGATAAATTATAGATTAATATTATAAAATGTGACTAGTGGAGAGAGGCTTAACCTGTGTGTTTTATATAAAGTATATTTCTCATGGTGAAAAAATCCTGTGTAACAGTGTTTACTGGTAGAAAATTAACTGGAGTCTGTTTTATTGTCTTATGTTCTAGGAGGCATTTTCCAATAAGAACAGTCATTAGTTTATGAAATTATAGCCAGTAGTTTGCTACATTAAGTCCTTGACCATCTGTTTATGCAAATACATGAGAAATAAATGACTAAGATGAGAATTTGTCTTTACGCATTATTAATTTTTTTTCTATTCTAGAAAAAGTGTGTTTATCTGTTTTTATCCCTGTCTTTCTTAAAAAAAGAATCTGCACCATCTGGAAAAAAAAATAAGAAACAGGGATGTCTGGATGGCTCTGTCAGTTGTATTTGCCTTTAGCTCAGGTCATGATCCCAGGATCCTGAGATCGACTCCTGCATCCAAGTCCCGAATCAGGCTCCTTGCGTGGTGGGGAGACTACTTCTCCCTCTGCCTGCCACTTCCCCTGGTTGTGCTCTCTCTCTCTCTGACAAATAAATAAAATCTTAAAAAAAGAGAGAGAGAGAGAGAGAAATAAATGAAAATGGGAAAAACGAGATAAAGAACAGAGAAAATCCATTTAATATGGATTTCCACCATGACAGATATCAGGCATTCATTCAAAGGGAAGAAATTCTTTTGGGATAGAGAAAATATTTGACGTGCAATTTTGTGTTTGTGTTGTAGTTTACTTGTGTTTAGGTTCTCTAAGCTCTTCAGACTCAGGTTTTCTTTTCTCTCTTGCAGTAAAAGCAATATTTTTGTTACATTTTTAGAGAGCTGATGACTTGCTTTTTTAAAGATCTAGATATTTATAAATCTTCTATAATGTTGATGCGTGTAAATGCGATCCTTTGAGAAGACTGCAAACCTGGATACCACTAGTTTAAGGAAAAACCTTCAGAGAATAAGGAAAATAATTTCTATTTCCAAAAATCACAGTCGTTATGGTTGTTTAGGTTTGCAGATGTTAATATTCTAAATATCACACCAAAATAATTCATGACCACATTTTAACACTAGGAGTTATTTGAAGCTGATGCTTGCTTGCATGCAGAAATCCTCTTGCATAAGTAACATGAAATTAAAAAGAAGCACTTAGGGTTTTTTTTTTTATTTAATGTATTTATTTGAAAGAGACACAGATAGAGAAGGAACACAAACAGGGGGAGTGGGAGAGGGAGAAGCAGTTTCCTGCTGAGCAGGGAGCCCGATGTGGGGCTGGATTCCAGGACCCTGGGATCATGACCTGAGCCAGAGGCAGATGATTAATGACTGAGCCACCCAGGCAACCTAGAAGAACTTAAGTTTTAAGAATATATTATTGTTAACATAATACCGCTGCCTCAAAAGACTGTTTCAGAATTTATACATTTCTTCCTTTGGACTGAGGCACAATATGTGTCTGATCATGTATGGCGTTACAGTGACTATATTGAGAAAATAATGACCAATGTTGTATTCATTGATTCTTCTGAGATAAATGAATTCACAGAATACTCTGATTTGGATGAAGTGCCTGATACTCATTTGAAACGTGGATTTAAAAGACCATTTGAAAGGCTAGCATGTGCTGACCATTAGCATATTAATATGGCTTCTGGAAGAGAGAAAGTCATCCTTCTACCTAACCTTATTTTCACCAATTAACACCATCTCTACTCTTCTCCCCAACCTCCAACCTCAATCTCGGTTGCTGATTTTGAGTACAATTCATTGCAAAAATTGAAGTAAACAGATAGAAAACAGGAGAGTCCGGGGGAAAATGAAATGTAATTTCTTAGAGATCATAGAGTTTCTCTTTCAGACTGTACCTCTGTTTGAATTTGTGCAGAAAATTTCAAAATTAGATTGAATCTTAATGCTTGTTAAGTAATGGTAAAAATTCAGTTGATTAGTGGACATGGAATATTTTATAATAAAATTATAAATTTTATGTGTCTTAGAATGAATTGTTGCAAAAGTATATTGGGGGTAGTTCTAGAGGTCAAAAGCATTGTATTGTGTTCTTATTGGACTGTTAACCCAAGTGTCCGGCTTTTGTTGATTTGAAAGTTACTAAGAAATGGTGTGAGGAGGCAATGTAATTAATAGAAACAAAATTTAGATAAAATGATATTTATAACATCTCCTATTTAGCTTGAAAACTTGATAATTTCTTTGATACCTTTAATGTTATGTTATATTATAAATGATTCTTTTCTCATTTTATTATAAGATTTAGAAATATCATTCTTCGTATTTCACAGATGACTATGTAAATGTAAGAAGGAAATATGAATATCAGATTTCAAAATCTGATTTTATATTACAGGATCATGGTAAATCTATTTTTTAGCCAACTCACAATTTTCCAATTAAAACAAGTAGTTTCAAACATGGAATTTATATTTTTCAGGTATTATAATCAGCATGTATGGAAAAAGTAATTTGTTGACATGGTTCTACAAATGTATTTTGAGAGTCTATTTTGTTTGTTCTGAGTCTCAGGTTGCCAACATGATGAAAAATATAGGTAAAATACTTTATAAAAAAAATGTAATAATCTTAGTAACAAAAGTAACAATAGCCAATGTTTGCTCAGTGTGTTTTTATGTCCCAAGTGTTGTTATACGCCGTTTACATTTCTCAGCTCTCTGAGTTCTTATGATGACTCTGGGAAATAGTTCTTATTATTCTGTGCTTTTTGCAGAGAAGTAAACTGAAGCTCTGAGATGGTATATAACTTTCTAAAGATCACAGAACTAATTAGTGGCCGAGCCAGGATTTGAGACCAGACAGTCTGGGTCCAGGCTTTATGCTCTTAAGCACCAGATTCCATATCTGTATTTGATACCGCTACACTGGAAAGCTTGAAAAATACTTTCACATGTTTTATCTCATTTAAATTTAACAACAGTTCTGCAGCAAGAGGATTTTTAAAAAAGATTTTATTTATTTATTTGACAGAGATCACAAGTAGACAGAGAGGCAGGCAGAGAGAGAAGGGGAAACAGGCTCCCCGCTGAGCAGAGAGCCTGATGTGGGGCTCGATTCCAGGACCCTGGGATCATGACCTGAGTCGAAGGCAGCGGCTTAACCGACTGAGCCACCCAGGCGCCCCGAGCAAGAGGATTTTTATTGGCAGTATTTTGTGGATGAAAGAACGGAAATTCAGGAATACTAATAAATTGTTAAAAGTCACAAAGCTAACAAAAAAAAGAACTATAGAAAGTTGGATTTGACAGCTTTCTTACAAAGATACGTATATAGTTGAGGAGTAATATTACAAATAGCTTTAAACAGATTAGTAATTAGCATCTCTCCATAGCAATCTATGCAGCTATGCAGAAGTCAGGCAAACACCAGAATATTCTCTTAAGTTGTTGGATGACATATGGAGTGTGAAGATTTTTTTTTTTCTGCTCTTGCTCTAATACTAGATTTTAAAAAGTGATAAGTATTTTTATGTCACTCATTTATGTGAATTGCATAGTTCTGGAAAATGAAAATAAAATTTCTGCTGACAGTCCAGATTTTAAATGTGCACTGCCCTAGTCTGAACATGATCCTATAAGAATACATAACATATGGATGCTCTGAGATTGAGAAAGGAGCCAATGTTAAAACATATTTAAGGGTGGAAGGGAAATCTAATACATGCAACGAATTCTAAATTATACAATATAAAAACATGATACCTGAGTATTTAACACAGTAAGGGTGACTAAGCCAACAGTATTTCTTAAAAAAAATTACTGTTTCTTTACATTGCTATGATGTGATTATCTGTTAATCATTTATTTTTAATATTCTTTTAATTTTAATTTTAATAAATTAATATTTTAATTTATTAATAATAATCATTATTATTAATAATTAATTTTAATAAAACTGCAAGTTTTTATATAAAAGGGTTTTGATTTTTCTCCTTGCGTTTTAAACTAAATAGCTGTAGACAGCCACAATTTATTAGACTCTGTTACAGTTTAAACTGGAGTATTTGTGAATAAGTCTTCAGTTATGTTAGTTTTATACGCAATATGTGTTTTAAGTGCAATTTTCTGTTTATAGGGTCCTCCCGGAGCTGCAGGTGCAGAGGGAAGACAAGGTGAAAAAGGCGCTAAGGTAAAATATATGTTTGAACGTCTATCATCCATTCATATCTATCTATCCAATGAATGGATACATTGAACAACATCTATTTCAGTACTTTTAATAACATAAAAAATATCTTTCTCATTGTCAACATGTTCACACATTTTATTTTCTAACAGGGAGAAGCAGGTGCCGAAGGTCCTCCTGGAAAAACTGGCCCCGTTGGCCCTCAGGGCCCTGCCGGAAAACCCGGTCCAGAAGGTCTTCGGGGCATCCCTGGCCCAGTGGTGAGCATCGCTGCTAAAAGATGCCATTTTGAAAATATTTTATTTCCCCCCCAAAAAATTACGAATGAAAATGTGCATGTCAGCATCATTTCATAAGGTATTGTGTGGCTGTTTTATGGGAATTCAGTAAATATTATGCAGGAATTAAAGCCAGATACTTTTCAAATACTTAAATATGTCATTTATTTAATAAGCGCAAGGTGAAATTCCAACATAGAAAGGCAGAATAGAAACTGAACCCAAAGAATTAAAAAATGTACAGTTTCTATATATACATCTGTATAGACATACGCAGTGTAAAAATATTCAAAATTGCTCATAACATTTGTAGACGTTCTGCGTGTGATGAGATGCATAAGTGATGTTTTTGCTTTCTCTCTTTTTGGATTTCCAAAACTGAAATTAAAAAAAAAATCTATGCTTTTGTTAATTAAAAAAATCAATTATGTGTATTTTCTATAGGGAGAACAAGGGCTCCCTGGAGCTGCGGGCCAAGATGGGCCTCCTGGTCCCATGGTAAGTATGATCTTTTGTTATTTAGAAAGGGAGAAATCCAGAAACAAAATTGTTTATAAGCTAAAATTTCTGAAGTTTTCTATTATAAATGAGTTTATATTTTGTACAATATTCAAGGAAGTGTACTACTTAGACTTAAAAGGGGGGAAGTTATCCTTAATGATAGGTTATTTGGAAAATACGCCACTTGATCAGATCTTTCCTTTCTTATGTCCTTTGGATAAAAAGAAATATATTTCCACTCTGAATAAAATGCCACTAATGGTCCAGCCAGTTCTTTTCCAAATGTGGACAGTTCCCCCAAATGCATGCAATTGCACTTAGTTTCCTGGCACTTCATTTAAAAGAATGACATTGGCACAGGCACATAGTGATTCCTTCACCAAATAAATTGTTCTTTTCATCAGTCATACAGTCTGAAAGATAAAACATTAACTTCCATTAGTGAAGAAAGGCATAATTATTACAACTGAAGTTTGGTTACTATCATAAACCCTATGTGCAAAAATGCTTGAGCTATGCAACAGAGCATTTAACTGACCAGTATATACTGTTCATAGATGGGAGTTCATTACAGGTGCCAAGGCTAAACCCGCTACAGAACCTAGGCAGAAGTGAGAATCTAAGTCTTGCCTTTAAAATCATTGTTTTCTGGGGACATTTGGGTGGTTCAGTTGGTAAGAGTCTGCCTTCAGCTTAGGTCATGATCCCAGGGTCCTGGGATCTAGCCTTACATCAGGCTCTCTGCTCAGTGGGGAGTCTGCTTCTCCCTCTCCCTCTGGCTGCCACTCTGCCTACTTGTGCTCTCTCTCTAATAAAAAAATAAAAACTGTAATAAAAAATCATTTTTTCTAGTGACAGATTCTATTTTATTGTAGAGGCATTTGAAATTAATTGTCCAAAAATAGTTGTATGTAAAGGGATTAATCAAAATAGCTAATAATACCTACAGCATTATGCAAGCGTGATGCATGTTGGTTCAAATAGTCAAATGCTTCTGTAGAGCAATTTTACAAAAATACCTCTCATCATGAATATATTACATACACAGAATGCCATCAAAACTGGGATTCATAATCTTAATTATTGCGGAGGAATTTTGGCCATTCCTTTTAGTAAAAATGCCACAAAATAAAGCAAATACTTCTTGTTACAGAGATAATTTTTTTTTAACTTTCGCTGAAAAGTTAAAGATAATTTATTTTTGTATGAGGATAAAAGTTATCAAATTTTGAGTGATCTCAAGCAGGAGATTATCAAATCTGCACATGACCCCATTAGCATCAGAACAGGGACCTGGCTGATGCCCAGTGGGCTCCATGTCTGTGTCACTATATAGAGAATATTCTCCTTAGATATGGTAAACTCCTAACTGAAGAGTCAGAGCCTGGAAAAAAAAATAATTCGCCTTAATGTCACCTTAAAATTTGCCAGAGACTTTTTTCTTGTTATTTCAGATTTTCCAATAAGTATTCTGACCTTTCTCCAGATGAAATAAAAAACATCATGCTGAGATTTCCTTCCGATAATATTAAAAATAAAACCATCAGACATACCACCTGACTCCAGCTTGTAAAAGTTAATATTTTTGACTCTTAGGTTGATGTGAGTTTACCGAGCAAGGGGCAGAACAACGCAAACCCTTTTAGGCAGAGTGAAGTGAAAAACACTGAATTTAACAGTATGTGTACCATGCCTCTCTCTGGCTCCTTTTTTTTTTTTTTTTTTAATCAGAGAGGACTTATAATGTGAATAGATTGTAGCTTTTTCATAGCATCAATTAGTTTGATGATATTTAATTTTAATGAAAATTAAAGTTTTATTTTCATCAGTTTGACGTATTTAATTTTAATGAAAATTAGTTGGTTCTCATGAAGTGAGGATGGGCGGAGAAACCATCTTCAGGATGCTTTTTATGGCAATTTAATGAGCTTTTCAACTCAGCTAAGAACAAATTATTTTAGTGTAAATTTTTGATTATGGTTAATAGTTAAGGTCATTGACTCTCAAGCAAGCTCCCTAGTTTCAAAAACAAACACTACCACTTACGTGCTGGACTTTAGGAAAGCTATTTATTTATTTATTTAGCTTTAGTTTCCTCATCTGTAAAATTAGAATATCAGTAACATCTATCTCATGGGATATTATGAAGTTTAAATGAATTACATATGGATATTAATATCTACTACCCCATAGGATTCTTATGTTAATTAAATAAGTTTTCATAAAACACTTGGACCATTAATTGGCGCTAGGAGCACCAAATAAAGAGTTATTAATAGAATGAAATGATGTTTTGAAAAATAAACAATTTCATGTTTTTAGTGAAAAGTAACTAAATTTGGAGTGCCTGGGTGGCTCAGTCTGTACAGAATGGGATTGTTTATCTTGGGGTTCTATGTTCGGGCCCCACATAGGAGGTAGAGTTTACTTAAAAAAAAATTAACTAAATTTGTTTGAGAGTCACTGATTGTTAAAGCAAATGAAAAGGACCAATAAATAAATTATGCTTACAGCAGTTAGAGTATAAAGTAGGTAAGTACTATAATAGAATCAAGCAGAGAATGCTAACTGCATTCAGAGTAGGACTGTTAAAATGCCCTTTCCTCTGGGGACCTTTCCCTCCTCAGAAGTAGGGTAAGATTATTAAAGGAGGAAAAAAAGAGGCTTAAATGTGTATGGAAGGCTTAAAAATGTGGGAGGTAAAAATAAGAGATTTCAAAACTCATACAAATTTGCATTCATCAAATTAATCCATGTGAAATTCATCTGAATATTCTCTCCATAATGTGTTTTTCCTCATTACAATTATAAATATATTCACATGCACATCCCAGTCTGCACACGTCTCAGAAGCCTGTTTATCACCGTGATTCTGCAGCTACCTGTTGGGTCTCTTTTGCCCTTCTAGAAGCTGCCTGAAACTTCCTGCCATAGGGTCCACTAGTCAGACAATACCACCCAACATTCCTCTTTCCCCAACTTTTAAATACAACTTAGCTGTTCAGTAAGTAGGACTTAATGTGCCTTCACCACTCCAGATAACCAGCTACCTAGGTAGATGATCGTACTTTAACAGAGCGTTCAGCAGTATGGATGCCATGCCTTTTCCTATGGCTTTTTGTTTTATCAGAGAGCATTTATACACTGACTTTATTAAAGTGGTATTTTATAGGTATTTTTTTTAATTGTATTTATTTATTTGACAAAGAGAGAGATCACAAGTAGGCAGAGAGGCAGGCAGAGAGAGAGGGAAGCATTCTCCCCACTGAGCAGAGAGCCCGATGTGGGGCTCGATCCCAGGACCCTGAGATCATGACTTGAGCCGAAGGCAGAGGCTTAACCCTCTGAGCCACCCAGGTGCCCCTATAGGTATTTTATATACAAATTTATGTTAGCCTTTGGAATGGAAATTCTTTGGGGTGAGAGTGAAACAGATCTTTTAAAACTTTTAAAATGATATGTGTTTGGTCCTTACCCACTCTGTAATCAGCTCTACTTGAGTTCAGATATGGTACAATATTTATTTTTGTACTTAAAAAGTTTTTAAAAGTTAGACATTTTCAAATGTCTTTAAAAGTTAGACATTTCTCATAGTAAAAGTTAAATTCTATAAATGCATGAATTTATGTACATATATATTTAGAATCACCATATGGAACCGAGGATAGATTAACTAGTACATATGAGAGCTAACAGAAAGCTAAGGACAATGATGAGATTATATAAAGAATAATAAAAGCATTTGTTAAGTTGAGTCAAATTTTCAGGTAGTCAACAAGAAAAAGAGATGAAAAATTACCATAATATAATCAGACATTCCTTCTTTTCACATACTGATAAATAAAATATCTGATAGCATTATTTTTCAAACCGTAAGTGCCTGAAAAAATGGTAGGATGACTTACTGAATGCAGTTTGATTTTTTTTTTTTTTATGCTACCTTTGAACTATCTGTAGGCAGGGTTGAGATACGTAGCATTCCAAAATGATTCACCAGGTTTAAATAGTAAAGCATTTGCTTTTCACCAAATTAAATATTATTTCACAATATTGCATTCTAAGTAAAGTGTGGGATCTACAGTTTCTTTAAACTTCAGTGCACTAGAGTTTTGAGATGCATATCAAAGCAAATATTCTGTAAAGCATAATACTGCAGGGGAAAATGTTTGATTGCATATTCTAGACACTTAAGAATGTATTATCCTTGTTTTCCTTTTCACTTATTACTTATGAATTATGTATTTCCCTAGGGTTTTTCAATTTGCAATATCCTAAATAGGAAATAGAAAATATGTACTTGGAATAACATTTTTATATGCAGAATTGATATTTTTGATATGTTCCGAGTTCCGAGCGTTATTTATAACTGCTATCAATATCATAACTTTACCAATTTCTATTTCCACCTGATGAAAATGATAAGAAACTGATTTTGCTTGGTAAATTTTCCCATAATGTTTGCAAGTTCATAAGAAATTATTAGCTTAGAGGAATTAATCCTCATTTCCTCTAGCTCTTTTATGTACATTTATAGAAATGATTTAAAATGCATGAACACAATGTCTAGTATATTTTGCATTAAGCCTGAGTGATTAGAATTCCAGTATTTCTTCACCTTCATCCTCCTCCTCTTTCTCTTCTTCTTCCTCTTCTCCTTTTCCTTTTCCTTCTCTTTCTTTTTTGCCATTTTAGCTTATACTATAAGAATGTGGTGAGAAGGCTGATTGATAACTGTGACTTTTCAAAAAATGCTCTACTGCATTGTTTATACAGTACTTTTGTAGGTCTGATTTCTCTTTCATTATTACAATACTGTGATACAGTCATTACTATTAGAATACCTTCATAAGTGAAGCTCAGAGATAATAAGTGATAGATCCAAGGTCACCCAACTAATGTGTGGTTAGACCTCAGACTGAATGAAGCAGTGATTAGAATATTGATGTTTGGCAAGCAGCATCCCTACCAGATCTCCCACTTAGAGCAAAATTTCTGTAAAGTATATCATACACCTAAAAAAGTTTGAGTGTAGAATGAGAAGTGAAGAAAGAAAAAAATCTAGCCTGTACATAGTTTTGTATTTTCAGTCCGGAGAATGTATTTACTTTTAATTGACATGATGTCAGGTTAAACCAATATTCTTAAAAGGTTTCTACTACTGGTACAAGCATATGGTTCTTTCATGCAGCTGTGTTTTTACTAGAACCATTTTTTTCATAATTTTTTATGCCACCTTGTTCTAATATGTAGAGTCTTTGGCATTTATTCTGAGGGTGACATGGTCTCAAGAAATTATTTAAGTGATTCCATTACTCATTGATATTATTCCTTTTAAAATGTGCTATAGGGAAACATTATTTTCCTCATGGTTCATCATGCATTTCTGATAAAATCAGAAAATAGTAGATGTGAAATATATTTCTTTAATTTAAAAATTATTAAACTAGTAGAACTAAATGGGTAATGCTTTTATTTTAACATAAACGAGATTTTTTATGCTGTTCTGATTTGCATATTGATTTAACCTGGTTTGGGACCTAACGCCACAGAACTATCTCTCTCAAAGCGTCATGAGTATCGAACTTATGAAACAGATCCCTGGTCTCTTAACTCGAGAATTTCAGATTCAGTTGGTCTGAGTGAGGCCCAAGAATTTGCTTTTCTAGTAAAAAGTTACAGAAATTAGCTTTTTCTAGTAAAAAGCTAATGCTGCTGGTCTGAGGATGACACTTTGAGATCCACTATGATAGGGTGTTAGTAAATAAGACAAAAGTTCGGTTTTCAAACCCAGCCTTAGAATATACTTGGAAGTAAATTTGTTAATATCTTTGTCATCTACTTTTTGTTTGTAAGAGATTTAACAAAGTGGCATGATTATTTTTATACAAAAGAAAGTCTAAACTGAATTAGTATAAATTTATGTCTAAGGATTAATAATTTTCTCCTTGTTAGAAGAATATTATTAGGGACGCCTGGGTGGCTCAATGGGATAAGCCTCTGCCTTCAGCTCAGGTTATGGTCTCAGGGTACTGGGATCAAGCCCGGCGTAGGGCTCCTTGCTCAGCGGGGAGCCTGCTTCTCCCTCTCTCTCTGCTGCTCCCGCTGCTTGTGCTCTCTCTTCCTCTGTCAAATAAATAAATAACATCTTTTTAAAAAAGAACATTATTAGGCACATTCACGTTTAAAATTGCACATGAAAATAATTTGTATCTATTGGTAATGGAATGATATAGGGAAATTGTCCACTTCTATATCAATTTACTTAAAGAATTTCAAATTCTTCCATAAATTGAAACAAATATAAATATATATAATAAATATTAGTCCTAAATACTATTGTTACACAGACTAATTGTACGAATCCTATTCTTATTTTCCCCTGATGATCAGGGATTCAGTTTAAGGTACAGATGTGAGTAATTAAGGAATCCAAAAGGCTCATATATTCAATCTAAGGAGACAGGAATTAAAATCCTCGATTTATAGATGAGAAAACTGAAGCTCTTTTTGGTTAGCTAATTTAAATTGCTAATAAGAGAGTCTGGCTTCTATCCCAAGTCTATCCTATTCTGAGCCTATACTTTTTAAATTACATCATACTACTTGGATCAGATCCACGGCTCTTAATACTTTAAATTCACAAAAATGATGAACTGAGACTTAACGTGCTCTTTCACATGGAAGATTCAAAGTATCTGGGTAGAGAGGGAAAAAATTGCTCATGGTAGCCTTGAAGAAGATACAATAGTATCTATATACAATGGTATAATTTGGTTAAAGTTAAAACACTTTGCTTCCTAAGTGCCATCTTAAAAATCGTTACTGAAACTACAATTTTAAAATTCAATTCTATATAAATAATTCAAACTCATAGAGAAACTGTAGAAATATTTTGCTTTGTTTTTCTGGCAGCCTTACTATTGCAGGTAGTAGTGACCTACATTTTTTAGCTTATCTTGAGTTTGATTTCATCAATCACATCCTTACTAACCATCTTTTAGTGTCAGTTCCACTTCTTCTGACAGAAACTCTTGCCCGTTTCATTTGTCATTAATTTCAGGACAAGGGTCATATTTTGTATTACCTTCGCTATGGGATACACTGATTTTTATATAAAAATGTTTGTTACAAAGTCATTAATATGAATAATTCCATGGGCAGAGGTCAGAACTAAGAATTAGTTGATGAAGTCATGCCATGATTTTCATAAAAATATAATTTAGCATAAATGGATAAATGTGTTATCCTTGGACCATAAAATGGTTAATTGGTAAAATAGAGATGTTTGTATGGAAAAACTAATTTTTTATTATTAAATTTATAAATCATTTATATAAAAGATTCTGCAGGAATTACAGTTAAAAATACTGTTTGAGTTTGCTTAGGAAAAGTGGTTATCAAAGGTCAGTTGAATGTCAAAAATATTTTGGGATTTTTAAAAATTTTTCAGGAAATAGTGTAATATATTTGACCTTGTAATGTATTTGACAACCGAAATATTTGATTGATTTGATGTATAATTTGGAAATCCCTTCTTCTAAGATTACTGTATTTAAAATTTTATCCTTTTTTAGTTTAAAGACCATACAAACCATGTCTTGTTTCTAATTTAACATTTCTGTGGTCAAACTTGTTGATAGGATGCTTTATAATTGTGGTTAAATATTAAGCCATGGAGTTTTAAACAAGCAAAATTATTTTGAATCCTGAAGAGTAAGCACTAATCATTATTAATTATTTTGGAACTCTGTCATATTACCAAAACCAGACTTGCCCTGTGAGTAGTAATATGATTCTCTAACTCATACTTATTCTATGTATGTTTATTATTTCTTATTATTTAGGGACCTCCTGGTTTACCTGGTCTCAAAGGTGACCCCGGCTCCAAGGGTGAGAAGGTGAGAGAAAAAAACACATGTTACTACAATTTTGACATCCTAATAGCAGAGACAATAATTTTTCAGATTAAAATCACTCAAAAGGAAATTTCAAAGAGTATCTTTGGCCTTCTAACCAAGCAAAAAGCTGCCAATCCTCTGTTTCCCAGATGAATTTAGAGGAGAGAAAATATACAAAGTCATAGTGAAAAATGTATCAGAATTCAGTGTTATGTTTTTTCAATGTCCCCTTGTTGGAACCATATGGAGAAAGCATATGGTTATACTAAAATAACCCTTCAAAAAATAAACAGATGGAATAACAAAATGCCCATTTTCATGTTTTTAAACACGAAAATGAAAAATTTAAGCTATAATACCTTTGAAGTAGTAATCTGATCTTCCAGAATGTATGCTGAGTTACACCAAATAATTAAAGAAAATAAGCCTTTTTAGAGTGCCATTAATGTTTTTTGGATTATTTTTAAATCTCCAAATATCTCTTAAAGACTATAGAAGTTCTGAAAAGTAGAAATCATTTCATATAAAATGTGCTTATTAAAATAATGACTTTTCAGTTATTTCATCAATGAAATAATTCTTAGTAGAGAATTCATTTTAAGTAAGTGAAACACTGAAGATGATATTTTTAGAAAGCATTCCTTGTCCTAAAATTCCTCCCCACCAATAAAAGTCTCCCTTGATATAAGAAGTAAATGATCCTGTTGGGTAAGAGAAAAGCGGGTTTTTAATCCTTTATATCATTCAGAAAGGGTTAAAGTTTCTATCTATTTTTTTTTTACTTTTATGTTTCATAAACTTAGTGTGCAATTATTTTATGACTATAGTTCAGTAGATGGTTGTAATTTATATATTGTTAAATTTCTTTTCTCTGACTTCTAAAGGGACATCCGGGTTTAATTGGCCTGATTGGTCCTCCAGGCGAACAAGGTGAAAAGGGTGACAGAGGACTCCCCGGAACTCAAGGATCTCCAGGAGCAAAGGGGGATGGAGTGAGTAAAGATATAAATTATTCTCCTCCTCCTTTCCAGTTGTACACACACACACACACACACACTCGCACACATGCACGTTCCATTAAACATGACCAAGGGGGTGATTTAGAGTATCTTTAATCTCTTTAAGTCAATGATGTTTTCAAAAAGAAATTTGCTTAAATCTTAAAGTAATAAATTAAAAATATGACAAGTTAGAAATCGAAAAATTACAGTTCAGTAGTTAATTACACAAAAATTTATCGAATTTCTAAAACATACAAGTCATTATTCTGAAGGCTGCTTTATATGTATAAAGATAACAGACATTGAAGCAAATGGGGGAGAAAAATACAGATTACCTGGCAAAGGTTATTTCTTAGATTCAAAATGAAAAGTTTTAGGTTATTCTTACGTATTTCTGCATAATCAAAACCCTGCAGTTGTGTTGTTATGCACTAATGTTATGCATAAACTGGCTGAGGAAAGCTCTGATTTGGATGATTCTCTCTGTAGGGAATTCCGGGTCCTGCTGGTCCCATAGGTCCACCTGGTCCTCCAGGCTTACCAGTAAGTGTGAGACAAAAGAATTTTATACAGTAAACTTATAAATAGACCAAAGAGTCATGAATTCAGATTTTTATCTGCCCTTTTGCCTTTGCCTTTTTTCTAGGGCCCTCAAGGTCCAAAGGGTACCAAAGGCTCTGCTGTAAGTACTTTTGCCTTTGGATTCATTTTTCAGGGAAGTCCACTCAAATGCCTTGTTATTCATTTATCTTGTTCCTTCCCCCCACTCCCCTCCACACAGGGACCTGCCGGCCAGAAGGGTGACAGTGGTCTTCCAGGGCCTCCTGGGCCTCCGGTAAGTGCAGAGTAACAAGACTGATGTACTGGCAGTTAGCGTCCTGAGACTGCCAGTGATTTGTCTGAATTTATAAGAAGGATGAAAAAAAAGGCATTTTGTCAAAGTGCTGATTTTTCTAGGAAATAGCAACTATATTACGTAATCAGGTCCCCATGCCAAGGTTTTCTTATAATTGAACATACAATGATACATTAACTATATATTACGATAATCTTGTTTTTATTTGTTTTTCAAGAAAATGACATACTTTTTTATGTCACATTTTTATGAAAGCAATTGATTGTATGCCACAAAGATATATATATGTCTGACCACACTAGGAATAAAGACAAGAGTTTAGATACTTGGCATTTGTTTTCCTACTGTATATAATGATCAACCAAAAAGCAATAGCAATTTGTAACATTGATTAATGCTGACATTTTCCAGCCTTCACATTACTACTAAGTGTGAGATCCACTTTGCTAGGGCTGCCATAACAGGCATCACAAACAAGGTGGCTTAAATAATATAAATGTATTGTCTGACAGTTCTAGTGGCCACAAGTCCTAGATCAGACTGTGGGAAGCATCGGTTCCTTCTGAGGACTGTGGAGCTGAAGGGTCTGTTCCATGGTCCTCTCCTTGGCTCATAAGTGGCCGTCTTCTCCTATCTTTTCCTATCATCTTCTGTCTATGCGTGTCCCATAAATTTTCTCTTATAAGGATACCAGTCATATTGGGCTAGGATCCACCCTAATGCCCTTATATTTACTTAACTAATTATATCTACAGAGACCTCATTTCAAAATGAGGTCTTATTCTATGGTACTGGTGCTTAGGATTTCTACATAGAACTTTTTGTGACACAATCCATACAGGTATGGATTGAACTATTTGGTGTAATTCTACTCTTGCCATAAATGCAAATTCAAGTCTGGTTGCATTTTTTAAGCTTTTTAATTTATGCAGTTTTAAGTTATATTTGAAATAAGTTAATGTGTATTTTTTAAAGTTTAATGTTTAATAATATAGATTATTATCAAGCACAATAGACAACTCATTAAGTAGCATAAGAACCCTAAAATGGTGTTTTAATCTTCAGAGACTAAAATCTAGTTGCAGAGATAAGACAGGCAAATGAGGACTAATTAATAAATAATCAGGTAATGCACATATGTCCACACAAATCTTTTGCTACATTATTTATTTAGAAAAAGTTCCAGATATCATCAGAGTTGGTGTCTACTTTAGTATCCCTACTAGATTATTTTAAAAAAACTTGCAAAGTTTACATATCTATCTACCTATATATGTATGTATATATATATATATATATGTTTATATATATAAGCAATTAGAGAAAACATTGAAAATAGGAAAAACATTGAAAGTCTAAACCAACTATAAATTCTTATAACAGTGACATAACTAGTGATAATTATGAAGACTATTCTATCTTCAGAAGCAATTACATGCACGTTATCTCTTTCCCAGGGTCCACCTGGTGAAGTCATTCAGCCTTTACCAATCTTGTCACCCAAAAAAACAAGAAGACATGTTGAAAACATGCAAGCAGATGCAGGTGATAACATTCTTGATTACTCAGATGGAATGGAGGAAATATTCGGTTCCCTCAATTCCCTGAAACAAGACATCGAACATATGAAGTTTCCAATGGGTACTCAGACTAACCCAGCCCGAACTTGCAAAGATCTGCAACTCAGCCATCCTGACTTCCCAGATGGTATGTTAATAATATAATGACACAGCAAATGTACTGAACCTCTGAGTTATGACAATGCATTGTCAGCTCTTTAATTCTAGTTAAATGTTTAATATAGAATCTAAATAAAACTAAAGCAAATGATTATTCATTCCAATCTTGTAGATGGAAAAAGTCATTTACGCTGTGCAATTTAAGACCTGCTTCAGAGAGTCCTTTGCCATTTTTGGATGATTATAGATAACATAAATGCATTTTTCCTGTACTAACAATCATAGAACAGGTTTTTTGTGTGCATGCATGTGAACATTAGTATATAATTATTTACATCCTATAACCTAAGATATTTTACATTGATATGAGTAAATTTAACATGATTAAGAGCACAACTGAATTGTATTTGACCTATCAGTTTAGCAATGATTTGGTTAATAGAATATTTAAGAATTCGGATAGCTTGGGGCAAAAATTTATGTAATGGATCCACAAATAATCGAGCTATGAACAATTTACTTGCAATAATAATTAAGATATTTTATTATATCTACCATTTAACATAAACGTTTACATACCCATCCTGAGAGGGCAACAGTTTCAAGTATCTTGAGTTAGTTAAGAAACTCACCTAATTATTAAACTAACAAGGGGCAGATCTTTACGTCATCTTAAATCTCCCACTTTACGTGTTAATATTTTATCACTCTTTTTACTGTTGGGACAATATTATTTTGCTCTGTCAATCATATAAGAATGCTGTAACTGAGATCTAAATAATTCAATGCAGACAGAAAATTTCGATGTGATACAGAAACAGCCACCACCATAAAGGAAGAATGTCATAAAATCTTTTCTTAATCAAGCATAGCCTATTGAAACTAAAACACAGGTAGCTACTAAGGGTTCCATACAGGCTAATATCCAAGGTCTTCAAATGTATAATATGTGTATGTGAAAAAGATATATTCAGTTCAGTAGTAATGCAGTGATTTATAAGAATGATTCAGACTTCGATCTAGCTAAGATAATCATACATTATTGAAATTCAAATATAAAAGATTACAACATGTACTGAGTTATAAAACAACATATGATTAATTAGAACCTGAGCAGTCAAGAAAACTTTTTGTAAATTTTGGAAAATGGAAAGTTCACTGGGAGCTACAGTTCCCTGTGGTTTCCATATAATAACTAGTATTATTAATTCTTCAATGTGTTAATTAATTGCAATTAAATATTAGTTAATTAAACAGTGCCAGGCACTGTTCTTCAGACAGAGATTCACAGATAATGCAGAAGGAATAATGCCCTTGATCTACTATTATCAAACAATGGAGACAGCAAAATCATAAGTAGTATTTATAGCATATTATGACACATACTGTGGAAAATGAGTAGATAAGTAAGGGATGAGTCGATTTTGGATAAATAAGATGTTAATATTTAAGGAGGTAACATTTAAGCTGAAACCTATAAAGAGGTAGCCAGTTATGCAAGGAATGGAAAGGGTGTTCTGGGCAGAGGATATGGGTCTTTTGAAAGCCTTGAAGAAGACAAGGTCCTGGTGTCTTTGAGGAACCGAATGTCTCCATGGCTAAACAGTAGTGAGCAAAGCAGAAAATGACTTTGAAGTAATTTGGAAGAAAGCAAGGTAGAATCCAAAGAAGCAGGTTAAGGAGCTGTTGGATTAATTTAGGCAAGAAATTGTGGTGACTTGATTTAGGGACCTGATAGTAAAAATAGGAGATGTATAAATTTGAGATAAATTGTACATGGTATCCCTAGTATACAGAATTTATTGAACAAAGGTGTCTTGGTAATTAAGTTATTATTATGTTATTTGAAGAATGTTTAATGGCAATACTAGCAGATTAAATCAAGATTAAAAAAATACCACAGATGAATCTTGGAACACTGAAAAAATAAAATTAAAAAAAAGGTAACAGAACATAAAAAAAACACAGAATTTCTAAAAACTGTAAAATATATCAAACATTAAGAGTGGTTATCCTGATGGGTAAAATCCTGGATGATTTTTAACCTTTTTTAATATTTTTTTTTCCTGAGGATTTCACTTGGTTCCAGATGCGAATCATTAATGGTGCAATCAGAAAAAATTTAAGTGTTTTTGTTAAATAAATATTTCAAGTGATCTGACATATAGTAGAAGCTAATTCACTACTAAGAGTACTCTCCCTGTTTGTATACAGTAGTGGTAGAAGATAAAGCAGATTGGTATTGGGTTTTTAAGAGTTCTAGTACAAGCTAAGCAGTTAGAGATTTTGGAATGTGAAAAGTTAATAACCCGGAGATTCACATAATTCAAACTAATATCTAAAATGTAGTGGCAGCATAGAAAATGGTAGGAGGGAAGCAAAGTGTTATCACATGTATATCAATGCTATCTCTCAATAGCTGTTAGCAACAAAAACCATATTGTCAATTATTTTAAAACAATTTCGTTATTCCTACTACTTACCATCTTTACTCATGGTCACTGTCATTCACACGATAAAATCTGCTCTGCACCATTTCGATGATGACATTATTAGCAAGCTACATTTAAATATATAAAACAGACCTACTTTTTTAAGATCCAATTCAAAGAGGGGTACATCGACTACAAGAAGTTTATGCTGTAAAGAAATGCAAAAGTATGATCCCTGAGGCTAAGTAGATACTATCACCTCCATTGTTACAGATGAATAAACCAAGGAAAAATACAGCGATTATTATACTCAGACGATTTAAGTCGTAAATAAAACATATGAGATTTAGGGTTAAGTTAGCTGATTCCAATCTGCATGCACCTCACTTACAACGGCTAAACTGAATGTTAATATTTGAGAGGGCGACATTCAAGCTGAAATCTAAAAGTAACAGACATGCTGGGAACCAGAGTGTTCCGGGCAGACGGTATGGGCAAGGCTTTGATGCAGGCAAGACACAGCGTCACTCTTTAACTATTCAAAGGCATATCCCAATAAGACCGGGAACATAAAGTGATTCTCGTGGGAAAAGATCCAACAATATTAATTTTTTCTTTATTTATCTAAGAAACTTTGATATTTAATGCAATCATTTTTCCTATGCATGTATTTGTATATGACATATTTTTTTCTACTTCTAGGTGAATATTGGATTGATCCTAACCAAGGATGCTCCGGAGATTCCTTCAAAGTTTACTGTAATTTCACGTCTGGTGGTGAGACTTGCATTTATCCAGACAAAAAATCTGAGGGAGTAAGTACCAATCTGTTTTGGTGGTGACTGTTGACAGTTCTTGCCATGTTTTTGCAATATTGAACTAAACAGGAAAATTATACTGTCATATTTTCATTTATCTGCTTTTCTTACAGGGTAATTAGAGCATTTCATTTGCATAAACATGAATAAGACACCAAAGTGATGCACAGAGTTAACAAATACTTCTCTCCTTTATCTTTTACCCAGATGTATTCTTTATGCACCTGCTTGTGCTCTAAAATTCTAGGGGTTTTCCATGACACAGCACAGCTGATTCTCAAATTTTAGTGCATGCATAGGATTCTTCATTCCAATTACCACATGATAGAACTCGCAGCTGTACATGATGTTCAAAGTACACAATTTATAATCTTTTACATAAAGTAAAAGAATTGTCTGCATTTGCGTATTTTTTAAATGTTTAGTCTTTTCAAAAACATTTCTTGATTTTTACCCAGCAGTATCAATATCTTTGAGTTCTATCTTTAAAGCTATGAAGACAAATTACTAATATAGGGAAAGATCTTTCACTAGCATAATTGTATTCTCCAGTTTCTGCTGATGGATGTTGCCTTTGTTTGTAATCTTTTAATAAATCACGTTCTTCTTAGTAAATGGTGTGGGCATACAGAGGCACAGAAAGTCGTTAAGGCATGACAAGTAGCTTTAGGTGTGTCTAATCTCTTTAGGGGAGAAGGGAAGTTTGTGAGAAAAGGGTGGGTAGCAGTGGCAGGAGGAAAAGCAACTTCTGTTTCCCAACCAAACATGGCCCGTGGCGAAGCGTAATAAAATTCCTGTAGCCCCCAAAGAAACGAGGGAACATGGAAAATGCCTCCCCTTACACTGATAACTCAAATTTCCTACAGTGAGGCCTTAGATACCCGTATGTTTTGCTGATGTTTGCAAAGCAAAACAATAAATGCAGATCTGTTAAAGATTCTAAACATTCTTCCCAGCAGGAGATGATTAGGCTTGCTCCTTGCCAAGGACTTTTCCAGAGCATGGCACCCTCAGTTACTGGCTGAATGCTTTCAGGATGCTTCCCTTCACTAGGAAATACTGATGGTAGTTGTCTTGATGGCTGATTCCAGCTGGTATTATGAGCCATTCCTTTGCAAAAGGGTTTTGCTTAAGAGTTCCACCACTGTCCCCTACAGCTCTTATTATACTGTTGGTAGGTTATGCCCCCTCCGACTTTTTTTTTGAGCAATTAAAAAAAAAGGGGGGGGAAGAAAATGAATCCGTTTTCACTAAGTGGGAATTCACAGGATCTCTCTCAAATTTTGCTCTTTATCTCATTTTCTATAGTTCAGGATAGACTATTTTAAAACTTCTATGGCATCTTAGTCTTACTGAAAATTACTGGTATGTACATAAACAATACTGTTCATAATATTTACCTATTTTCTAACTTCCCGTTCCTTTGCAACAGGTAAGAATATCATCATGGCCAAAAGAGAGACCAGGAAGCTGGTTTAGTGAATTTAAGAGAGGAAAACTGGTATGTTATTACCTCAACATGAAATGGTTTATCTTACACTTCATAAATAAAGCTCAAATTATGTATCTGTAGATTCTGAGTGTGAAAGTCTAAATTGTAGTGTCCAGGATTCCGTGTGTTCTCCAGCTTGCTCCAACTGTATCTCTTAGACCGCTGTGGTATTTTAGAGAAGTCTAAATGTTTTGTATCAGAATACATGGAAATATGCTAAACTTACCAAAATAATGTGATCAGATAAAGTATGCATTTCACTAAGTACCTGCTAGACATCATAAAAATATATTATGTTAGAAATGTCAGGTATAGAGAATACATATATTATTTTTTGTTCTCTATATCAATGGAAACTTTTGAAAAGTGAAATGTTTTTTTTTTTCTGATTGCTACATGTGGCTATAAAGTGAACTGACTGACTTGACCTTTTATTTGGATTGGAGCACAAGTTCACGTAGATATTTCTTGTAGATATTTCTCATAAAATGACCAGTTCACTAGTAATAATTTGTTACAGGTATTTTAAGATAGTTGCCAAAACTAAATTGACATTATAAAAGGTGTTTAAAAATATGTGTGTGTTTAAAATATTAATAAGAATGTACGTAAATGAAAGTTTCTCACTTATCCAGGTAATTATTCAATTGTTTGATGTTCTTAAAAAAGCTATTATTTTCCAGTGATGGCTATTTTGTAGTTATCCTTCGGGAACCTACACAAATTAATTAACAACATTAGTGAAGTTCTCCACATAATTTTTCAGTGCAGTCTTCAAATTACATTAAATATCCATGTGACATCTTACCAGTGTAGAAGTTAAAAATACATACCCAGAACGGTGTGTGTGGTGTTATTTTTTTGTTATTTTGGTTTGTTTTCCTTCGTGTCCATTTCCCAAGTGTCCTTCTTTTCTTCAACCAAACAAGGTTCCTCACTATCTGGGCTGTTAGTCAGTAAGGAGTAAGTAAATTCAACAATAAGGAAGAAAGTCATAGGTAACTATCTTTACGTGGGCTAAATCTATATTCTAGGTAAATTTCCTACTCCATGTTTAAAAAAAAAAACAAAAAACTAGGTTTCTATGTTTCAGCAGTCCTCAGTATTTTGATTGTACCCAATAAAACAATTTATTAATTTAATAAAGGGTTTTAATAATTTTCAATTATCTTCCTGCTCTAAATACAAAATAAGTATTTATTGACTCAACAAATATTCACTTGCATCACCTCGGGCATTATGTTTAGTGGTGGTGACACAGTGGTGAGTAAGTACATCATCTAAGAATGAACAAACAGGTAGGTCTGTGAAGTAAATAGAAGACCAAACACCTTAGAAAACTATGGCCCCAAAATAAAAACTGCAGGAACTTGTTTAAATTTTTTAAAGAAGTAGGTGAAATAAAAAAAAAAGGGGGGGTGCCTGGGTGCCTCAGTGGGTTAACTGAGGACTCTTCGTTTCAGCTCAGATCAGGATCTCAGGGTCAAGAGATCCAGCTACCGTGGGCTCTGTGCTCAGCAGAGATGGGTGGCTATCGGAGATTCTTCTCCCTCCCTCCCCCTCCCCGTCTGCTCCTCCCCTCCCACTCACATGCACTCTTTCTAAAAAAAACATTAAGATAGGTGACCTTTGCATTGCACCAAGATTCCTCAGTTCCCATTGTTTCACTAAAAAAATACACAAACATAATGGGAGAGAGTTCATAATCTATAATTTAAACTTATTTAAATTACTTTAAAAGGTACACTAATATAATGAAAGATCTCTTGGAAACAAAAGCATATTTTTGGAAATTTTTAATGGTTCGGACAATGAAGCATAGAAATAAAGTGACTCTTTTCAAAGATAAATAGTGCTTGCAGTAACTCAGGTGGGAGTACAAGAACGAGTTCATAAAATCCTGACTCTGGGTCTTCTGCCCTCCATGCCCACTTTCTTCCCCTCAGTGAAAATGGGCTTCTCGATGCATCTGCGTGCTTCTGGGATCACAGTTCACTGTCAGCAGTGATTTGTATCCCTTTATAACATAAAAGAGCAAAAGAATCTTCATGTGCCTTTTTATTCTTTTATTCCCAGCTTTCCTATTTGGATGTTGAAGGAAATTCCATTAATATGGTGCAAATGACATTCTTGAAACTGTTGACTGCCTCTGCGCGGCAGAATTTCACCTACACCTGCCATCAGTCAGCAGCCTGGTACGATGTGTCATCAGGAAGTTACGACAAAGCACTTCGGTTCCTGGGGTCAAATGATGAGGAGATGTCCCATGACAACAACCCTTACATCAAAGCACTATATGATGGCTGTGCGGTGAGTATAATCACTTGCCTTCTTTCTCAGGGTGGAAGCAGTGTGTAACCACTTCAGTTTGGCCGTAAGTCAGGTTTCTCTCATGAAATCGATGGCAGTTTTTATTAAAATCTGATGCTCAACACTTACATTGAAATACAGTATCTTAGAAGCCACTGATATTCACATACACATGCATACACACACACACACAAACTCTGAAACATACATATAGATACATATTCTAAAATCCATAACAGAAGGTAATCTTAGATCATATGTTATTTCTATGGAATTATTCCTGATCATTGGAAACTATTGTAGCTAGTTATTCTTGAAAGCTTGAAACTAAAACAAAACAAAACAAAAAACACTTTATTTAATTTGTCTCCTTCATCCATGATCCTAAAATGACAGATAAAGGAATCAGCATTATTCTAAAATGAAAGATAAAGGAATCGGCATTATACCATTTATACCACAGATGATTCTTACCCTTGTATTTTGTTTGTAAGGAGCTTCTCTGTTGCTTCTGTATTACCATCAGTTTAGGCAGTTATTATCATTTTTTTGTTATTTCTATCTTCTGGAACTATCCTTTTCACACAATGGGAATTCTATTTAAGAAAATGGCCCAGACACCCCACTGAAAACCTCATTGTTTTCGCTGATGACTAAAGAAGTCACAGTTACAAAGAAATAGGCCCACACCTTCAACGAAGTAGGTAGGGTACCCACAGATCAAAGAAGAGAAAATAAAACACATTAAAAGTGGCAAGTGTCTGGATTTGCCAGTAGTAATGTACTGGTAATCATTCACAAAATTAAGATATAGCAGCAGACACGCTTTAACTTCTGACCTTGTGCACTATAATTTCTATACTGTATCTTAAAATCTTGAATATATATGTCGTATGATTACAGTGGTAAGAAGATATTATTATGAAGGAGCCTGACCCAATTTTATTATCAGTTTTCATATTAAACTGTACTTGTCAATTCAATAAGATTCTCTTCAACTGTACAATATATCTGAATATTATAGTTGGGTAATAACAGCTGAATAGTAAACGTTCAAAGTTTAAAACTACATATGACATCAGTAATAACAGCAAGAGGGAATCACACAAACATAATGACAAATTTCTTTCTTGCTCTCTTCTTTCTTACTTTCTCACCCCCATTCAGAGGCTTAAGAAAAAAATAACATATATGTTAAAACTATGAAATGATTGTGTAACTTTGTATTTCTGCTCAATTTTACAGTCCAGAAAAGGCTATGAAAAAACTGTGATTGAAATCAATACCCCGAAAATTGATCAAGTTCCTATCGTTGATGTAATGATCAATGACTTTGGTGATCAGAATCAGAAGTTTGGATTTGAAGTTGGTCCTGTTTGTTTCCTTGGCTAAGATTAGGATGAAGAACATACAAAATCAACAGAAAAAAATACCTTGGTGCCACCAGCCCATTTTATGCCACATGCAAGTTTTGAATAAGGATGGTAGAGAAAACAACTTGGTACGTATATATGTACCGATTAGAAATACCGATGCCCTTGCAGGGGACGGAATCTTTACATGACAAAAGTTCAAAAATCATAAAAATACAAGCTAGTGTGGTCGAGATGGAAACAGGCCTTATTCTTGATTCCCAATTTTCATCTCTCCTTTTCCTATTTGGATTTCTTTGGTGCTGTAGAAAAAAGAAGAGAACGATATATATTTCATAAAAGATATGGTGCTCATTCCCATCCATCAAGGATGTACTAAAACAGTGTGTTTAGTAAATTGTAATTATTTTATGTACAGTTCTATACTGTTATCTATGTGTCCATTTCCAAAACTTGCACGTGTCTCTGGATTCCATCTGACTCTAATTTTATGACAATTGCAGAACTATGATGGCAATAAATATATGTATTATGAAAAAATAAAGTTGTAATTTCTGATGACTCTAATTCCCTTTCTTTGATTAATAATAAAATGCCTTTGTATATATTGATGTTGAAGAGTTCAATTATTTGATGTCGCCAACAAATTTCTCAGAGGGGCAAAAACCTAGAAGACTCACGGAAGCACACTTGGATCAACTCTTCTCTACTGACAGTAACTTTGGTGAATTTCGGCCAAAAACATCATGCATTTTGATGCTTCATTCAATGCTATACCTCAGCTTTTTCTTTTCAGAGTCCAGGATTTCACAGGATCCTTGTATATATGGAAAATAAGCAAGTTTATATTTTTGGACAGGAAAATATGTATGACAATCTATTTTAACAAATCGATGCCTCCATCAAGCAAACAATTAGATGTGCAATTTTTTTACTACTTTATCTCATCTCATTGTTTTCAGTCTGCTTCACTCATCCAGATTAATATTAAAAGATGGGAACAAAGCAGTTATTTATGAATTTGTTCAATGTCATACTCTTTAATCAACCAATTTCTTGAATTTGATTCCAAGTTGCATATTATAATAGTCTTCAAATACTATTTTACCTGCACCTTCCCAACAAATACTATTTCTTTTCTTTCAAAATAATACCATACATTATTTGACCTGCCTAATTTCTAAATAGCATATGGGTGGATTGTTACTAACAGTGCTTGTTTTAAAAGTCATACTTATTAAAGCAATCAAAACATTTTTTTCCACTAAGGTATTTTCTTCCAGGTAGCTTGATATAGCAGTAAAATTTTAAAGTTACAAATTGAACTTTGTATCTATTTTAAGTAATATATGTAAGACTTGAAAATAAATGTTTTATTTCTTATATGAAGTGTTAAATTAATTGATACCAGATTTCACTGGAACATTTTCAACTGGTAATTTATCACAAAAGACCATACCTGTAATACTGGAATTAAAAAGTGAACACTTGTCATTCAGAAGTTCTTTTATTTTTGAAATCTATTTGTAAATGTCCTTTCAAGAAGGGAGATATGAATCGTATAAATAAACTCAAGTCTTGTCTACCTGGATTGGTCATTCTCTTTCTTAAACAGGTTCCAGATTACTCTCTATTGCAGAAAAGGCTTTCCATTCTGTTTCTTGACCATCCAGATTAGAATAGTTTCATACTTTTGGAAAGGAATATTTTCCTTCAGAGAAAAGTTGTTTGAATTCCCCACGTGTCTAAAATAAAAACACCACATGGTAATGCTCTATTTACAAGATTAAGGTAGGCTACATTTAAAATTTCAGAACGATATTTTTCATAATTAAGCATTTTTCAAAGTCTCAAACATATGTTCACAATTTCAGCACTAGAAATATTTCCAGAACTTTTACATAGTCTCTAATTATACATAAAGTAATATTTTTTGCCAAGAGAAATTCCATACCTCAGGCAATTTAATGAATATATAGCAATAAGAGAGAATATTTTGCATATTGACCTACCTTGGGAAAGCTGTATTATTTGCCCATTTAAACAAAACAGCTTCAAATTTGGCACTCCATAGAATTAATGAACAAATAACTGAATTGCTTATCCTTTTCTATTCCTTGCATATATGGATATGGTGTTCTCTATTGCTTTGGATTTTTTTCCTCTTCCTTATATCTGGTTTAATATGAACAAAAAGAAGCTCAGTGGAAAGGAAAAAGCATATGACGTTCTAGTCTTGGCCCAAGGAGTGTAAACTCTAGAGAAGAATGTTGACCCCAGATGGATCCTGGCATGGATGGATCCTGGGCCAGATGCACACAAAATTTGGCTTTAGTCTTAAAAAAAAAAAATACAAAATTACAAGCAAAAAAATTACAGAATTTACAATTTTAAATGAATGAAGGCATTACAAGAAATTTTTAATTATAAAAAATGAATCCATACCAAAAGTATCAGACAATCTGGGGGAAAAAAATCAATGTTTTCTTTAATTCTCTTAAGTACTTTGGTAATACTTTTATTCTGTGTGTTTATTTTTGGCTTCAGTCTCTGAGTGCCGCTTCAAATGAGAATTTTATAATTTCTGGTAGAAAGAACAAGTTTCTCTAACATGTTAGATTAAAAAATATTTCTTATTGTCAATAGCTTAGAGCTGTTTCTTTCAATTTCACTTCTTGTTACTGGTAAGTATTTTAAAATTTTTAGGTTATTTTAAATTTAAGAAAAGCTCTATACACTTATCTCATATATGTACTATAAATTTGTGAGAATTTTTCACAGGCTAGCTTCTGATTTCTGTACTTTTTATACCCTGTTTTCTTACCACTACCAATAGATTTCAGGCTCTCGGTGCCGTAAGACAGACGCATGCCATCATGCAAACTCTGTCTTCCTACTTGTTACGTTATAACACAGTGGGTGAGAGGATTATTCCAGAAAGCCATTCCTACACTAGGATTACTGGCAACAATTTTACATAAATATGAACTATAAGCCATATAATTATACCCTACCATGTAAACCTACAAATGCTGAATAAATGAATCCCTAATTGAAGTTCCTCCTTGCTGCCTCCTTTCATACCACGCAACGCAAGAAAAAATGCCAAAGAGAAGTTGGAGTGGAAAGACAATATTCTTAACAGATCACAGTTAAAGGATCTTACTCGGACAGATTTTACCAATGATATGACCACGAGAATCTATTTCCAGCAGATCTCTCAAGGGCTTAGATGGGGTCCATGAAAGACAACCATCCTGAAGCTTGGTCTTCTGTGTGCTGGGTAATTGTGACATAAATGAATTAATGAAGGGCCTAGCACACTGATACACACTAACAGCTAAATAAATAGTTGCCACTGCTCTGGATTTCCTACTGCTACTGTCATCACCCTAGGGTAAGTTCCTTTCTCAATCATAGCTAATAACACATGCGCTATTTACATTGCATAACTTTTACGAAGATTTAATTTTAAAAATGGAAAACATTACACAAATTACATGATCGCAGAGGCTCAAAGTAGCAAATAGGATCCGGAGAAATCTAAGCCTTACAAATGAGTCACAAAGAATACAAAACAGGAGCGGTAACATAAACCATGTAAATACCCAGGCACATCCATCAGCATACAGGAGTGTGAAACTTCTCAAATCCTCCTTTACCAGCATGTGTATTGCTCTCCAGAAGGACGAGTTGAGTAGGTTTTAGGTCTCCTAAAATTTTACCCATTGCTAGGTCTCTATGGATGTAATGGTCATACAAGTAATAATTCATCATGCAGCTGCCCCTCAGAGATCCAGAGATGACAGGATTATTTACAATGGAAAATCTTGCCGAAGTATGTTCTGCTAGAAGCATTTCATGTTCAGAATCAGTACATAGCAACCCTTGCAGGATCCTCATTTACCTTCTAGCTAGTAAATCGATGGTCAGTATTTATAAGGAGATTGGTCAGGATAAAAGCAGAGGTAGAAAAGAGTTACAGAACCATGGTTATGCTTTCTTTTTAGAAGTATAAATTGAGGGGAGCCTCGGTGGTTCAGTCGGTTAGGCATCTGCCTTTGGCTCAGATCATGATCCCAGATTCAGATGGAGCCTGGCCTTGGGCTCTGGGCTGAGTGGGGAGTCTGCTTCTCCCTCTCCTTCTGCCTCTCCTACGCTGCTCATGCTCTCTGTCTCTCTCTCTCAAATGAATAAATAAAATCTTTTAGAAAAGCAAACTGAAATAACATCAGAAATGTTTTATGTAACAATGAAGACATTTTATAATAACCTTATGATGGCATTTCTACCTCTAATATTATTTATACGAAGTTACACAAAAACACTGAGTAATACATTCCTACTTTTAAATTACCTATAAATATCTATAAAGAAATAAAGGAGTAGGCTTTTTTTTCCATAATGGAAAGATTTTGAAGAGCACACTGTATGTCCTAGTAGCAGATCTTATTCTAGTGACAACCTAGGGCATGAAATAGGCTGTCTTCCAGCTTGATTCACCACGTTAGGGTCTCTAGTACAAGTAAAATGTCTGCCAGCTCTTTTTCAGCTCACTGAGGGAAAAGAGTAGATCCAAGGCAAAAAGACACTTTCTCCTGAAGCAACATACACTTCTGTACTCACCTTATGTGGGATGGCCAGACTGAATTAAATGAAATTAACAAGTCTTCTAAGAAAAATGGATTTGCAGGTCCCTCATCCCAGGATGGTGGAAAAGTCTTTGTAACCAATTCTTTAATATTACGAGTTTTGGCATCTTATTTATTTCAGGAAAATGAAATTACTGAGTAAAAATTATCATAGCTAACATTCTATAAGGTAAAATGTAATTTAAAAACCTTGATTTGGGAGCACCTGGGTGGCTCAGTGGATTAAGCCGCTGCCTTCCGCTCAGGTCATGATCCCAGGGTCCTGGGATTGAGCCCCGCATCGGGCTCTCTGCTCCACAGGGAGCCTGCTTCCTCCTCTCTCTCTGCCTGCCTCTCTGCCTACTTGTGATCTCTCTCTGTCAAATAAATAAATAAAATCTTTTAAAAAAAACAAACCTTGATTTGTATTTCTAAGTAAGTAAAATTTCTTAGCTATATAAAAAAGTTTGTACGTTAGATAAAATATTACCTAGTTTCTTTTACATAGCTGTAGAGATTTTTATGTCACTACTGAGAAAAATAAGAGTGGAAAAAGAAAATCAGTAATAACAACAGCAACAAAAACCTTTAAAGTATTAACTATTTAACTAAAAGTAGAAAATAGATATGACTAGGTAAGTTAATATTTTATTTTAGATTTTTGGTGAAAGAGTTGAAAGTCTCACCAGAATTTTCCCCTGTGCAGGGGCCTCCCCAACTTCCAGACCCTGCCACCCCCACTCTGGCCCTTCAACCCCCAACCCAGGAAGAGAGTGGGAGAAGGGAGGGGGAACATGACAGGGTAGGAGGGAGGTGGCCAAGAAGGGCAGAGGGGTAGAATTTGCAAGTAGATATTTTCTAAAGATAAAGTCAAGCGGTTTTGAACTATGGAATACTGATATCAGAAATCTTGAGTCATATAATTATCAATTAAGCAATGACCAAGTATATAATCCAGCACCATGATGATGTCAATATTGTCAATATTATGAAAGAATTATGTCAGAGTGTCTGCACTATATCCTATTTACAGTTTAATAAGAGAAAGAAAATCATCACACCTAAAAGAACAGTTTATTATCAAGTTTCTGACTACCAGAGATGTTTGGAGAACTGAAGGAACAATAAATGTTGGTTTGTAAGTATGCTTCATGAGAAAGATGGTTAGGTCCACAAAATGTCTGTAGAGTCTGGATGTGTGTGTATGAGAGAAAGAAGGAAGACCACTTTATGGAGGAACCCCGGGAGAGAATTCCAGAAGCATACAGGAGTGTGAAACATGAAGAGGACAAGGGTTGGGTTATAATCATACAAAAGAGACTGGATATTATGCAGTAGGTAATAAAGAGTGAATGCTGGTTGTTGAGTAAGGCAAAGTCATAATAAAAGTCTTGCCTAAAATGTCTCTTTTGGTAATTTCTTGGAACTGCATAGTTGCATAGTGGGCATTTTATGCTGGATGGATCTATGAGTTGGGTCAGATGATAGGACCCAGTGCTGTAAGGCTGTTGCTGAAATTTAAGTGAGCAATAATACAGATTTGGATTACAATAATAACACCAGCAGGATTTAAAAGGAAGGATCAGTATAAAATAATTGAAAAGAAGAAATTACTATATTTTACTATTTAAAAATATTCTAGAGCCATTTACTGGATACATCTTAAAATAATCTATACTTTCCTAGCCTTTAAGAAGATAAATCATAAAATTAGAGAAAAGAGAAGGTATATTTACTAAAATCTGAAGTGAAACAAATGACATCTGGCACAACTCTATCAATTGGCTTTGTATCTCCTATTGTATCTCATATACTATTGCAGAATACATATCAAAATAACTTGTTATTGCTTAAACAACACGTGCTTACAACACAACGGGCAAGCACCTGTATCCTACATAAAGAAAAGTTCATGTACTTTATCAGCCACAGAAAACATACAGTTACAGAGAAATCAACTGCTAAAACTTATTATATAGTTGTGTCTTCTGATGTTGAACTTTTCTTAAGTAAACATTGGGACATAAAGAGTAAGCACATATATGGAAATAATTATGTATAACTCATATGAAAAATGTTATCTAGCTGTAAAAAGATCAGGACATTGGAGGCACACAATATATATTTAAACATATAAATAGACCAATGAAGAAATCATATCTATATGTCCTCTGTTGCCTGCCTGTCAAACTGGAACTTTTTAAAAAAGATTTTATTTATTTATTTGAGAAAGAGAGAGTGCATGAGTGGGGGGAGGATCAGAGGGAGAAGAACAAGGAGACTCCCTGCTGAGCAGGAAGCTGGACATGGGGCTTGATCCCAGGACCCCAATCCCAGGACCTGAGCTGAAGGCAGATGCTTCACTGAGCCACTCAGGTGCCCCTCAAGGTGAAACTTCTTATAGGGGAATTGTAAACACAGTTTTCACTTTCTTATCTGGCATTTACTCTTCAACACAGAGGATGCACAACTGAACTCATAGCCTGCACCATGTTGAAACTTCTCAACATCACAAAGACTAGAATATTCATCAAATCCTATTGGATTTGTGTGTATTGGCATTTGGATGTATTTTTTTTTTTCAGAAATGACTGTTCTTTGTGTCAAAACTGGCTCTCTTTCCTGTGCTCCTAATCTCAGTTAATGACATCTCTGTTCACACAGTCACCTGGGCCAAAGACATTCAGAATCATAATGAATTGTTTGCTGTTCTGTCTACTCAGTCATCTATTTCTGTCAATTCTCCTTCCTAAATATCATTCACACCTGTGGATCCCCTTCGTCTTCATTACCACTGCCTAAGTTTGCATAGTGATGTTTTTTCAGCACAAAATTTTAATAGGTTGGTATATAATTTCCTACTTCCAGATAACCCAGATCTAATATCTTTACTGAGAAAAAGGCTTATGAGAAGTACAAATGCAGACAGATCACTCCTAGCTGTAAAATTTCTCTATAGCTTTCCATGGCCTATAACGTTGCCTTTCTTTTTTATTTTATTTTGTTTTATTTTACTACACATGAAAAACACATTTCCAACTTTTTTCTCTCTCTCTCTCTTATCCACAGGCATCTCACATAAAACTGAAATAACATTTTGCAAACTTATATTGATGCATCCTGATTGTAATATTCCATTTTATGGTATTTTATTTCATCTCAGAAAATATCAGTTATATCCATTAGGCTGATAAATTATTTACTCTTAAAAATACTGGTCAATAGTATAAAGGTCAAACACCTTATATTGTTGAGCAAGACCCTATAAGATGCTTCCCTATTTTTCTACATTCATCCTTGGACAAGTTCACATTAAAGAGCCACATTCTGTAAGACGTGAGCATAGGGAGACCAAGATAGTTGGGCTTTGTCCACAGTAGTTCACTCTATTTTCACCTGTTTAAGGACATTGTGACTTGACATCACCATATAAGATAAATTTTATAATCCTGTTACATATACCAAGGTTTTACCTAAAAGTATGTTCACTGCAATACTCTGTCCAATATCAGTGGAAAAGTGAGAAAAAGTCTAAATGAATACTGTTAGGGAATTTTTTTTTAAGATTAATAGTACATTTGTAGATTGAATGATAAATTTGTTAAGGTCATTTTTTGAAGATTTAATGACACAAGAGATGTCGTTTCTAATGTATTTCTTTTTTTAAAAAAGATTTATTTATCTATTTGAGAGAGTGAGAGAAAGACAGAACAAGCCCACAGGGAGAGAGACAGACTCCCTGCTGAGCAGGGGGCCCTCTGTTGGGGGGGACCCCAGGACCCCGAGATTATGAACTGAGCAGAAGGCAGACACTTCACCAACTGAGCCACCCAGGTGTCCCCATTTCTTTTTCTTTTTTTTTTTTTAAGATTTTATTTATTTATTTGTCAGAGAGAGAGAGCAAGAGAGCAAGCATAGGCAGACAGAGTGTCAGGCAGAGGCAGAGGGAGAATCAGGGTCCCTGCCAAGCAAGAATCCCGATGTGGGACTTGATCCCAGGATGCTGGGATCATGACCTGAGCCGAAGGCAGCCGCTTAACCAACTGAGCCACCCAGGCGTCCCTTCTTAAAAAAAAAAAATTAAAAGTCTAGAAAGTATCAACTTTGATAGATGATTTTTCGCATTTTAGAGGTAAATGGAGCTTCTGCTCTTCCTGTTTTTCTTTTTTTAATTATCACATGTTGGGAACAATCTGCATAGATACCCTGGTCCTGTCATCAGGAAAGGGCATGGCAAGTATTTATTTTCACATAAAATTCTCATTTGTAACAAAAAGGAAAGATGAATCATAAACACCCAGAGTTAAAAACAGAAGATCTTCAAGCTAATTCTAGTGACTTCATTCAAATAGAGCATGTGGAGGCAGGCTTGGTGCTAGGTTAGTATGTACCCTGGCATCTGTTCCTAAGGATATGAGGCTTCTCAGCAAGAATCCTTCATAGTGATGCAAATCTGTATCTGTCATATGCATCATCATCTGAAACACAGGATTCCTGATGTCTCCACGTTGTTGCCACCATTAAGCAACACATCTGTTAAAAAAAAAGTAAAGCCGATGTACAGATGTAGATCTTCAAAGAATTCCAAGAATTCAAAAACCATATGGAAACAGAGAAGACATCGTTTCTTCTTTATCTGTTCTCTTCACTCACTAATTTTTACCCAAGTGTAATGTTTTTCTCTTATTTTTTTTATTTTTTTAAAGATTTTTAATTATTTATTTGAGAGTGAGCACAAGCAGGGGTGGAGGGAGGTGCAGAGGGAGAAGAGGGAGAGGTAGACTCCCCACCAACATGAGGTGGGGCTCAATCCCAGGACCCTGGGATCATGACCTGAGCTGAAGGCAATCCTTAACTGACTGAGTCACCCAGATACCCCTAATGTCTTCTCTTTCAATCGAGAAGAAATCGAAATTTCTCTTTTGTCTGAGAAGAGCTCATTGTGAGCAAAATATAATTTTTAAGGGAATTTGGTGAAGGAAAGTTTGTATTATACACCTTAGCATAGGCCTATAAAAAATAAAATTAATCACCTGATGAGAGATGTTTTTAAATAACCCAAGATTGCCATTCTTCTGTCCTTGACAAGTATATTCATGACCTTTAAGCTATCAAATATTCAAAATTGTATCTTCACTTCTACCATTAAAGACCAAAGAGTAACTCATGTCTTCATTGTTGTTATCTATGGGGGTGTGCTTCCCATGCTTGTCTTGAAAGATCCCTCTCTCCTAGGATGGCACATCCTTTGAAATGAGGATGTAGATTAAATTAGAAGATAGGTATAAAGAAGCACTATGAGTTTGGCAGCTGGACAACAGAACTGTTTCATCTGGTTTTATCTTTGAACATGCTCTGGGACTGGAGCATGTGGAAATCTTACTAACTGAAAGACCGAAGTTTTCTTCTGCAACCTCTTACCTTTTGCCATAACAAAAAGTCAGGTTTCTCTCCCAAGAAGCGGGATATCTTCAGTGTTTATATTTTAAACCCATCACCGCCACCAAAGACTTTATTTTAGTAAAATGTCTAATAGTGGCCATATATTTGATAGAGTTTACCATTTTTAGAACCCCAAAATGACTATGTTTATTTTGACAAACTGAAGAAAGAAATAGCCTGAGGAAAGTTCTCATGTGAGCCACGGAAAATCACTTTAGAACTATTTTTAAAGGAAATGGCAAAGTTTATCTAAATATTCATCAGAAACTCAAATAAAATTCCTTAATTCTTCCCTCTTGTTTTTTTTTATTCACAAAACTTACCAGTTTTCTCCTCAAAATGTTTTTCATGACTCCTTTAACTATACAATTCAGTTCTAGTATCCTAGTCTGAGATCCTTCTTAGATCAATTCCTTAACTTTTACTCTTTATTCTAATTGTCCACCTCTACTTATTACATATTTATTATTGCTCATGAGTCTATGGGTTAGATGGGAGGATTTTCTGGCCTGCTAGATCTGGCTAGGCTGATCTTGCTTGCGAGGTCATGCATGTTCTGCAGGCAACTGAATGGTCTTCTGAGGGCTAGTGATCGAAAATGACCTTGTCTGTGGAAGGCCCCCTTCACATGGTATCCTCTAGCAGACTACACTAGGCTTCTTCACAGGTGATCACAAGGAAGAGATAGAGACAATGGGACAGAAAGAGACAGAGAGGAAGACTACACAGTCATTAATTTGAGGCCATGGTCAAAACTGTTCTGGTTTAACAGGGCCACATCTTATTAGTGAAAGTAAATCACAGACCAGCATATTCATTGTAAAGAGAAAATAGTCCTCATCTCCTAATGGGAGGCCCTGCAAAGTTACATAAGAAAGTTCATGAATGTGGAAAAGAGTAGAAGATTGTGAAGATTTCTTCATTCTACCACAATCACTGTCACTCTACAGCTCAAAAACGTTCAGTGACTACCTGTTTCACAACTGATCAACTGTAAACTCTGATCCCAAGATTTCAAATACACTACACGCCTTCATTTAGCCTAACCTTCATTTCTCACTTAACTTTCTTTTCTATTTTTCTTCAACATGCTTTCTCCACCAGCCCCAGCTCATCTACTAACTGTGACATGAATATGTCCTGCACTTTTGCTCACTTTGGATCTACTAACTCAGGTGAGTGAGTTAGTAGATCACCCTTATCTCCTGCCTTATATGCTATTTTCCATCTCTTATACTTATCTAAATTCTATTTTATTAAAGTCCAACTTTTTCTTAAACTGAACCTTTATTTTTATTAGAGTTTCAGATGTTTCCCGATTACTTCAGTACACACTTCTATTTTTATTTATTTACTTTTTAACTCCTACAGCATAAACATACTTTCCACACAGTTTTGGCCCTGGTTACATAGTTCTTTGTATCATATATTTTTTCTTAATGCTCATTGGTTTGTTCTACCCCACAAGAGTATGAAATGCATATTTCTTAGAGACTAAAAATTAGTTCTAATCATATAATAGGTATGTTATGGGTTGAATAGTGTCCTCCAAAAATTCATACCTTGGACTCCTGACCAAAGTTCATTAGAATGTAATCCTATTTGGAGATAAGGTGATTAAGTTGAAATGAAGTTATTAGAGTGGGCCTTAATCTAATATCACCATTATCCTTATAAAAAGGATGGACACAGAGAGACAGAGAGAGGAAAGACAATGTGAAGAGACACAGGAGAAGATAACCATGCCGAGGTGGGAGGCCTGGAACAGATCCTTCCCTCAGAGCTCTCAGAAAATAAGCTTCTGTTATTTATACCACTCAGTTTGTGGCACTTTGTTAGAATAGGCTTAGTAAACCAAGATGAGATATTAAATAAATAATTTGTCTGATTGAGTAGATTACAGGCTCATAAGCTAAACTAGTAATTCTATGTTCTTGAACAAGAGAAATTTGACTGAATTCCTAGGAACTTCAAATTTCCGGATCACACATTCACAATAGACAAAGCAAGGGATTTGCTTTCAGAGTGCATCATCCAATATTAAACTTTTGATTGCTAAACTAAATTCTCTACCTTATATTTCAGATATGAGAAGAAACACAGATGGAAAGAGTTATGATGGTCAACAAGTATGCATTGGAAAGTAAAGTGGGCTGTTTTGCTCTGTCAACTATAGAATAATGGTTGGCAAACAGAATCTGAATGTTACTAAGCTGTATGAAATTAAAAATGGAATATGAATAAAGTTATATGAATGTGGAATAGATTCAGCTGAGACATATACTACTCATTTCTTCTCGTGGGGATCCAGTGAATGAGACCAACATAACCTCCTTACCTTTGAGACCTTAAAAGTATGCCCTATATTAACAAAATTAAATATTGTAATATTCATAATAATAACAATGGGTAATTAATTTTGCAATAGGCAAAACGTAGGGAAGTGGGTTCATCTATGGCAGGCGTTCTAACCTTGACTAGGAACGCAGGAAAGTATCTGTGAGCAAATGAGACCCAAAGAATGTATAGAAACCGTCCATCTCAATGACAGTGAAAGAGAGAAAGTGTGTTAACTAAAGGAACTAGAATGATTGTATCATGAATCTGCGCAAAAAAGAAAATCTTGAAAGACCAAAAAAACCTGAGCATGATTCTTTTTCCTTTGGAGAGTGGTTCAACTGATCCCTTTTTCTTCCTCCCTTTCCTACACCATCAAGTTCTTCCATGTGGTTCTGCAACTTTCTTCCAGACAGCACCTCCCGCAGGCGGGTGGCTGCCCAGCCTGACTGACACTAGAAACGCGCAATAAAATAGTAAGACATGCCTCAGGGACTTGCCAAACGTCTTCAGTGAAGAGTAACACGGGTCTGACCACCAAAATTGAAAATCGTCAATTGAAAATCTACTTCAGAGATAAAACGATACCAGAAATAGAAACAAGCAATCATCAAGAGAACGATTTAAAGCACCTGCTGATGATTTCGTCTCAGAGCCTAACTCAGGCAGAAGAAAATTCAATAGTGTTCAATGAAGTAAATAAAGTATTGAAGAAAATAAAATCCTGGTTCCTAAGATAACAGTAGTATTGATGTCTGCAGGCTCTGCGTGACAGATGCCCTCGTCCGCTCAGCAGGGTGGCGGCAGTGTCATAAACTATTCGATATGGACAGACTCATCCCCAGGACAGAGCCATCTGGGTAGTTATCCCGGGTCCTGTCCTTCGGAGGAGCCCTGCTCTACTGCCAGCAGTCAGCTGGGCAGCGATTCTTCTCCAGACGGAGCTAAAAAAGGACATACACCAGGATTCTACCATAAGCAGGCCTTAAATTGGCCTAATCTCCAGAGCCAGCTAAGGGATATTACCAGGAGCCACCAGGAGAACTATTTACGTACTAAGCCCTAGCTCCCCTGGGAGAAATCATTAAAGCGATTAGAAGTTCTCAACTGGGGACCAAAACACCAAACCTGGCCCTCAGACCTATATTGTTGTTTGACTGAATAACGCTGACCCACATGCATCCTTTGTAATAAAAAAATAAAAAACAAAAATTAGTTACTGACCTTTAAAAACCTGAATTTCTGTATGCTCTTGAAAATAAGAGGATCTGATGGAATGTGAATCCGTGCCAACTGCATCTTTTCAATGGGGGCACACATTCTCTCATTTGCTAGCAGGCTATGTTATTTTGTTTCTATGTCATTCGCTTCATGTGTGCTGGCCCTCCTACACATCTGAGTCCTAAACCTACTACGAATACTCTGAACAAGAAAAGGCAAAAGAGGCGAACCATAAGAGACTATGTACTCTGAAAAACAACCTGAGGGTTTTGAAGGGTCAGGGGTGGGAGGTTGGGGCAACCTGAGGGTTTTGAAGGGTCAGGGGTGGGAGGTTGGGGGAACAGGTGGTGGGTAATGGGGAGGGCACGTTTTGCATGGAGCACTGGGTGTTGTGCAAAAAGAATGAATACTGTTACACTGAAAAAATAAATAAAATGAAGAATAACAAAAAAAAAAAGAAAAAAAAAAGAAAAAAAAAGAAAAAAAAAAGAAAAAAAAAAAAAAAGAAAAGGCAAAAGAGGATGGAGATTAGGAAATATTGACCAGAGAGGGAATTCATAATTCATTGTCCAGACAAGAAACAAAGGTCTAACACAGTTATATTAATTAATTCAGGAGAAATTGGAAAGGTTACCCAGATATCGGAAAGGGAATCAGATGTCATGAGAGGTAAGACATAAAGCAAGGAGGTAAAATGGGCTATATACCGTGGGATGATTTATACTCTTTCAACCAGAAAGAAGGCATCCAAGAACGTAGAAAGAACTTATCAGAGTAAAAGTCTCTGCATTAGTCAGCTCTAATAATTAGTCAGCAAAATAGCACAGACTGTGTGACTTAAACAATGTAAATTTATTTTTTCACAGCTCTGGAAGCAGGAAGTCTAAGATCAGAATGCCACCATGTTTGGTTTCTGGTGAGGGCCCTCTTTGTCTTTCTGCCGCCTCACTGGACCTTTACATGCTGAAGCTCTCTGGTGTCTCTTTTTCTAAAAATATTTTAATTATTTGAGAGAGAGCGCGCTCACAAGAAGGAGAGTGGGAGAGTGAAAGAGAATCACGAGCAGTGGGGAGGGGTCGAGAGAAGGGAAGAAGTGAACTTCCCACTGACCAGGGAACCTAACAGGGCTCCATCCCAGGACCCCAGAATCCTGAGGTGAGTGGAAGACAGCCGCCCAGGCGCCCTCTTGTGGTCTCTTCTTATTAGGGCAGTAGCCCTACCATGAGAACCTCATTTTTCTTTACCTCAGCACTCCTTAGTTGCCTCTTGAACGTTCCATCCCCAAATACACATTGGGGGGTTGAGACTTCAACGTATGAATTTAGAGAGTGGGCCATTCAGTTTATAATAGTCTCTATCAAAGCTATCCTTACAAAGCTATCCTCTCCTGCTTAACCCCACATTATAATGGCATTATAATAAAAACTGCATTACTCAGGGTTCTCCAGAGGAATAGAACCAGAAGAACCATTGGCATAAGTTCTAGTCCAAGTCCAAAGGTTTGACAAGCAAGAGATTAGATGGTATTAAGTTCTACTCCAATTCCAAGAGATCAGTGTTTCAGCTCATGCAGTCAGGCAAAGAGAAAGAATTCTCCCCTCCCTGTTTTCTTATTCTGTTTAGACCCTCAACAGATTGAATGAGGTCAGTCCACATTGGGGAAGTCAATCTGCTTTCTTCAGTCTACTGCCTATTCAAATACTAATGTCTTCCAGAAATAACCTTACAGATTCACGCAGAAATAATGCTTCATCAGATATCTGGGCACCTGTGATCTAGTCAAACTGACATATAAAATTAAGCATCACAAAAAAATATTTTGCAAATGAAGTGATCAGTGATTTAAGATCAGATCATCCCTAGTTTATTCACCTCTACATGAAGTATCTGAAGAAGACTTTGGAGAGTTTCTGCCAGAGACAAAGAACAATATCATGAAGGAGAAAATATGACTTTCACCCATAAGGGGTGACCTGAGTGCCCACCCTTCAGAGGGCTTTGTGAGACTGCTGAATGGCTGTTGCTCTTTCAGACTCAGATAAAATCAGTATAAATAAAAAATAAAAATCACTGCTCTTTATAAAGAAACTTCAGCAGTCTAAAACTCTGGACTAGAAAAAAAAAAAAACAAAGAGATCTTCTTGGGGGCTTCTGTGTAAGAATTTGGAACAATCTAGTTATAACTACTAGGAGTACTCTCTCTCCCCTATCATAATCATGTTAGAGGGCTGGACTTCTAAGAAGGAAAGCACACAGACAACAGCATGGTATTTTAGCCAACCTCTCCAACATCTGAGAAATCAAGCTCCATTGACTGGGGGACACCTGGGTGGCTTAGTTGCCTAAGCATCTGCCTTCAGTTCAGGTCATGATCCTAGGATCCTGGGATCGAACCCACATCAGACTCCCTGCTCAGCGGGGAGACTGGTTCTCCCACTCCCTCTGTCCCTCCCCATGCTTGTGCTCTCTCTTTGTGTCAAATAAGTAAAATCTTAAAACAACAACAACAACAAAGAAAAAACAAAAAAACTGGCATGGAATATTATGCACCTGGGCTGGAATCATGATCTGCAAGACCATCTGTGCTGAACATCCATAAGGGGCTCGACATGTAGTCTACTATATTTTTATTTTATTTTACTTTTTTTAACTGTCTTCTCTAAAAATTTCTTGAGGAAAAGAAGAAATTAAAGAAGGAGTTTAAAACAGCAAAATATTCTAAATCACCTCAGTTTGGAGTGATTTGTGTGCCACTGGGAAGATGGAGTAGAGCTACTTTTTCCTATTGCTCCCACTAAGCACAACTGAAAAACCCTATATATTTTAGGTAAAACAAATATAAGGAGATTCTGAAAGATCAAAAGAAGAAACCAGATCATCTGGGGAGACACCTTGTTACAGGGATAGGGTTAGGAAGTCAGGATCCCTTCCCCCTCAGTCTCCACTGATACTGCAATATTGCTGTGCAATGATGAAAGTCTTCACTCTCCATTAGGCCTCTGACACCCCCTCCCCCTGCAGTGGGGAGAGATGGGAGCCTCTTTACTGCCAGTGGGGAGTGGAAATTCAGGCTCCCGTGGGCTTCCCTTGACAACACAGGTGAGGTGGCAGTGCAGGGAGGTCCTCATTACCAGCCAGTAGAGATTGAAAGTTCCAGCTCCCTAGTTTGTCCTCTCTGACACTATTACAGTACGGATAATGCGGAAGCCTGTTACGACCTCATAAAGATGGAAGTTTACCTTATTTGTTCCTTACTCATGCTTTCATTGTGTCAGTGGATGTAGGGCCAAAAGGTTTTGATTGGACTGGAGCAGTTATTGTTGCAAAGTTTTTTGCCTTGCTAAACTTCCCTTTCATAAGCTTTTGGGTGGAAACAGCAAGCTTTTTTTTTTTTAATGAGGGGATATATCTATTCCTGTTGTATAAAATCGATGTTCACTTAGAACCTCGGAATATGCTTTCAGTTGAAAATAGAGTCTTTGTAGATATAACCAGGTAGATGAGTTCATTTAGATTGAGGTGGATCTCAATTCAATAAGACTGGTGTGGGGCACCTGGGTTGCTTAGTCGTTAAGTGTCTGCCCTCAGCTCAGGTCATGATCCCAAGGTCCTGGGATCGATCCCTGCATTGGGCTCTCTGGACAGCGGGAAGCCTGTTTCTCTCTCTCCCACTCCTCCTGCTTGTATTCCTTCTCTCACTGTCTCTCTCTCTGTGAAATAAATAAATAAAATATTCAATATGACTGGTATACAATTAGGAAAGAAGCAAACACAGGTACAAGGAGACACAGATTAAAAAGGAAGATGGCTGTCCTCATAGAAACTCCAAAAGAATCTATAAAAATAAAAATCCTAGAACTAATAAGTTAATTCAGTAAAGTTGAAAGATATAAAGTTAACATACAGAAATCAACTGTATTCCTATATACTAGCAACAAATACATGGATACTGATTAAAAATACAATATCCCATAACACTCCTGAAAAATGAAATCCTTAGGTGTGTAAATCTTCAAAATATATATAGGATTTGTAAGCTGAAAACTACACAACACTGGAAGGTAACAAAGAAAACAGAAAAAATTGAGAGATTTACTGTTACTGTGTTCATGGATTGAAGCATCAACATAGCAAAGTTGCCAAATCTCCCCAAATTGATATATAGGTCTAATTCAAATCATGTCATAATTCAAACAAGACATTTTTCAAGCATGCACAAAATTATTCCAAAATTTGTACTGAAGATCAAGCAACTGGAGTAGCTAAAACAATTTTGAGAAACAGGAAGGAAGTGGGAGAATTGATCTACCTGGTTGTAAGACTTACTATATAGCTGAAGTAATCTATGATATTGTTAGAAGACTAGAGAGATAAACCAGCAGAAGAAAACAGAGAACCAGAAACAGACATAGATATGTCCAAGTAATTTTTGACCAAAGTACAAACATAATTCAATAAAGGAAAAGTAACCTGTCCAACATATGACGATAAAGCTACAAATTGGGGTACCAGGACGAAGGAGCCCTTCTGTAAGATTTTCTAAAGATGGATGCCTGAGGTGAAAATTCTTAGATAACATTTCACCAAGATTATGGAGAAAATATTGGGATAATTAGAGTGGACCATGGAGCACCCACAGTAGCCATCCATCCCTGAGGTGTCTTTGTCAGACCATTCAGGCAGTTTGAAATGCAAGAAAACAGCAAACATAGTTCAAGTGAAATGTTTGCCAGGCCCATGAAGACCTTACAAGGGTAGGAAGAAGGGCTACGACTGAGAGATGGGGAGCTCATTTTGATCTGTCATTAACAGATAAAATAACTGTGAATCTTATAGGGGTTGCAAATGTTGGGGGCAGACTCCATTCTTGATTACTACAACCAATTGCAAAAGCTGGACATTAGAAAATGATGTTAGTTATATACATTAGCAAAGAATGTACAAACTTTAAATTAAAATCTCTGGCACCTGATCTGAGTCTTGCTTCCCATCCTCAGTTGAGAAATTAAGTATGATCAGAGAGACTAAGAGGATAAGAAAGAAATTAAGGAGATAAAATGGTGTCTCTAGGGACTAGCTCTACCTTCCAAGATAGAAGAAATCACTGGAAAGAATTTGATCTCTAGGGCCTCCAAACCAAGGGAAATAGACAAATGACAAGCATTTCCAATGTAAAAGAACATCCCATTGCAGAAGTTTTGTCTTTGTTGTGCTCCCATGAAAAAATGAGACAAGGGGAAATTGGTCCTAAGTTAAAATTTGAAAGTGAAAGCTCTTCTAAAATAACTTTGCTAAATACATTTCCTTAGAATTAAAGGACTTTGTCCTTTGGTTTTATTGTTTGCAATCAAATGGGGTAAAATTTTACTAAGAAATTTCAAGGTTTATGTAAGTTGGAATATGATTTTCCTACTAATAGAATTATAAGCAAATATTAAAAATTCATTCTTAAAACAGGGTGTAGCTTTGACCTCTCCGGGAAAAACTGATGGAACATTAGAAGCGTGTAGTGGGGTAATTTTAAGGTAGCTTTGTGAGTTCCACCTCCTGATGTTAAATCCCATGTAATTTCATCCCCTTGAATGGAACAGGACTTCTGTTTTGCTTGTAGAAAGTAGAATATGGAAAAAAGTGACGGAATATTACACTCCTTGATTGGGTTATTTTATATGACAAAGGTGGTGAGATGTCCTTCCCAAGATTACACTATGTTCTATGAAATTCCCTTTCAGCAGATTAGTATACAGAAAATTCTCCTGCTGGACTAGAGGAAGCAAACAACCACGCTGTGACCTGCTTGTGAAGAGGGCCGCGTAGCAGGGAACTGGAGCAGCCTCTAGAATCTGAGGGTGGACATCCACTGACAGCCAGTAAGAAGCATAGGCCCTCAGTCACACAGGCACAAGGAAATAAATTCTAACAGTTGAATGAATTGGGAAGTGGATTCTTCCCCCGGCAGCTCTCCAGATGAGAATGAAGTCTACTTGCCCCTTTGATTGCTGTATGTGAGACCCTGAGCAGAGAACCTAGTTAAGCTGTGCCTAGGCTCTTGAAGCCCTGAAATTGGGACATAATAAATGTGTGTTATTTTAAACTGTTAAGTTTGGGACAGATTGTTATGCAGCAGTATATCTGGATTGAGTCACAAGTGCCCAGAGCACAATCGTATTAGTCTTGGTAAACCTCAAGGGAGGAAGAGGCAGACTCCCTGCTGAGTAGGGAGCCTGACCTAGCTGGAGCCAAGGACCCTGAGATCATGACCTGAGCTGAAGGCAGATGCTCCACTGACTGAGTCACCCAGGCACCCCTCAGTTTTTTTATTAGAATTTTTATCATGAGACTCCAATTTCTGAGACTTCTGAACTGTTAATATGTCCTCATGGAATGCCTTCTACTTTTTCTAACAGAAAGACATTTTTCAGATTTACGATTGAAATTGGCTATATTTGTTATTTGAGAAGCTTTATATAAAAGGTGATTAAGATTTATTACATAACAGGAAATTATAGGATATAAAAATCCTTCAAAATGAATAGAGAAAAAAGAACTTCAGGGAACCAAGTTGTTTTCTGATAACTTTAATCTATTGTGACTGAATGTAGGCTTTTATCTATACAGTGATCATTCAATCACAACAAATGCAAAATTGGAATTTACCAGCCAGCTCTATTTTACTTCATTCAGATCTTTGAAAGTTTACATCAAATCTCACTTTCCCTATAATTTTATGGATCTTACGTATTTGTTTTATATGAAAATAATGTCCAAGAACAGCTAAAGTTATGGGGAGAATACCTAAAGGTAAGTGCTTACAGAATTGTAACATATATATGCTGAACTTGATTGGACTTTTGTAATATATGTTTGTTCTCAAGTAGCAGGGCCATGTGTAGTGTAAGTCACATCAAAGTCACATCAAGTTGTTGGTTTTTTTTAAAGATTTTTTTTTAAATTTGACAGAGATCACAAGTAGGCAGAGAGGCAGGCAGGCGGTGGGGAAGCAGGCCCCCCCCGCTGAGCAGAGAGCCCAATGCGGGGCTCGATCCTAGGACCCTGGGATCATGACCTGAGCCGAAGGCAGAGGCTTTAACCCACTGAGCCACCCAGGTGCCCCAGAAGTTGTTTTTTTATGTTTTCTGAATAAATTTAAAATTATAATGTATGACAACTTTGCAGGTTCTGAATATTTTTTATGCTTTTTGATATTTTTGATAGTGGTGATTAGCTTATGAAAAACCTACACACGCACACACACACATACACACACATGAATATTTTACTTAATGATAAAACTGCTAGTGACAAAACAATAGACAATGGTCCTCATTAAGGAAAAAAGAATACAATGTGGAAAACAGAAATGAATTCCAAGAGTACAGTTCAAATAGAGGAAGAGAGCAGAGGATTTTTGACAAGATTTGAGGAAGTTTATTAAATAGTTAGGGGTTTTGTGACACAGGATTCTCTGATTAGTAGGGTAAAACAACTTTGATCGAAGGAAAGGTAGAATTTCTTTTTCTTTTACTTTTAAGTGACTAGGGTATTTCTTGTTCTGCAAACACTGAAGTCCACTGAAGGACAGATGGGACAGGTTTTAAAAAGAAGAAAAGATAATTTTAGGCTTCAAAATCTAAAAGGACAAAATCCTAAGTTAAAAATAACAAGTCAGGAAATGACAGATGCTGGCGAGGATGCGGAGAAAGCGGAACCCTCCCCCACTGTTGGTGGGAATGCAAGCTGGTGCAACCACTCTGGAAAACAGCATGGAGGTTCCTCAAAATGTTGAAAATAGAACTACCCTATGACCCAGCAATTGCACTACTGGGTTTTTACCCTAAAGATACAGACGTAGTGATCCGAAGGGGCACGTGTACCCGAATGTTTATAGCAGCAATGTCTACAATAGCCAAACTATGGAAAGAACCTAGATGTCCATCAACAGATGAATGGATAAAGAAGATGTGGTATATATACACAATGGGATACTATGCAGCCATCAAAAGAAATGAAATCTGGCCATTTGAGACAACGTGGATGGAACTAGAGCATATCATGCTTAGTGAAATAAGTCAATTGGAGAAAGACAACTATCATATGATCTCCCTGATATGAGGACATGGAGAAGCAACATGGGGGGTTAGGGGGATAGGAGAACAATAAATGAAACAAGATGGGATTGGGAGGGAGACAAACCATAAATGACTCTTAATCTCACAAAACAAACTGGGGGTTGCTGGGGGGAGGTGGGATTGGGAGAGGGGGAGGGGGCTATGGACATTGGGGAGGGGAGGTGAACCATAAGAGACTATGGACTCTGAAAAACAACCTGAGGGTTTTGAAGGGTCAGGGGTGGGAGGTTGGGGGAACAGGTGGTGGGTAATAGGGAGGGCACGTTTTGCATGGAGCACTGGGTGTTGTGCAAAAACAATGAATACTGTTATGCTGAAAAAAATAAATAAAATGGGAAAAAAATAATCTTTGAGTTGACTCTATTTTGCTAACTGGGGATGTTAAAATTACTGACCAAATTGCTGTTTGTAAATATCTGTCTAAAAGCAGAATGAGTGTGGGCCTAACAACCGAGGTGACAACTCAGATTTATTAACATTAATTCATGGCTTAAGAAAGAAATGGAAAATGTTCTGTGTCCCTACCGAGGTGTCATAATTGGAGAAAGAAACTACTTCCACTTGAGTTGGGAAAACAGCTGGTTGAGTTCAGTGTCACCGGGAGCTGTGGAAAAGGTTGGGCAGCAGGGTAGCAGGCTAGTAAGGGGAAGGATCTAAAAATAGCAAGAGTAACTGCTGGGGCCCAAAACATGAGTCTGTAGCAAGAGGCATTTCCAAATCTGATGAGCAAACTTCAGTAGAGCCAGAGGAGGCAACATTCAGATGGGACCAGAAGCAATGTCTGTGGTACTTGGGATCCATAAAGCAGTCCTCCTTGGTGTTCCATCTAGCTACTCATATCCCAAAGTAAGGCAGATTAGGTAAGGTTTACTATCTGTCAGTATGTGGCAGGCTGGTGGAGATTGGGTCCCAATGACAAGCCTGAAAGAAGGAATGGCCAAAACCAAAAAAAAAAAAACAAAAAAAAAAAAACAAAAACAAAACCCAAATGGTAATGGTAAGATATGAAGATAAGAGAAATAGTTATATTCTTGCTATGGTTTATCCATACTAAGCTACTTACAGTCTTCTGATACATATATCATTTCACTCATTACCATGTGTTTGAGAGCATGGGTGTTTAAACAAGATAGCCTCAGGCAGCCTAGTAGCCTGACATATCTGAGAAAAGCTACCTACCTCTTTGGGTCAGAGATTCCTCACCTCTAAAGGGAAGTGGTAATGCCTATTCCTTAGAATGAACTGGAATGCTGTGCATGTAAATTACACATCAGAGAGTGTCCTTGAGAGTACAAAGTAAAGGCTAATTTATTTGCCCTTTGTCATGCTCTGTTCTCTGCCAGGAAGTACTGGTCTAACATTTCACTCCTCCTGAGGTTATTTACTCTGCAGTTCTCATTCTTTATATATATATATATATATATATATATATATATATATATATACAATGTTTTATGTTATGTTATTATACCAAACATCATTAGTTTTTGTGTAGTGTTCCATGATTCATTTTTTGTGTATAACATGCATTGCTCCATGAAATACGTGCCCTCCTTAATACCCATCAACTGGCTACCCTGTCCCCCTATCTTCTTCCCCTCTAAAATGCTCACTTTGATTCCTGGAGTCCATAGTCTCTCATGGTTCATCTCCCTCTCTGATTACCCCCCTTCATTTTTCCCTTCCTTCTCCTAATGTCCTCCATGCTATTCCTTATGCTCCACAAATAAGTGAAACCATATGATAATTGCCTTTCTTTATTCAACTCATTTCACTTAGCATAATCTTCTCCAGTTCCTTCCATGTTGATGCAAATGTTGGGTATTCATCCTTTCTGATGGCTGAGTATTATTCCATTGTATATATGGATCATATCTTCTTTATCCATTCTTCTGTTGAAGGTCATCTAGGCTTCTTCCACAGTTTGGCTATTGTGGACATTACTGCTATGAACATTGGGGTACATGCGCCCCTTCTTTTCACTATATCTGTATCTTTAGGGTAAATACCTGGTGGCACAATTGCTGGGTCATAGGATAGCTCTATTTTTTTTTTTTTAATTTCTTTTCAGCATAACAGAATTCATTATTTTTGCATCACACTCAGTGCTCCATGCAATATGTCCCCTCCTTAATACCCACCACCTGGCTCCCCCAACCTCCCACCTCCCGCCCCTTCAAAACCCTGATTGTTTTTCAGAGTCCATAGTCTCTCATGGTTCACCTCCCCTTCCAATTTCCCTCAGCTCCCTCTCCTCTCCATCTCCCCATGTCCTCCGTGTTATTTGTTATGCTCCACAAATAAGTGAAACCATATGATAATTGACTCTCTCTGCTTGACTTATTTCACTCAGCATAATCTCTTCCAGTCCCATCCATGTTGCTACAGAAGTTGGGTATTTATCCTTTCTGATGGAGGCATATACTCCATTGAGTATATGGACCACATCTTCTTTATCCATTCATCTGTTGAAGGGCGTCTTGGTTCTTTCCACAGTTTGGCGACCGTGGCTGTTGCTGCTATAAACATTGGGGTATAGATGGCCCTTCTTTTCACTACATCTGTATTTTTGGGATAAATACCCAGTAGTGCAATCGCAAGGTCATAGGGAAGCTCTATTTTTAATTTCTTGAGGAATCTCCACACTGTTCTCCAAAGTGGCTGCACCAACTTGCATACCCACCAACGATGTAAGAGGGTTCCCCTTTTTCCACATCCTCTCCAACACACGTTGTTTCCTGTCTTGCTAATTTTGGCCATTCTAACTGGTGTCAGGTGATATCTCAATGTGGTTTTAATTTGAATCTCCCTGATGGCTAGTGATGATAAACATTTTTTCATGTGTCTGACAGCCACTTGTATGTCTTCATTGGAGAAGTGTCTGTTCATGTCTTCTGCCCATTTTTTGACATGATTATCTGTTTTGTGTGTGTTGAGTTTGAGAAGTTCTTTATAGACCCTGGATACCAACCTTTTGTCTGTACTGTCATTTGCAAATATCTTCGTCCATTCCGTGGGTTGCCTCTTTGTTTTGTTGACTGTTTCCTTTGCTGTGCAGAAGCTTTTGATCTTGATGAAGTCCCAAAAGTTCATTTTCGCTTTTGTTTCCTTGGCCTTTGGAGACATATCTTAAAAGAAGTTGCTGTGGCTGATATCGAAGAGGTTACTGCCTATGTTCTCCTCTAGGATTCTGATGGATTCCTGTCTCACGTTGAAGTCTTTTATCCATTTCGAGTTTATCTTTGTGTACGGTGTAAGAGAATGGTCAAGTTTCATTCTTCAACATATAGCTGTCCAATTTTCCCAGCACCACTTATTGAAGAGACTTTTTTCCACTGTATATTTTTTCCTGCTTTGTCAAAGATTATTTGATGATAGAGTTGAGGGTCCATAGCTGGGCTCTCTACTCTGTTCCACTGGTCTATGCGTCTGTTTTTATGCCAGTACCACGCTGTCTTCGTGATCACAGCTTTGTAGTAAAGCTTGAAATCAGGTAATGTGATGCTGCCAGTTTTATTTTTGTTTTTCAACATTTCCTTAGCAATTTGGGGTCTCTTCTGATTCCATACAAATTTTAGGATCATTTGCTCCAGCTCTTTGAAAAATACCGGTGGAATTTTGATCAGAATGGCATTAAAAGTATAGATTGCTCTAGGCAGTATAGACATTTTAACAATGTTTATTCTTCCAATCCAAGAGCATGGAACAGTCTTCCATCTTTTTGTGTCTTCTTCAATTTCTTTCATGAGTGTTCTGTAGTTCCTCGAGTGCAGGCCCTTTACCTCTTTGGTTAGGTTTATTCCCAGGTATCTTATGGTTCTTGGTGCTATAGTAAATGGAATCGATTCTCTAATTTCCCTTTCTGTATTTTCATGTTAGTGTATAAGAAAGCCACTGATTTCTGTACATTGACTTTGTATCCTGCCACATTACTGAATTGCTGTATGAGTTCTAGTAGTTTGGGGGTGGAGTCTTTGGGGTTTTCCATATAAAGAATCATGTCATCTGTGAAGAGAGAGAGTTTGACTTCTTCCTTGACAATTTGGATACCTTTTATTTCTCTTTGTTGTCTGATTGCTCTTGCTAGGACTTCTAATACTATGTTGAACAAGAGTAGTGAGAGTGGGCATTCTTGTTGTGTTCCTGATCTCAACGGGAAGGCTGTGAGCCTTTTCCCATTGAGGATGATATTTTCTGTGGGTCTTTCATAGATAGATTTTATGAAGTTCAGGAATGTTCCCTCTATCCCTATAATCAGGAACGGATGCTGGATTTTGTCAAATGCTTTTTTTGCATCAATTGAGAGGACCATGTTGTTCTTCTCTCTTCTCTTGTTGATTTGTTCTATCACATTGATGGATTTGCAAATGTTGAACCATCCATGTAACCCAGGGATGAATCCCACCTGGTCACCGTGGATAATCTTTTTAATGTGCTGTTGGATTCTGTTTGCTAGGATCTTGTTGAGAATCTTAGCATCCATATTCATCAGGAATATTGGTATGAAATTCTCCTTTTTGGTGGGATCTTTGCCTGGTTTGGGGATCAGGATAATGCTGTATTCATAAAAAGAGTCTGGAAGTTTTCCTTCTGCTTCAATTTTTTGAAACAGCTTCAGGAGAATAGGTGTTATTTCTTCTTTGAAAGTGTGGTGGAATTCCCCAGGGAATCCATCAGGTCCTGGGTTCTTGTTTTTTGGGAGGTTTTTGATCACTGCTTCAATCTCGTTACTAGATATCAGTCTATTCAGGTTGTCAGTTTCTTCCTGGTCAATTTTGGGAGTTTATACTTTTCCAGGAATGGATCCATTTCATCTAGGTTGCTTAACTTATTGGCATATAACTGTTGATAATAACTTCTGATGATTGTTTCTACTTCCTTGGTGTTAGTCATGATCTCTCCCTTTTCATTCATAATTTTATTAATTTGAGCTTTCTCTCTTTTCTTTTGGATTAGTGTGGCCAATGGTTTGTCGATTTTATTGATTCTTTCAAAAAACCAGCTTCTAGTTTCATTGATATTCTTACGTGTGGAGTTGGTTTAATTTGTTGTTGATTCTCCAGTTCTTTAAGGTGTAGAGACAGCTGGTGTATTCTCGATTTTTCCATTTTTTTTTAAAGATTTTTATTTAACACAGAGACTGATCACAAGTAGGCAGAGAGAGAGAGAGGGAAGCAGGCTCCTTGCTGAGCAGAGAGCCCGATGTGGGACTTGATCCCAGGACCGTGGGATCATGACCTGAGCTGAAGGCAGAGGCTTTAACCCACTGAGCCACCAAGGCGCCCCGATTTTTCAATTTTTTTGAGGGAGGCTTGGATGACTATGTATTTCCCCCTTAGGACTACCTTTGCTGTATCCCATAGGTTTTGGACCAAAGTGTCTTCATTCTCATTGGTTTCCATGAATTGTTTAAGTTCATCTTTGATCTCCTGGTTGATCCAAGCATTCTTAAGCAAGGTGATCTTTAGCTTCCAGGTGTTTGAGTTCCTTCCAAACTTTTCCTTGTGATTGAGCTCCAGTTTCAAAGCATTGTGATCTGAGAATATGCAGGGAATAATCTCAGTCTTTTGGTATTGGTTGAGTCCTGATTTGTGACCCAGTATGTGGTCTATTCTGGAGAAGGTTCCATGTGCACTTGAGAAGAATCAGTATTCTGTTGTTTTAGGGTGGAATGTTCTGTATATATCTATGAGGTCCATCTGGTCCCATGTGTCATTCAATGCTCTTGTTTCTTTATTGATTTTCTGCTTAGCTGATCTATTACTGAGAGAGGCATCTTAAGATCTCCTACTACTAATGTATTCATATCAATATGACTCTTTATCTTGATTAATAGTTTTCTTATGTAATTGGCTGTTCCTATATTGGGGGCATAGATATTTACAATTGTTAGATCGTCTTGGTGAATAGTCCCTTTAAGAATTATGTAGTGTCCTTCTGTATCTCTGACTCCAGTCTTTAGTTTAAAATCAGATTCCTCTATTTTTAACTTCTTGAGGAAACTCTACACTCTTTTCCAAAGTGGCTATACCAACTTGGCATTCCTGCCAACAGTGTAAGAGGGTTCCCCTTTCTCGATATACTCTCCAAAATTTGTTGTTTCTTGTCTTGTCAATTTTTGCCATTCTAACTGGTGTAAAGTGGTATCTCAATGTGGTTTTGATTTGATTTTCCCTGGTGGCTAAAGATGAACATTTTTTCCTGTGTCTGTTAGCCATTTGTATGTCTTCATTGGAGAAGTGTCTGTTCATGTCTTCTGCCCATTTTTTGACTTGATTATTTGTTCTTTGGGTGTTGAGTTTGAGTTCTTAATAGATCTCAGACCTATATACAAGCCCTTTATCTGTAGTGTCATTTGCAAAATACCAATGACATTTTTTCAAAGTACTGGAACAAACAATCCTAACATTTGTATGGAACCAGAAAAGACCCTGAATCACCAAGGAAATGTTGAAAAAGGAAAACAAAGCTGGGGGCATGATGTTGCCTGATTTCAAGCTATATTACAAAGACAACATTGTTCAGGCACAAAAACAAACACATAGATCAGTGGAACACATAGAACAGAGAGCCCAGATATGGACCCTCAACCCTATGGCCAACTAATCTTCAACAAAGCAGGAAAAAATATCCAATGGAAAAAAGACAGTCTCTTCAATAAATAGTGCTGGTAAAATCTGATAGCTATATACAGAAGAATGAAACTGGACCATTTTCTTATACCATACACAAAGATAAACTCTAAATAGATGAAAAAGCTCAATGTGAGACAAGAATCCATCAAAATCCTAGAACATAGACAGTAACCTTTTCGACGCCAGCCACAGCAATTTCTTCCAAAATATGTCTCCAAAGACAAGGGAAACAAAAGCAAAAATGAACGTTTGGGACTTCATTGAAATAAAAAGCTTCCGCACAGCAACATAAACAGTCAACAAAACAAAAAGAAAATCCATGGAATGGGAGAAAATACTTACAAATGACAATTCAGTTCTCATTCCTGATTGTTTCCTTAGTGAATCTTCATTCCAACTCTCATTTTGGGTTAATTTATACTGTTAGAAGAATTTGATACTATAGTTGGTTGTTACATGTTAGTCTTTCTTATTAGATTATTTGTTTCTTGAAATCAGTGGCTATGTCTTATCAATATCTTTAACCCAAACACAGAGCATAGGGTCTGTTACAGAGTAATTATTAATGCTTTCCTGAAATGATTTGAATTAAATGCATGACTCATATCAAAAAGTCTTGCCTCATTTACTGTATTATAAAACCTCCAACTTGTTTCACATAGTCTCACTGATACTTCATCTTTACTTCATACTCTGCAGTTTATAACTCCATTGCACTGCAATATTTGTTTCTTTTTTGAACAGTCTTTGAGAACACAATGTATGTCATCTAATTTTTTGGAATCCCTGCATCCACAGTATCAAATACATTTTCAGTGCCCAATATGTGCTCATTGGGAACTTAAATACGTAAGAGGCTGGTGGTTGAATCTATTAAGAAAATAATATTTAAAAACCAGGAAAATGACATATAATAAATGCTTACTTTTTAAACCAGGATTTATAAATTTGCAATGATATAAAATACAATAAAATTTTCACTTATCCCTTACTTAAACCATGAAAAGAAAAGTTAAACTGTTAGATATTTCCAATTTTTGATGTACAAACTGGTTAATTTTCATCATCTTCAAATTATCTTTTATGTTGACTATGATTCCTCTTTCATGAGTAATATATTTTACTGACAGATTACTTTGCTAAGTGGATGGTGGCAAGAAAACTAAATTTTCTTTGTCTTAATAGCTTATTCATTTGTTTGTAAAGATAATTATTGCCTAGTTTTACCATTTTAATATAAGTTCCTATGAACACAGGCTTAAAATGTTCCATTTACTGTTCGGAATGTAATAATATCCCATCTACATAGATCATGACTTAGTGATTTAGGTTGTATCTCCCCAAATCTAATATGATCATGTCACAGATCAGCTTAAAGCCTACTGTGATAGAGATGAAATCAATACAGTCTTCATAGCATGACCTACATTGTCTTTCATGGTCTCACCTAATTCATTTCCAGCCTAATTTCCTAAAAGTCCTATCATGAACCTGTGTAATAGCCACTCTGAAATTTTCACCATTCTCAATATGTATCAGACTCTTCAAAAAGTCACCTTTCTTTCATTTTTCTTTCCTTCTCTTTTTATTTTCAGGAGAGTTCTTTCTTCCATACCCACTCCCATTTCTGTATTCCAAGGGTCCATCTTGTTCTACCTGGACAAATGAGGTATCTACCCATCGGTCTACCCACATGATTTTTAATTCGATTTCCAGGGTGTACCCAGGATAAATATTTCAAAACAAAATTCTGAAAATTGCTCACAATACATCATAAAATTCCTGTTGTTCATAGGATAAATATTAAACATGGTATAAGTATGGCATGACCTGCCTACTTCTCCAGTCTCCCACAATCCCATCTTTGTATTTGTTATCTATGCTCAACCACCTTGCTCTCATTGTTCCTTTTTTGGTCACTATAAATATTATGTTCCTTCATAACACTACCATCATGTTTCTTTTACCTGGAAATCTCTTCTGGCATCCCCCCTTTCACTAGTAAACTCTTACTCATCTTTCAAATATCACCTTAAAAATTATGGCTTTGGCTTTCCAGTTTCTTCTTGGATTAGAGAGAGGGGAAAAGAGTGCTGCTATCACCCTGACAAAATCCAGAAATTCAGGCAAAATACAATTTCATAACTTTTCTTCAACCAAAGAACTGAGGTCATAACACAACCAACTAAAGCAAAATCTGAGAGATTAAAGACTGCAGGAAAAGATAGAACATGAGCACTTCTTCATGTGAGATAATGTAGCAAAGTACTGGTAAGAAGAATGCAGCTTGAAATGCTAACAAATTAGCTGTTGAGAGCATGTTAGTGTGAGTTTGGAGAACTCAAGTGCTATGTGGAAATGGGGAGTTCACAGCCACTTCTAGGTTTTTCTATATGCACCTCATAAGATATTCACAGAAAGATGGTGAAAGTTCTGAGGAAGAGTCCCTTATGTTGCAGAGTTAGGGGAAAGGAATGGCAATGTCAGCAGGAGAAGCCCAAGAACCATTTGAATACTCCTTCCCCATCTGCCTTTCCAAAAAAGAAGTTTCCAAAACTTACTGTGGTAGAATGAACACCACAGCTTTCAGGACATTAGTGAAAAGTTGTAAGGGAAGGACCAGAATACATGCTTGTCCAGAACTACAGCTGGAGAGCGGTGAGTACACTCTACCATCGGACTGAAAGTTAATGAGTAACAGGTCCACAGTTCTCCTGGAAGAGGACAGGATAGAGCAAGACTACAGATGTACTATCTCTCAGGCACACTGCTAGGAGAAGATTTATAGCTGAGAATGAATCAGATATGGTAAAACCATAAAGAAAACCACCCCTACCCTGAACACACATTATCTCCAGAGGAATCAAGTGACCAAGGTGCCCTGAAGGTAGCAATAACGATCAACTTCTCTTTAGATGGCTTCAAATCCACACAATAATGTTCTAGCAGAAGGAAAGGCATGCTAATTTCTAGCCTCCCCCCAAATGTTGTTTACTTCAGTATCTACTTATACAGAATGTCTAGGTTCTTCTACGAAAGATTACAACATTTATGAAAAGGCAAATAATGAACAATGCACTTCCAAGAGACAAAGATAATCAATAGAACTAGGCTCATATTTGAGATATATATTGAAAAGCTATGAGTAGAATGTTAAAATCAATGTTATACAGTTGACCCTTGAACAGCATGGGTTTGAACTACATGGATCCACATTTAATGGATTTTTAAAAAAATACAGGATAGTACTATAAAATATTTTCTCTTCCTTGTGATTTTCTTAAATCATTTTCTTTTGCTCAGATTACTTTATTCTAATACAGCATATAATGCATATAACATACACAGTATGTGTTAGTCAGTTGTTTCAGTTTTTGGTAAGACTTCCAGTCAACAATAAGCTACTGGGCAGCAGACTACTTGCAGAACACATTGGGTGACTCTAGATGCTCCACGTGGACTCCAGGAAACTTGAAAGGCCATCGGGGCAGGGAAGTCCAAGCTCCATTATCAAAGCAGAAAAGACCTGATGGAATCCACAAAATGGGTTTTAGTTGCCACTGGAGTCCAGTTGGGTGAAGTATTCTTAGAAACAGAATGGCAGTTGTAGGAGTTGCAGGATGAAAACCACCTGCTATTCCAACACATGCCAATGGGTGGAACGGATGGGATGAAGACGGAAGCATTCTCCACTACATAGTGGAGAAACATCATCTCTTCTGTGAGGACCTCAAGGAAAGAACTTTCATTGACTTGCACATGGAGGGGACACTAGATCTGCTGGAACTGATTATCATCCATCCTTTCCTGAAACCAGATGACCAACAAAAATAACTGGTTAAAATGGTCTGGAAGGCTATAATTAGATACATGTCTGGGTTTGAAAAGGTTTTAAGGGATCACGGGCAAAAGATTTCTTATTGGTAATCAGCTGAGCCTTGTGGACTTGATTCTGCTCCAAATCATTTTGGCTCTAGAATAGAAAGTCCCTACTACCCTGCCGGCACCCTCAGGAGTTCACAGTGAAAATAAGTAATATTCCTAAAATTAAGAAATTATTGAATGTGGCAGCAGGAAGAAAACTCCTCCAGATGACATCTACATACATAAGAAAGAACCATTTACATCTCTACACTATAAAACATCACATACGTCTGTTAGTGAGAGTTAGCCCCTACTCATTTCTGTGTCCATAATAGTATTTTAATTGGTGCCAGGCTGCCATGAGCCCAGCTCTGTCGTGGTGCTATGTATAATTATTCTTAAGTTGGGTTTCTCATGTCAAGACATTTTCCAGAAACATCAACATTTTTTTGTCCCATGAATAATTGTTATGTGACCTTTTTCTGAAAACCTTTTTGAAGAATCTGGCATTTAAGTTAGATCTGATGTGGTTACTCATTTTTGATAACAAGACTGGTTTGGACTTCGTGTTCTCCCTTGGGGTTCTGCTCTCCTCTCCTTATCCCATTCAAATACCCTCTAGTCTTTTCCTAATTTTTAGTATTTAATAACAACATAATAGCTAGTGAATAACTCCTCTTAGCCATAATAAATCCATGGTAGTAGTGACTGCAGTCAATATTAGCCAAAATAAAGAATTTACAAATAAAAAAAATCACAACAGACTCTTGGGAGGACTCAAGTTATATGTGGATTTTTGACTGCATGGTGGATTGGTGTCCCAACCCCAACTTATTCAAGCTTCAACTGTGATATATAAAATATTTAATGAAAAAGGTGGACAGCATGCAGGATGAAATAGATAATTTTAGTAGAGAAGTGGAATCTGTAAGAAATAAACAAATGAAAAAGCTAGAAACAAACAAAAAAGAGTAACAAAGATAAGGAATGCATTCAACATGTTTATGCCCAATTCAGCCAATTAAAAATGCTTCCTAAGTTCGATATACCCCTCACAAAAAAAAAAAAAAAAAAGAGAGAGAGAGAGAGAGAGAGAGAGAGAGAAAATTAATGACCTTGAAGATAGGTAGGTAAAAAACAAACAAACAAAGTATAATCCAAGGGATGTTGGACAATATTAACTGGTTTAGTAAATGTATTCTTGGAATCCCAGAAAGAGAAGAAAAAGAAAATGGAGAAGAGAAATAATTGAAGAAATAAGGGCAAAATTTTTTCCAAAATAGGTGACAGACACACTCACACAGACATGCCTCACACCGCTTCTTATATTCAAACTGCTGAAAGTGAAAATGAGGAAAACTTGAAGGCAACCAGAGAAAAAAGACATGTTACATAAAGAGGACCAAAGAACTACAGTACACTTCTCATCCAGAGTCATGCAAGTCAGACAGACTGAATTGTCGTATTTTGTGTTGCAAAATAAATAAAATAAAAACTGCCCACATAGAATTCTGTACACCCCCAAAATCTGTCAAAATGAAGGAAAAAATATCCACTTTACACACACACACACACACACACACACACACACACACTCACAACTTATTTCTAATAGACTTGCACTGCAAGAGATATTAAGGAAAATTCTTCAAGCAGAAGGATGACACTGGACAGAAAGGTGGATAAACGAAAATGAAGGATGAACTCTGATATGGAATAAATGCATAAAAGCATAGATTTCAGTTTTTTCCCACACTTTTAAGAGCTGTAATAGATAACTCTGTCTAAGCAAAAATGGTTATATATGGTATGCTTAAAGCATATGCTAAAAGTAAAATGTATGACCTAAATAGCACATGGATTTGGAGGGAAGAATTGGTATTTTTAGCTGTGAGCATCTTGTTTTACACATTAAGTGATGTAATATGCATAAATAGACAGCATTGATGTTACATAACATATAATGTAACACTATATGTGAGGGCTTCAACCCTAGGAATGACGACTAATTTTTTCAAGTTATAAATAATTCCACAATACAGACAAATTAGGTTTATAAGACATGCTCAATTAACTCAAAAGAAGGCATTAATTTCTTTTATTATATGCCCTTATATTGCTTTATACACTTATTTCAGATTATAGGGACACATTTTTGAGTGATTTATTAGCTGAACACATTTTTTCATAAACCATAAACTTCATAGAAGCTGGGGCCATATATGTTATTTCCTTAGATTATATACCAAAGTCTAGCATGTATAATGGGTTCAATAAATATTTATTGACTAAATGAGTAAAATCTACTTGTCTTTGCAAACAACTTTCTCTACCTCAAATGACCTTGGTCCTTTTCTCTGCCTGGAAGAGTGTCTAGGCTTTCAAGACATGATTAACTGCCTTCTCCTTTACTAATTCCCCATTCGTACAATACTCCCATTCAGTACTTAATTTCTGCCAGTGCTTGCCAAGGCAATGGGGGGTTGGGGGTGTTCAATTATGAGAAAAATGTGCTTCTTACCTTAAAGAACTGTAGTACGGATAACTGACATGATAATTAGATAACCAATATTTGTAATGCAATGAGAATAGTGCAAATATAGTTAAAGGCTTTTCTCAACATCCAGAATGTGAGAGGATACAGAAAACAATTACTATGAAAGACTATATTATACTATTTTTAAAAAAACTATTAAGCTATTGCAATTGGAAATTCCACTTGTTGCCAGTGTATCATTTGATACTTTTATTTCCCTGATTTTTTTTAGAAACAGATTTACCTAGTTTTAGAAAAAATGATTAAATGGAATTTGTGTAATTAAGTATATAATAAGTTTTTCATGTGCTCATTTGGTATGTTTAGTAGAAGTTGTAATTACAGTGTACACAAGTGTACCCTGTAGGAGCAACTGAGATCTGGTATAGTTACACATTAACTCTAATTATTATGTTAAAATTAGCTACAAAAAGAATCATAGAGTCATGTTAGATTTCCTTGAAATCATAAGCTGAAGATGTAAACATATGAATGGAAAATTAATGTTATTATACAGCGTTCAATGTTTTATAACTTGATATTCCCTTTAATGTTGGGAACAGTGGCACTGCACACACTCCTGGACTATTATAGAGAAGGACTTCTTCCTTCTGTCTCTCTTTTGCCAAATTTTAAAATACATGAATGGTGATATATGGAACTTTTAGCTTGCTAGTACACCCTGGGTTCCAGCTATAGACAGAATTGGAATACTCTTAAAAAAAAAAAAAAAGACTTTGGGGTGTCTGCATGGCTCAGTCGGGTAAGCATCTACCTTCAGCTCAGGTCATGATCCCAAGGTCCTGACCAAGTCCCTCCTAAACCCATATCTCCAAGAGAAAGAGAAGGACCCAAAATGAAAATATAAATGGATTGTTCTTTACTACCAAGGAATTAAGAGAGTGAGTAACCCAATCAAGAAGTGACAGGTTTGCAATGAAACAAAATAGGTGGAGTTCTAAAATTTTGTCTTGAAGTTTTGAAACTACAAATTGCTTCTGTACCCCCCAGGAGGGGGAAATAGAATTTTAAAAACAAGAAATGGGGGGACGCCTGGGTGGCTCAGTGGGTTAAAGCCTCTGCCTTCGGCTCAGGTCATGATCCCAGGGTTCTGGGATCGAGCCCCGCATTGGGTTCTCTGCTCAGCAGGGAGCCTGCACCCCCCCTGCCTACTTGTGATCTCTGTCTGTCAGATAAATAAATAAAATATTAAAAAAAAAAACAAGAAATGGGCAGAGGACATGAACAGACATTTCTGCAAAGAAGACATCCAGATGGCCAACAGACACATGAAAAAATGCTCCACATCACTCGGCATCAGGGAAATACAAATCCAAACCACAATGAGATACCACCTCACACCAGTCAGAATGGCTAAAATTAACAAGTCAGGAGATGACAGATGCAGGCAAGGATGCGGAGAAAGGGGAACCCTCCTACATTGTTGGTGGGAATGCAAGCTGGTGCAACCACTCTGGAAAACAGCATGGAGGTTCCTCAAAAAGTTGAAAATAGAGCTACCCTATGACCCAGCAATTGCACTACTGGGTATTTACCCTAAAGGTACAAACTTAGTGATCCGAAAGGTCACATGCATCCAAATGTTTATAGCAGCAATGTCCACAATAGCCAAACTATGGAAAGAACCTAGATGTCCATCAACAGATGAATGGATAAAGAAGAGGTGGTATATATACACAATGGAATACTATGCAGCCATCAAAAGAAATGAGATCTTGCCATTTACAATGACGTGGATGGAACTAGAGGGTATTGTGCTTAGCGAAATAAGTCAATCAGAGAAAGACAACTATCATATGATCTCCCTGATATGAGGAAGTGGAGATGCAACATGAGGGGCTTGGGGCGTAGGAAAAGAATAAATAAAACAAGATGGGATCGGGGCGGGGAGACAAACCATAAGAGACTCTTAATCTCACAAAACAAACTGAGGGTTGCTGGGGGGAGGGGGGGTCAGGAGAGGATGGTGGGGTTATGGACATTGGGGAAGGTATGTGCTATGGTGAGTACTGTGAAATGTGTAAACTGGGCGATTCACATACCTGTACCCCTGGGGCTAATAATACATTATATGTTTATAAAAAATTAAAAAGTTATAAAAAAATAATAGCCAAGGTGTTAAGGGTTTTCAGTTAAACAGTGGAATTGTCAGTATGTTTAAGATCTATATTTAGCAAAATTATTCTCTCACAAAAATGAACAGACAAAGGAACAAGAAAATAAACTGTGTATGTGTGTGTGTAGTGGGGAAAAGAAGAAAAATAATATTTGATATGAAAAGATTGGTAAGACCTATCTTATCTGTTGACTAAAACCCATTTCTTCTTTTTGGACACAAAAATTAATTCATATCTGTAATATATAAAACAATTCTCAGAACATTATTAAAAAAGTGGAAAAATCGAAGAGGTTGCAGCAACCTCTTCAACCTCAGCTGCAGCAACATCTTTCTAGGAACATCGGCAAAGGCAAGGGAAGCAAGGGCAAAAATGAACTATTGGGATTTCATCAAAATCAAAAGCTTTTGCACAGCAAAGGAAACAGTTAACAAAACCAAAAGACAACTGACAGAATGGGAGAAGATATTTGCAAACAACATATCAGATAAAGGGCTAGTGTCCAAAATCTACAAGGAACTTAACAAACTCAACACCCAAAGAACAAACAATCCAATCAAGAAATGGGCAGAGGACATGAACAGACATTTCTACAAAGAAGACATCCAGATGGCCAACAGACACATGAAAAAATGCTCCACATCACTCGGCATCAGGGAAATACAAATCCAAACCACAATGAGATACCACCTCATACCAGTCAGAATGGCTAAAATTAACAAGTCAGGAGATGACAGATGCAGGCAAGGATGCGGAGAAAGGGGAACCCTCCTACATTGTTGGTGGGAATGCAAGCTGGTGCAACCACTCTGGAAAACAGCATGGAGGTTCCTCAAAATGTTGAAAATAGAACTACCCTATGACCCAGCAATTGCACTACTGGGTATTTACCCTAAAGATACAAACGCAGTGATCCGAAGGGGCACATGTACCCGAATGTTTATAGCAGCAATGTCTACAATAGCCAAACTATGGAAAAAACCTAGATGTCCATCAACAGATGAATGGATGAAGAAGATGTGGTATATATACACAATGGAATACTATGCAGCCATCAAAAGAAATGAAATCTTGCCATTTGCGACGACGTGGATGGAACTAGAGGGTATCATGCTTAGTGAAATAAGTCAATCAGAGAAAGACAACTATCATATGATCTCCCTGATATGAGGACATGGAGAAGCAACATGGGGGGTTAGGGGGACAGGAGAAGAATAAATGAAACAAGATGGGATTGGGAGGGAGACAAACCATAAATGACACTTAATCTCACAAAACAAACTGGGGGTTGTTGGGGGTAGGTGGGGTTGGGAGAGGGGGAGGGGGTTATGGACATTGGGGAGGGTATGTGCTATCGTGAGTGCTGTGAAGTGTGTAAACCTGGCGATTCACAGACCTGTACCCCTGGGAATAAAAATACATTTTATGTTTATAAAAAAATAAAATTGGAAGGGGAGGCGAACCATAAGAGACTATGGACTCTGAAAAACAACCAGAGGGTTTTGAAGGGTCGGAGGTGGGAGGTTGGGGAAACAGGTGGTGGGTAATAGGGAGGGCACATATTGCATGGAGCACTGGGTGTTGTGCAAAAACAATGAATACTGTTACGCTGAAAAAATAAATAAATTTAGATACTGAAAAAAAAGTGGAAAAATAAATAGAAGAATAAGCCAGTGGCTTAAATATGTTCTTCAAAAAAGAGATTAAATATAAACTTTCAATACACAGGAATAAATATTTATTGGCAATTTATTGGTAAGGATGTGGAACACTCATACTTTATTGGTGATAGTGAAAATTGGTGCAACTGTTTTGAAAATCATCTTGGAATATCTAATAAAGCTCAGGAAATGTATATTGCCAACAATTCTAGTGCTATGTATAAATCTTAAAGAATCTCTTCCCCATTAAAGCTGGGATAAATTTACCAGAAAGTTATACTAATATGTTCATATTAGCTTCAAATGGGAAACAACCCAAAAGACTGTTAATAATATAGTAAATAACTATGCTATGGAATAATATAAATCAATAAAAACAAATAAACAACACCTTCACACAGAATTGTGGGTTTATCTTAAACACATGCTGTTGACTATAGTAAGCAATATTTAAAGAAATAAGTGCAATACGATTTTATATATTTTTGATGTGTGTATAGGTATGATATATATATGCATATCTACATATCACAAGGAGACATAGATAATATTATTTGTAGATGCAGCTAAAATACAAATAAAACAATAAAACAACCTTGTTGAAGGTCGGTTGACAACAAACAAATCTACTAAGGGGTTAATATTGTAAATATATAAGTAATTCCCCAATTCAAGAGAAATTAATTAATTAATTAACTAACTAATTAATGGCTGGATATAAAAACAGACAAAGGACTTGAGTAAATAGTACTCAAATGAAAACATACCATTGGTCAACAGGTATGAGAAGATGCTCAAAATCACTAATCATCAGGGAAATGCAAACCAAAACCATAATAAGGTATCACCTCACACTTGTTAGGATGACTATTTGGAAAAAAAACAAAAATAATGAGTGTTGGTGAGATAAAGAGAATTTGAACCCTTATATAGCTGTTCCTCAAAAAGCTAAAACTAGAAGTGTCATATGATCCAGTAATCCCACTCTGGGCAGATATCTAAAAAAACTGAAATGAGGATCTCAGAGACACAGCTGCACTTTCATTGGCCATTGCAGCATTATTCACAATAGCCAAGATATGGAAACAAACTAAGTGCACATCAATGGAAGAATGAATAAAGAAACTATGTTGTACATTTTTATGTCAAAATCAAGTGTGATGTGCCTGTTTCTTTCGAAATGGTAACACTGTCTTCATGTTCACTTGGAATCAGAAGATGCGGCCTTAGGCCCACAAGAGTTGGAGATTTAGAATTGAGATCATCTCATAAAGTTAGGGCTCTTGAAATGCTACACCTTCTGTGAAAAGCAGACTGCTAAAAAATGTCCTGTTGGGGCACCTGCTGGCTCAGTTGGTTAAACATCTGCCTTTGGCTCAGGTGATGGATCTCAGGATCCTGGGATCGAGCCCCACATCGAGTTCCCTGCTTAGCAGGGAGTCTGCTTCTCCCTCTCACTTTCCCTCCACAAGCATGCTTTCAAATCTCCCTCTCTCTCTCTCAAATAAATAAAATTTTAAAAATTGAATAATACCATAAAATAAAAATTGTTTAAATGTCCTATTGGCAAAAGAATAACACAGGGAAAGATGTCTGTCTGGGCTTGGGCTTTGGTTGAAACAATAACAGCAATGATGACAAAACCTCTCATGAGACCTTTTTTTTCAAGATTTATTTATGTATTTATTTGACAGAGATAGAGATAGTGAGAGAGGGAACACAAGTAGGGGCAGTGGGAAAGGGAGAAGCAGGCTTCCCATTGAGCAGGGAGCCCAACTGGAGCTTGATTCCAGCGTCCTGGGAGCAGGGCCTAAGCTGAAGGCAGAAGCTTAATGACTGAGGCACCCAAGTGCCCCCCTCATGAGACTTTTTTATTTTATTTCTTTTTATTTTTTTAAATATTTTATTTATTTATTTGACAGAGAAATCACAAGTAGGAAGAGAGGCAGACAGAGAGAGAGGGGGAAATAGACTCCCTACTGAGCACAGAGCCCGATGTGGGGCTCGATCCCAGGACCCTGAGACCATGACCTGAGCCGAAGGCAGACACTTAACAACTGAGCCATCTAGGCACCCCTTATGAGACTTTTAAACCACAGACTTGCACCACTAAGAATTTATTACTATCAGGTTGATCTATGCCCATGATTCACCTGGCCTGGCAAAAAGAAATACAATAGTTGACTTATGGGACATTTTCTCATTTCAGTATACATGATTCTCACAAGCAAGACCTGCTGGAAAATGATTTGTCAGTCCAAAGATAGAAAAATGTCCTGAAAGAAACCCAGACAAGGTAGAGACAGAAAGGAAAATAAACAGCAGAGTTAGTGCCCCAGCACTAAGATGGCAGGGCTCTTCTAAAAAGTGAAATAAAGTTATAAATTTTGAATTTTTATATGCCAGTACACATTGTCTTCATTCCCTTTAACCTTCATATCATCACCAAGATAGGTGATTTTTATCCTCATTTTATAAATGAAGAAATATAGGTGTGTAAGGTGTCAATGACTTGGCAAAAAACACAAGGCTAACTTGTGCAGCATGGGTTAGCCTTGTGTGCCAGACTCTGGGTGCGCTCCTAGATCAGCCTCTGTTAGAGCTGCAGTCAGTTCTTGTCAGGCACTCTGAGATCAAGAGGTAAATCCTCCTCACCTACTCTCAGAGCCTTGCCTTTTTTTTTTTTTTTCCTCAGCTGGCCACCACAATAGCCCCCAAGTAGCCTTTACCCAGGGGAGGACTTACTGCTGAAGACAGTTTTGTGAAGAGCTTCATGGGTAAAATCAGCGTAGAGGAGAGAAATGGATACATTTCTGAGGAGATTAAGGTAAATTTTATGTCAGATATTACTTTAAATGACATTAAATTGTACATTTAAAAAAGGCAGAGAAACAACAAGAATGAAGTATGAGTTTAGATAATAATTAGAACTCAATTGTAGTTGGTGATTATGAAAAAATTCAGCTTGAGATGGAGTTTTGAAAAATGATGTCAAATAAATTTCTCTTACCTCCTTCTCCTCCCTGGAAAAAAGAAGTAAAATGAAGTCTAAAATAAAAAGAAGAAGAAAGAACAAGATAAAACAAAAATGATTTGAAAAAAGAACTTAATGAGATTTCTGGAAATACACATGAGTCATAAGAATTTATTCTATAATTTAATATATTATTCATATATTTCTCTAGTGATAGAAACGTTATCGGATGGACACAGCTGAAAACAGAATTGATGAGCCAGAAATTAGGTGTGATAATATTACACTGAGTAATGAGCAGAGAGGGAAAATAATGAGAAAAATGAAATTGTTCATAATATGGAGAAAAAGAATGGGACAACCTCATATATTCTAATGGGAAATTTAGGAGAAGAAGATAGAGAAAGGAAGGCAAAAAACAATGTCCAGGGAAATAGTGGTAGGACAATTTATTGTTTATTATTCTTATGCAAAGAAAAATTAGAAGATCATAGCCTGTAAGACAGTATTTGCAACACATAAGCCAGCAAAGGCTTAGTTTACAAAGTGCATACTCTACAAATCAATTACAAACAAAGCTATGTTATTTCTAGTAGAAAAACAGACAAGACATGTAGAAAAAATTATAGAATAGGAAACACAAATGAATCAGAAATATGTGATAAAATGGATCCCTGACTATTTTAAGTCACTTTACAATCTGAACTACTTAACTATTTAACTCTTGACTTTTACTTCATTAAATTTTACTGCATTACTTAATAATTATTTTTTAAATGTATACAACAAATTTTGCTTCAAATTGATAACACAAAATGATGTAACAACATTTTAAACAGTGTATAAAATCCATCCAACTACAGCTATCTCTTCCATTCATTCACAGGAAGATTCAGTGGAAGATTCAGTGGAATGTTCCCGTACTTAAAAAAATAATGTAGTAAATAGTGCACAGTACAAGATTTGACAAAGTGGGCAGTAAGGGTAGTAAGTACACTTTTTAAACAATTTTTATTTTATTTATTTATTTTTATTATGTTCAGTTAGCCATTGTATAGTACGTCATTAGTTTTTAATGTAGTGTTCAATGATTCATTAGTTACATATAACACCTTGTTTGCTTTATTCCTCTATAATTTTTTATATTCTTGAAACTAATCATAATAATTTAATGACATTTAAGAAAGAAAAATATGGGGGAGGGACGGCTAAAAGAAGATAAATGTGCTATGGCAATTTTACCATTACCAAATTCCGATTACGGGGACTTTTTAAGTTCAAATGCATTGAAAGGTAAAATTATAATTAGTATTCATATCTGTTTTTCACAACTCTTTAGCAGAGTCTGCTTATTTTAACAATTGTATTTGTAATGCAGCCCATGCCTTGACAGATACTAACAAAAGTAAATCAGCAAAATGATTCTCCCTCTTCTTCCACCCTCAGGCTCCGGGCAATCACAGAAACTATGAACATCTGCTTGGATTCTGATTGCCATGTTCACTGATTCAGTGCACCCAAATAAGCAACAATTAGTCTGTTCAGCATGTGTCAAAAGATCTGTCAAGTTAATTCAAATTAAGACAGGATAAATTGAATCCAGTTGGCATCATGGATATTTGTATGCAAAGTTTAAACAAGCATCAGCTGGGCTGTGTTATCTTTTATTTACAAGCAAAACAAGAATATATTGTTACATAATTTCAGAAATAACTATCTCTCATCATAATTTTACTACGTCACCAACTGGATGTATTTTCTTGGGGTGAAAAAAAATTTTTAATGGACTCCTGAATTGCATTAGATCAAAATAGTATCTTTTTCTTGGACTCATTTATCTTAGTTCCATTAATTAGTTCCTGGGTACACAACTGGCTTCCAAAACTTGAGATGTGTGAATTTCCATAAATGATACTCCCAAAGGTGAATGCTTTTTAGATATGAACCTCACATTTATTCTTAAATTTTAAACATTCTATAGAAGGTTAATGTCTTCAAGTGGTCAGGTGATAGTTTTCTTTCTCATTCATTGCATTGCACTCTGTAGTGTCAAATATCCCTATACTTTAATGAAGAGAGAACCTGGACACTCAGAGAATTAACAACACTGAGGAAGCTGGCAGGATCTTAGCAGACAGAATGATGGGTGCTTGGTTGGCTTAGTTGGTTAAGCGACTGCCTTTGACTCAGGTCATGATCCAGGAGTCTAGGGATCAAGTTCTGCATTGGACTCCCTGCTGGGCTGAGAGTCAGAGGGAGTCTGCTTCTCCCTCTGACTCTCTCCCTTTTCATGCTCTCTCTTTCTCTCATTCTCTCTCTCTCAAATAAATAAGTAAAATCTTAAAAAAAAAAGACAGTATGATGGCAGTGGCATTAATTATCATCTATTCCATTGGTTCCAACTGTCACAACTAGACAGTGCTCCACTTTCCATCTCTATTGCTGTTTGGATGGAGTCATGTAGAAGGTCATCTAATGTGCTTGCTGTATGTTATTGATCTTCAGAGGAGGGGCTCCACAGTGCTGCTGTATCTCTAATACACTCAGACGAAACGTAACTTTTGGGAAAAAATAGAAAATTGCTTCACCAAGCTCTTAAGTGTTTACTTTAAATGAGTCATATTCTCCCACTTCTGACACTTTTTCTCCCACTTTTGATACTGAGAGAGGAAGAAGGAGGCTGTTAGAATTCATGGTTCTGATTGAAATTGGAAATAGAAGAACTGAAAAAAGAAAGACAGAAAGAACAGACTTTTAGGAACTATAATATGACATGGGATTTAGTAGAAGGGAAATTCACAATGACAATTAGGCAAATAGTTATCAGAATGCCTGCAGTTCTGGACATTGGTGAGTGTTGGTCAGAATCTTAGAGCTGAACAGATTCTAAAAGGACTCCATTTCTACAAAATAGAAATAATTCAATTCTATTCAAGTTAAGCAGTTCGAGACATTTCTCCCTTTCCTTTCATTTAAAATGAATATCAACTAAGCACTAGGTTGGTAAGTAGCATTTGTCTGTGGGTTAATATATAAATTTTAATATAAGTTCTGACTGCAAGAATTGGCCTTTCAGAAGAAAAAAAAAATAAGGAATAAACAACATATTTCCCAGATGGGTAAATTATGTTGACAGTGACTTCCTATCTCTATTATCATAGTTCTTTATGTTTTTGTTTCAACACTTCAATCTTCTGATTCTTTAAAATATGTTGTTGTCAAAGATATTAACTATCTCGACCAAACTTTTGTCATAAGCCGTTGTGATAGCCCTACTTTCATTCTTGACATCAAAATTGTAAGAATGGGGGGGCACCTGGGTGACTCAGTGGGTTAAGCCTCTGCCTTCGGCTCGGGCCATGATCCCAGGGTCCTGGGATCCAGCCCCACATCAGGCTCTCTGCTCAGTGGAGAACCTGCTTCCCCCTCTCTCTCTGCCTGCTTCTCTGCCAACTTGTGATCTCTCTCTTTCTCTGTGTCAAATAAATAAATAAAATCTTTAAAAAAAATTGTAAGAATGGGTCCAGAGCTCAAGGTTAAAATCAAAATTTTCTCTCACAGACGAGAGTCTTCCTCTAAATTTAGACTACATTTAGATAACAACTGCTCTAAGAAACAACATGCTTTACAATTCTGTTTTTAATAAGCTATAGCTATACATTTATGGTCTATAAATATATATCTGTATCTTGTCCACAAGTTTATCTTGAGAACGATCATCAGATAACTGAAATCAAGAAATCTTCTCTATGGGAGACATCTACCATCTGGCCTGAGAAATATCATTTGCTCCACTCCTTGATAATTGCTCTTATATGTTCCATCAAGAACTCATTCCATGTGGCATTTGGGACACTGTTCGCTCAGGACTTTCTCCAACCATGTCCTAATCCTGCCAAGGGAACATGGTCCAAGGTACAACAATTCTGCTCTCCCAGAATGTTATTTATTTAAAGTCTTTTGTAAAAACGAATTTTGACTTATGAAAATAAAGAATGAACAGATTTTTCTTCACCCAGATTTGCCAAGGGCATTACACTAGTTTTATCATTCATCTTCTGTCTCTCAGTAGACGTGGGCTTTTTTTTTTTTCTGAAACACTTCAGAATAAATTGCAAACACTCCAAATACTTCAGTGTGATTTTCTAAAAAAAAAAAAAAAAAGGCATTGCCTTAGATAACCACAGAAACATTATAAAAATCAGGCAATTAAAAATGATACATTGCTATTATATAATCTACCAGCCTTATTAAAATATCACCAATTATTCCAAGAACACATTATTTGTTGGGTCTCCTTCGTCACCTCTAATCCAGAAAAATTCCTCTATATTTCTTAATGTTTTATAACCTTGCACTTTGGAAGAATCCAGAGCAGCTATTTTATAGACTGCCCCATAATTTGGCTTTGTCTTTATAATTATGTTCAGTTTAGGAGTATTTGTTGAGAATGTCATAGAAATGGTGCAGTGTTCTTTCTGGTATCTCAAGTCAGGAGGCCTACTGTGTTCATTTGTTACATCATTTATAATATCACATGTGATCTTCGCTAAATTGGTGTCTGCTCTCTTTCTCTAATATAAAATTACTGTATCAATAATTATCTTGTGGGAATATACTATGTAACTATGCAAATATTCCATTTCATCATACTTTTCCCCACTAATTTCAGCATCCATTGGTAATTCTTATCTGAACAAGTAATATTGCCTTAGTGGTTTCCAAGTTACAACTATCTATTTCTATCATGCTTTCGATAAGAACATTCACTATCCTCCATTTATTTTTTATAATAATGTAAACTCATACATACTTATTTTAGTTTATGGATTATATCACTATAATTATTTTTGTTGCTCAGATTCTCCAGATTTAACTAGTAGGATCCTCTTCAAGCTTTCAAGCTGACTTCTTTGTCCTTTTCCTCTTTTCTTTGATTGGAAGGAATATGGTGTGTGTGTGTGTGTGTGTGTGTGTGTGTGTATACATACATATATATGCATAAATAATATAGATACGTATATTTTTCCCTTGGTTTCATACTGTAACTTCTAATTCATGTTCAACTGGACAATATTTATTCTAACATTTTTTTCCCTTCCATACTTGTAACTCTGTTTCTAACATTGAGAGTCCTGGCTATCATATCAACAAAGCCCTTTTTGACTTTTTAATCCTAGAAAACATATAAAGTAGCTTCAGAATTTTTAGCCCATTTCCAAAAAAGCTGCATATAATGCAGGCTAATCCAGTTAACCTACATTTGGAAACTACATTCTTAAAAAAATGATTTTGAAAGATTGTGTAAAATTTACTACCATTCATCCTCCTCAACAAGATCCTCTCACTTAAGAACTTTTTAAAAACTTGAGGCATAATTGACATATAATACTTTATTATTAGTTTTTGGCATACAAAATAATAATTTGATATTTGTGAAATAACCACTACAAGTCTAGTGAACATCCATCACCGTACTTCATTACAGAATTTTTTTGAAAAGCCTTTCAATATGTTCTGCATCCCGACTTTTCTTTTAAGTTTTTGTTACATAATTTGTGTCTTAGCTGTATGACTGCTCCTTGTTTTTCTACTTCTACAGAAATCTGTTTCATTTTTTGTTAGGTGGTAATCTCCACAGCAAATTCTTCTCATTCCTGTCCCCAGATACCAGCTAAGTAGTAAACCAAACGTTTTGCTCTTAATTTCTTACCTTGTAGATTGGCAGGGCCATTGCCTCTAGCTCTTGCTTTTTTTCTATAGATCAAGAGATAAATTCTTTTTTAGGGAAAAAAACCTAATATAAACTAAAGTCGTTTTTTAAATCTTTTGTGATTTTATTATACATATTTTTGGAGGGTTGGATTACTACTGTTTTAAGTGGCAAAACTGATCAACATGTGATACATTAAAATTCCATTTTAATTTAATGAAGGTAATGAAATATTAGATCACACTGAATATTAATGTGTAAACTCTTCATGATCTGTCTGATATGTTTTAATCATAGTTTTGAGAAGACAAATTTGATTCAAAACTACTTATATACCGAATGTGTAATGCCTGTATTTTCTTTACTGACCATATCCTACAGGAAATAAATTAAACTAAATTAATATCTAGAGATAAAATTATGTTTTACAGACCTAAGTGCCATTTAGGTATATTGGATGCAGGCAGCTTTTAAAAATGTCATCTTCACTGAAATGACAATGATATGGTACCTTAAGCAAACACTAGGATAAACCAGTCGGTTCTACCTACGTTGGATTGCAGACAAATTATCTAAACTTTCTCTCATTTCAACTTGAAACATTAAGACAGGTGTTTTTTTTTTGTTTGTTTGTTTTGCTTTGCAGATTATAGAGACACTGCATTTGCGGAAGATGATCTGTCTTCATTTAAAGCTGCACTCAAGTGCCTTTAGCACTTATTGGTGCTAACAAGAATGTGGGCTACCTCAATCCACTGTCAGAAGAAATCAAGGAGAGTTGGCACAGAAGCCAAAGAGAGAAAATACATAAACATAACAGAAGTTATCATGGAAATGACTTGGATAAAATGTAATTGAAATGATGGATAAAACATAATTGAAATGAGCTTTCAAGTAAAATACAAATGTATCACTGTATTGTATGAATATACATGAACATACACATGAACATACAAACGTATGAAATGTACATTTCGGCAAGCCAGCCACACAAGACTTATCATGGAAAGATCCACAGTTTTTAGGTTTTGCTATTTCTTTATCTGTAATGCTGGTTATTGACTAAGAGGTCTGAGTTATCAAACAGCAGGAGAATCGAGAATAATCTCAGCCTAAATAAATTGGGTTTATGTGAATGAGAACTATCTACTGAATTTGATGTTTATGTTCTATGACAGACTGGCTTTATTACCAGATAATTTTTAAAAACTGAGATAGGAGAATTTGGCAAACAATATTCTTGGTCATCTCAGAACTCATTTTAGCACCTTCAGTCTCACTCATTTTCACTGGCCTTGACCTTCAATTTTCAAGTCTATGAATTTTTAAGTCTTTCTCTTCATCATAGAAGACAAAATTGACCCTGTCCTTTATCCTCTATAAAATAAATAATTGCACTCTGGGAAATGAAGTTATTTTCACCTTATGGTTATGGTGATGATATTCCTGATTCTAGTAAATTGCAAAATCCAGAACAGGACATATGGGACAGGGTAAGGGTGTGATGAGCTCTTCTACTGATAGTTGGAAAAAAATCAGCAGAAATATTTCAGATCAAGAAAAAGCATTATCTTCTCTCTACCTCATGATCCCATAAACATATTTCATTTGTAAAACTGCTTTATTCATTTCATGACACTTCCATCACCCATTCTTCCTACACAACCACAATTCCTGATAATTCATTTTGTAATTGGAGTTTGATTTGGGGAAAAGCAATTTATCAACATGTTGTTTTTTCTCTTATTGTATATAAGCATTTTAAAATGAATAACATGACTTAGGAAGAGTACATTAACTAGAGACAATGAGTGGCATGATAAAAGTATTCCCCTACATCTCCCCCTCTTTTTTTTTTTCTTCTGATGCCATAAGTGTCAAACCAGTCCAGAAAATGTTTTATGCCTCAAAGACTAAAGCAGCAAGTTCCTGAGTTGGAGTACTTTCCTGCCATACTTTCATCGTTGGTATTTCCCAGTTGCTTCAGAAATGACTCCCTCTGAGGATATTGTTGAAATGTTGTGTGCATGGCTGCTTGTCGAAGCCAAGAAATGATGCAGAACTACTCACGTGAGCTCTTCTAATTGTTCTTGTACTAGCAACTGAGGAATTCTCACAGATGGGTTTATCATAACACTTTGTTAGCATTTTTGTATAACAACTGCCTTTTCATCTAAAGGAAACCCTGGAGGAAAATACAACATTCAGGAATAGGGTTTGAATATTAATTAATTGATGCTTCAAGGAAAAAGTTTTCTTTCTTAATATGCTCATTGTACATAGCAAACTTTGTGAAATGTAAGTTTCTTCAAGTTACGTACAGATGTCATACTTTCTAGATTTATAATAAATTATTTCATTTGTCTTTATTTTATTTTAGAATCTTTCACTTTGATATCTGCTATTCAAAGGATGATTAATTTAGGATTTTTTTTGCATGCTTGCTGTTGTCATTAATATTTCTAATCAGTGTCATTGTGTGAACATTTATTAATTGCAGATATTTCAATAAAGAGTTTACAAGCTTCCGTAGAGTAAATTATTAAATTAGAACAAGGTTCTTAACTAGGACTTTGGTTTGCTGGTTTGGTTGGTTGGTTGTTTGTTGACTGGAAGTGGGGTGATTTTTTTAACAATGAATATTATGATTTAATTAGTCATAGAAGCTAATGTTAAAGTTCCTAAGTTCTTAAAGCAATGGTGTTGAATATGGGACTGTTGGGACTGTTTTTATACTTTCTTTAATAACTTTGACACATTTATTGTTATGATTTTAAATCAAAAAGGAAATACAGAGATAATATTGATTTGATCGGGTACATATTTTCAGAAAGGAATATTTCAAATGTCAAGTAGGTGTCCTTGAAATAGTTATCTGCAGGTCCACTTTGGTGTGTTGCTTATTGAATTCTGTTTTTAAAGCTAATTCTGTATTCGTGTGTGTGTGAGAGAGAGACAGAGAGAGAGAGATAGTAGCAAGAACAGCTTTAATTTAAGGTTGCATGAATCCTTTATTCTGTTTTTGTTTTTGTGAGGTCTACTAAAGTTATCTTTCTCTTATCATTCATATTGAGATATTAATAAACAAGCAATATTTTATTTCACATGAAAAATGAATACAATAATCCATCTGATATTTCTTCAATTCATTATTTTCTCTTAATAGAAAAACATGATTAATTCATTAACATTTTCAGATAATCTTTATGGTTAACCTTATTAATTTAAAATTCTGCCAATTAACATTCATTCATATTAATGGTCTGCTTCTTACTTGTTTACTTTATGGGAGGCATTATTTTATTGTTTTTATTTGACCATACAACTATTTAATGCGCAACTTTCAAAAGTGATACATTTTCTCTTTTCATCAGTCCCATTTGTGATGTTTATCTCTTTCGTATTCTAAGAATAAAGAAAGATGTTTAAAATAAAATAAGAAGTAAATTATTCTGAAAAGGATCAGTGTTTTAGTTGTGTCCAACATCTCAGTAATCCATATTCATCAAGTGGAAATGATTAGTAAACTTGGAAACAACTGTTCTTCTTCTGAAATTTAATACTTAAAGCAAACTATCTCTGATACAAAAAATAAAAAATGCAATGAACCAATACAAATGCAATGAACCAACAATTGCCAGCTATCATGTTACAGTGATTAGACCATTGCCAACTTTTAAAACATTTATAATCCAAATGCATTCATTCCAATGTAACATGTTTCATTTAAGTAAGCTTCTCTGATACACAGAATTAAAAGTATAGTTGACCCTTAACAGGTTTGAACTGCACAGGTCCAGTTATTCAAGGATTTCTTACAGTACAGTACTGTACATGCATTTTCGCTTCTTTATGATTTTCTTAAGAACATTTTCTATTCTCTCACTTACATTATTATAAAAACACAGTATACAAGATGTATAATATGTAAAATATGTGTGAATAGACTTTTTGTATCAGTAAGGCTTCTGATCAACAGCAGGCTATTAGTAGTTAAGTTTTGGGGGAGTCAAAAGTTATCATAGATTTCTGAGTGTGCAGGGGGTCAGTGTCCCTAACACTAATGTTGTTCAAAGGTCAACCGTGTTTAGTAGAGTAATATTAGAGAGAACTCACAACTCTCTTCAGAGGCTGGCCAGAGAGGTGGATGAAATAACAACCAGGGGGCACTGCAGCTTTATGAAATTACCTCAAAGAAGATGACAAGAAATTTGTTCTGAGATTTCTTGGGAGTTTAAATATAGTTTTTAACTTTCTGTGATATAATTTTGAGTGACCTTGAAAGAAAGGTTCTGTTAGGAGTTTATGCTTAAAAATTAAGTCATATTTTTCTCAGTTGTCCCATTTTAAAATATGATTTTCATTTTAAAGACTTAGATATATTTAAAAAAGATGATTTATTTTCTTTCTTATTATTAAACAACTGAGTCTCAGGAACCTTGAGGGGTTGGCAGATGGGGTTAGAATTTTAATGTTCTCTTCCATTTAATTTGCAGACACATGTATTTCTATTACAGAAAATCTGAGATTTAAAGTGAAATTTTTTTTGTGGAACAAACATTTGGTATTTTGGACACTTGATATTTCCAACCCTTAATTTAAAAGACATGATTATATTCAAAGTTATTCAAGAAAATTCAGTATATTTTACTTCATTAGTACATAGTAGAAGGCATTGAATATAGACCATCTCAATATAAAGTCAGTAATGCAGATGGTCCTTTAAAATAGTTTCCTAGAATAAGCATAAATCACAACTTGCAGGGGTACTTTAGTCAATGTTATTTGTTAATTTTTTTTATTAATTGTAAACTTCATTAAATTATGAAGTTGGTGTGTGTGTGTGTGTGTGTAATAATAAACATATCAATTTAAAGTCTTGTCTAAAGGAGAAGTATTCTGAGCCAACATGAGTTGCTATTGATTTCTTTTAGTGATTAGAAATTGATCATCCCATTCTGTAAATTCATTACATGGGCATAGAGATATGGACCTTCCTCTACCTCAGTAGGCAGACTGTTACTTTTAGACTCTGAGCCATGCCTACACCACATATCAATGATTACTCAAACTACCTTTTTCTCTCTCTTATTTCCTCTTCACTTTCCTAGAAGCCTCCAAAGCAGTCTAAGCAGGCATAGTACTCATCCTATCCCTCTTAGGCACTATTTACATATAAGATCTGAAATTTGTGTATATGTTACTACTATAATCTCATTCTCGTAATATTCTCTATTTCATCTTACTTCCATTTTTTTTAAAATATTTTATTCATTTATTTGACAGACAGAGATCACAAGTAGGCAGAGAGGCAGGCAGAGAGAGAGAGGAGGAAGCAGGCTCCCCGCGGAGCAGAGACCCCCGACTCGGGGCTCCATCCCAGGACTCCGGGATCATGACCTGAGCTGAAGGCAGAGGCTTTAACCCACGAGCCACCCAGGTGCCCCTTACTTCCATTTTTTAAGAGAGATAAGGGATTATATTAAAAGAGAGCATGTTAGTATTGTTTTATCTTCCCACTGAAGTTTTGGAATTTGTATTAAATAGATAAGACCATCTATTTTATCCCCTTATCAATTTAAGATAACAAACATGCTCTTTAGTTAGAAAACACGGGCTCCATTTTCATATGTAAAACTTGGTATTAGATATATATTAACTAATTTTTATATTATATTATATTTCATATTTATTTATGTATATATTTAAAATCTATTTTATATCTCTATCCTATCTATCTATCTATCTATCTATCCATCTGACTTTATTACTGCTAGCTTCTGTGTGCTTTCCTTCTGGACTTGCCCCTGCATATGTCTTCAGAGAAATATTCCTGTGCTACAGAGAATGGAAAGTGCTACAGAGAGTTTGGGAGTTTGCACCCTTCTGGATGGCCTTAAATCAAATAATTGACTGGTGGGTGAATTCAAAAGTCCAACTAACTCTCTTGCTTTGGGCAGGCCAAACACTGTGGTGTAATTTATGCTCCTGAATTCACCATGGAATCAGTTTGAAGCTGGGATTTTGCCTGAAAGCTCACATTTGTTAGCTCGCATTTGTTTGCCTTTTGTTTCCTATTTTTTTTTTTTTTTGCTTTCCCCACTTTTTTACCAATTTCTTTTGGAAGAATTGCTTTAATAAATCATAAATCACTCATACACGTATCTTGTCTCAGGATTAACTTCTGGGGAATCTGACCAAAGGCAAGGATTTGCTATTCAAATTTCTCTATAACTATTCCAAAATATACCATGATACAGAAAAAAAAATGTTCTTATATAGATAATCCCCTCTGTGTGCGTGTGTGCATAAAAGACAGACTAGGAGGAAATATTGGTACTTATGTTTTGAGAAACATGGTAGACTGAAATAATTTAAGAAGGTTCCGCCCTAGTACGAACATACAGGATCAAATAGAAGTAAATCCATTTAAATATATAGCTGTATATGAAAGAGCAAAGACAAAATTCCCATGTCAGAAATGTGCACACCTTAAACCCAAGAGCCCCTTTCATCAATTCCTATTTATTACCAAAACTTCACCAGGACAGAAAATGAAGTCTGAATTTATACCACCCGTATAGTCCAAGAATCAATCAGGAGTTTCTAACATGTAAAAAGACATAATAATACATGTATAGGAAACTAGAAATAACAGAAAAATTAATAATCTGATAATGCTGCAGCTTGGGTTTCCTTAGGAAGCCAACTCTGGGGCACTGATTATCATACAGTTGGCTTATTAGGGAGGACTCCTGGAATTAGTTTTTGTAGAATGGAGGGCAAGTCAGTAGGATAAGGCAGAGGGAGAAGTTGAGCTGTACAATGTTGAAGGAAGCTTCAGCCAATTCTATGGGGCATTCTGAAGCTGGGATCTCTTGTCAGAGTCTTCCTGACATGAATGAGCGGGTCTAGCATCTAAACTCTGTGATGATTAATCTTTTGGTGCAGGATGTTCCGGGGAGGGGGGTGGGGAATACTTTGGGCCGAACTGCTTTCTTAAGCCAGGGCAATCCAGAGAGGAGTTTGACAGCTGAGAGTAAGCTGCCAGTAACACTCCTAGCAGCTGAGAAAATGAACTGTTCACTCCTAAATGGGGATCTGAACAGGGTGTCCTAGGTCAACACAGATTTCTATCAGAAACTCCAAGAAAGTTTCAAACTAAATGATGAAAATCTAGAAGTAGTTCTTTCAAAGTAAAAAATGAGTCAAGATTTGCAGATATAAGCACTTTTATTAGTATTACCCTGATAGCAGCAGTTAATAGAACAAGAAATATGATTTATAAGAATTAGAAATAAAGAAGAAAAATTAACATTACTCATAAGTGACAGGATCAATGACATATCTCCATTTTCTCAATGGAGATCTTTGACTCTCTTAATCTTTGACTTAATCTTTGACTCTCTTCAGTCTTCATCTTTTCTCAAACACAACGCATCTCCTCCATAGCTTCAGTTGTCTCGGGTCCAATAGATTTTTGTTGGACCTTGTATTACTAGACTTACCTGGCATGTTTAACACCGCCAGCTACTACCTTCTGGAAAAGTTCTGCTCTCTTGCCTGAGGTGACTCAACTCTCCTTGTTTTCTCCTGCCCATGCTGATTTTTCTTTATGGGTATCTCCCCACCTGCCAATCTCCATGATGCAATTCTTGGCCCACTGCTCTTTCAACTTTACAGCCCGCTTGGATAGCCACATTCTCATCTATATGCTAATGACTCTCAAGCTTCTGTGGCAATCTTTGTCCTCAAGACTCTTTTGTCAAGGCTTTTAGACTTGTTTAATCAATTGCCTCCTCGTCACCTTCAGTGTCCCGAAGTCACCTCAAATTCAGAATGTATAAAACCAAACTCATTAGTTTTCTACCTCAAACCTGCTTTTTCTACATTGCAAATTAATTATTGGAGTCTGAATCTGGACCCAACCATGAAAGAAACTACACATGTTCCAATGTAATCATTTTCTTAATATTAGGAAATTAGATTTGCCAAAAGAGTTTTATTTGTATCTATTTAAAATCTAACTCTAATCTCATGAGTAAAGAAGTTAAATTAATAAATGACCTTCTTATTGTCTTACATATTCAAAAGAGATTACATGATTTGCATGGAAGGTTTTTCTAAAAATAAATTTTAATGATTGATGTTTCCCACTGAATTTTGTATCAGATATAAATAAAAGTCTTAGGTCTTTATTCATTTTCACGTGATGTAATAAAGATAGATATACACTATTTAAACATTGCATACAGTTGGCAAGTCTTGGAATCAAAGGTGACAAAAATTATATTTCAAAGTTCTTAAAAATCTCAACTGACTTTCTTATCCCCATAATTAACTACATCTTGAGTATATAATCAGAAAAAATAAATTAAGATCTACATCTAGCTATTAATTCCATAAAAGACATATATTTTTTCCAATAAATACCCTATATAAAGTATTACTGAGGGCATTTAGGGCAGTCTCCTGAATGGCAATCTCAGAACTGTACCAGAGACTTAGAGTGTACTATATACGATGGCTTATTTAAAATATAAGAGCAGTGGCTTATACATATAAGGTTGTATCCTATTACCGAAGAGAACCCTGTGTGTAGGCATTCTTGTCTGATAAAGCTATTCAAAGAAGTCATCAGAACTTAGGGCTTGGAACTCATCAGATTTAGGCAGGATTAAGTCCAAGATTGCTACAAGAACTTCGGGATTCCATTCACCAACTTGTGAAGGCCTATACAACACTCTCACCTGCATCTCTTTGTCCAGCACTTAGAAATGTGGAAATCATTAATTGCAAGAAAGCCTGGAAAATGTAACCCTTAGGTTGAGTGATTTGCTTTCCAAAATAGACCATTTTTTTTCTGAGGCAAAAGAGAGAAAGATGTTGAGTGGCAGCTAGTATTCTAATACTTGACTGAGCAATTACATTATTTATGTTTGTTTGAATTGAGCCATGCATTTCCATTTCCTCTCTAGCAAAGTGTTCAACATCACCTTTGAATTTTGTCAGACCATTAAATTTAACCACAAGTAGTATGTGGAGAAGGAGATAATCTAACGATCTTAAAAGCCTTCAAAATTTAATTTGTGCACTTTCCAGCAGGTAATTTACAGAAAAAGTAATACCTAGCAATTCAGCTAGAAGTCATGTTACTGAGAAAAAAATTCAAAAATATTAAAAGTAGTTTGTTACAAAAGCTGCAAAAACATTTCAAAGCTAAAGAAAAATTTTTCAATAAAGCCAGATTATGAATGGCATATCAAATTATTTTTACACCGATAGAAATAAGGTGGGTACTATAATCCTCTTTTGTTTTATTTTTGTTTTGCATGTTTATAAGCTTGAATCAAAATCAAATTTTCTGCATAATACAAATGTTTGGTGAACCTGCTACATTATACAGTGTTTATTTCTTGCATAATACTTAGTAATGTTAACTATAAACTAGACAGTACAAAAATCAGTCACATAGAGATTCAATGCCACAATGGCTTATTTAATTTCTTGGTACATCTGAGTGGTGTGCTTCCTACTTTTTGCTACAAGCACTTCTTGCCTCTGCTTCTAACTCCTCGCTTCTTTTTCTGCCTTTCTTTGGCCACTTTTTCATTTTCCAGACTAAGATTCTTCATTTGTTTCCTTGGTCTCTATTTATTTATTTTTCAGAAAATGCACAGTTCTCCTGATGAAAATTTAACCAGAAATGATCCAGGAACAACCACAATTCCATACTCCTCTCCCCCAATCACATATTCTCTCTCTCACATAAAGAACAAACAAGAGGAGTGCCTGGGCGGTTCGGTCGTTAAGTGTCTACCTTTAGCTCAGGTCATGATTCCGGGGTTCTGGAGCCCCACATCAGGATCCCTGCTCAGGGGAGGGACCTGTTTCCCCCTTTCCCCCTGCTTATGTTACCTCTCTCGCTGTCTCTCTCTGTGTCAAATAAATAAATAAATCTTAAAAAAAAAGAATAAACAAGAAATCATAGAAGAATACAAACCATGAGAGACTCTGGAACTCTGGGGAACAAATTGAGAGGTACAGAAGGAAGCAGGATGGGAGGGATGGGGTAACTGGGTGATGGGTTTTAAAGAGGGCATGTGTGGTGATAAGCACTAGATATTATACACAACTGATGAATCCTTGAATACTACCTCAAAAACTTATGATGTACTATATGCTGGGAGGGTATGTGCTATCGTGAGTGCTGTGAAGTGTGTAAACCTGGTGATTCACAGACCTGTACCCCTGCGGATAAAAATACATTATATGTTTATTAAAAAAAAAAAAGGATGAATACCCAACTTTTGTAGCAACATAGACGGGACTGGAGGTGATTGTGCTGAGTGAAATAAGTCAAGCAGAGAGAGTCAAATATCATATGGTTTCACTTACTTGTGGAGCATAACAAATGACATGGAGGACATTGGGAGATGGAGAGGAGAAGGAAGTTGGGGGAAATTGGAAGGGGAGGCGAACCATGAGAGACTATGGACTCTGAGAAACAACCTGGGGGTTTTGAAGGGGCGGGGGTGGGAGGTTGGGGGAACCAGGTGGTGGGTAATAGGGAGGGCACGTGTTGCATGGAGCACTGGGTGTTGTGCAAAAACAATGAATACTGTTATGCTGAAAAAATAAATAAATTAAAAACAAAAACAAAAAAAATAAAAAATAAAATAAAAAAACAAGTGTGGGATATTAAATAACGACTCACGTTCTACTCTCATCACTATGAATCTGTCAGAAGTAGGAATATCTCTTAGTAAAACTTCTAAACCAATCTCCATCAAAAAGGTGGGAAAACCCAGGACAAGGTCATTACTGCTTATTTATTTATTGACAATTAAGTTAAATACATAGACAATATAAACTTCTCTATTCGGCAAAGTAAGTATTATTCCATTTTTTTTTCTATACTCACTAGACTCCTTTCATGACTATTTTTAATTGGATAAAATTGACTAAGTGACTAAAAACAAGAATTACTTTAAGTTGTTTTTCCTGCTACCGATCCATAAGTTAATGTTCTATAGATTTGCAATGATGGGAGGAATAATGACAAAATAGTCTTACAATTCTACTTACAAAATGATTTTGTGATGTTTAAGGACAGGTCTAGGAAAAGATGATCTGCTCTATTAATCTCTGATATAGGGTTACTAATAAGCTGAATTTACAATTTGTAGAAATGGTTAATAAATTTCAAGTACTGAAAGAACCTATAAGAAATCTCAAGTTTCAGTTTTATTTTATTTTATTTATTTATTTGACAGAGATCACAAGTAGGCAGAGAGGCAGGCAGAGAGAGCGGAGGAAGCAGGCTCCTCGCTGAGCAGAGAGCCCGATGCGGCACTAGATCCCAAGACCCCTGAGATCATGACCTGAGCGGAAGGCAGAGGCTTTAACCCACTGAGTCACCCAGGTGCCCTCAAGTTTCAGTTTTAAAAAGTTCAGAATGACCTTGTGAAATCATTAAACATAATTCCTTTATATGTTGCAAGCCACACACATGCCACACAGATTATAGAAACCTATACCTATAGTGAAACAATACAACCAAATACGTGTTTTTATATAGATGAAAAATGTATTTAAGTTTTATTCCTTTTTATCTGTCCCTAACTTGCTGTGTGAACACAGTTTTAACACAGGTAAGTAAGAATGAATTGAGACTACATGATTTCAGTTATAATTTCTAATTCTAAGAACCTATAATATTGATTTTTTCAGAGTGAAAAAATGACTGATTTCTATGCTATCCAAACATGTAACACAGATTTAGGAATGTGGCCAGAAGGTGGAATTTTATTGCAAACTCAGATGAGATTTTAATTGCAATCATCACTGAAAAGGTAACAACAGTAACAACAAAACCAAAAAAAAACTAAAGCTTTTTTGACACCTAATTTAAGTTGTGCTACGTAGGTGGCAAATGTTTCCTGATCCTTGATATCACACTGAAACTTTTCATCCTATAGAAATAGAAAATTTTGAAAAAAAAAAAAAAAGAAATAGAAAATTTTGTTAGTTTTACTTTGATCACTGTCTAAACATAGTTTTAATAAATACTTATTCATTAAATATGTTTCTACTTTGGGCCAGAGGGTCCCTCGGTACTCCAGATATATTAATTACCAAGCACACACATACACACACACACACACACACACACACACACACACACACATTATCACTGCCTTCAAGTAGATTACATTCTAATAGGAGAAAACAAACAAGAAGTAATAAATAAAGTCAGTTAAATTGTGTTAACTACTAGGAAGTAGTAAGTGGAATTGGAAAAAGAACAAGTGGAGCAGGATGGGGGGAATCGAGATCCAGGGTAAGGGAAATTCGATGCGAGCTGGAAGTGATGGCATCTCACATAATTTGATAAGAAAAAAACAATCAAAATTCAAAATCATAAGACAATGTAGTTTGAGGGCAATGGAATTTTTTTTTTTTGAAGGCAATGGAATTTAAAAGACTGTGTTGTATTTCCATATAACCAATTGACCTGTATCTTAGGAAATAATGGAAAATTAGACTCATTCAAACAAATATTTCACACTTGCTTTAAGGTACCATATTGTCAAGATCTCTGAGTCAAATTCAAAGTTTTTCATGGGCATTGATATCCTGTCTTTGCATGAACATTCTCTGAAAAATCTGCCTTAATGAGTAAAATTGAGAGCCAAATCAAAAATTTTCTCTGTCCTTATTACAACAAATTCTTTTTGATTTACAACCCCACTAAACACAATTCATGTAACTGAATGGTTCCTGAAATATTAATCAATTTCCTGGTTTTTAATTGTAATTTAAAAACAGCATCTCAAAATATCTCATCTAGGCAATTTTTAGGTATCCTTAGAGAAAAACAGCCTTGAAAAAAATACTCTTGGTATTTTAAAAAATAAAAAAGTTATAATAATGAGGGGAAATGAAAGCTAAAAAACAAGTTTTGGTTAAGGTATCTGGAGACGTTTTGTTTGTTATGTTTGTTTCAAAATTTTGTTTAAATTCCAGTTAGTTAACATATATTGTAATATTAGTTTCAGGAGTAGAATTTAGCAATTCATCACTTCCATACAACACCCAGTGCTCATCACAAGTGTCCTCCTTAATCCCCATCACCCATGTAGCCCATCCCCGCCCCCAACCTCCCCTCCAGCAACACAGTTTGTTCTCTACAGTAAATAGAGATTTTATTTGTTAAGATTCCAGATTTTATTACAGCAGTTTTAGGCTTACAGCAAATTTTAGAGGAAGGCATAGCGATATTTCATTTATCCCTTGCCCTCACCTGTGCATAGCCTCCCCAGTTATCAATATTATTCACCATACTATTTTTTTTTTGCATTTTTTTAAAATTTATTTATTTTTATTTTTTTATTTACAGCATAACAGTGTTCATTGTTTTGGCATCACACCCAGTGCTCCATGCAGTACGTGCCCTCCCTATTACCCACCACCTGGTTCCTCAACCTCCCCCCCCACCCTGCCGCCCCTTCATAACCCTCTGGTTGTTTTTCAGAGTCCATAGTCTCTCACGGTTCATCTCCCCTTCCAGTTTCCCTCAACTCCCTCTCCTCTCCATCTCCCCATGTCCTCCATGTTATTTGTTATGCTCCACAAATAAGTGAGATCATATGATACTTGACTCTCTCTGCTTGACTTATTTCGCTCAGCATAATTTCTTCCAGTCCCGTCCATGTTGCTACAAAAGTTGGGTATTCGTCCTTTCTGATGGAGGCATAATACTCCATTGTGTATATGGACCACATCTTCCTTATCCATTCATCCGTTGAAGGGCATCTTGGTTCTTTCCACAGTTTGGCGACCGTAGCCATTGCTGCAATAAACATTGGGGTACAGATGGCCCTTGTTTTCACTACATCTGTATCTTTGGGGTAAATACCCAGCAGTGCAATTGCAGGGTCATAGGGAAGCTCTATTCTTAATTTCTTCAGGAATCTCCACACTGTTCTCCAAAGTGGCTGCACTAACTTGCATTCCCACCAACAGTGTAAGAGGGTTCCCCTTTCTCCACATCCTCTCCAACACACGTTGTTTCCTGTCTTGCTAATTTTGGCCATTCTAACTGGTGTTAGATGGTATCTCAATGTTGTTTTAATTTGAATCTCCCTGATGGCTAGTGATGATGAACATTTTTTCATGTGTCTGATAGCCATTTGTATGTCTTCGTTGGAGAAGTGTCTGTTCATATCTTCTGCCCATTTTTTGATATGATTATCTGTTTTGTGTGTGTTGAGTTTGAGAAGTTCTTTATAGATCCTGGATATCAACCTTTTGTCTGTACTGTCATTTGCAAATATCTTCTCCCATTCCGTGGGTTGCCTCTTTGTTTTGTTGACTGTTTCCTTTGCTGTGCAGAAGCTTTTGATCTTGATGAAGTCCCAAAAGTTCATTTTTGCTTTTGTTTCCTTGGCCTTTGGAGACATATCTTGAAAGAAGTTGCTGTGGCTGATATCGAAGAGGTTACTGCCTATGTTCTCCTCTAGGATTCTGATAGATTCCTGTCTCACGTTGAGGTCTTTTATCCATTTCGAGTTTATCTTTGTGTACGGTGTAAGAGAATGGTCGAGTTTCATTCTTCTACATATCGCTGTCCAGTTTTCCCAGCACCATTTATTGAAGACACTGTTTTTTTTTCCATTGAATATTTTTTCCTGTTTTGTCGAAGATTATTTGACCATAGAGTTGAGGGTCCATGTCTGGGCTCTCCACTCTGTTCCACTGGTCTATGTGTCTGTTTTTATGCCAGTACCACGCTGTCTTGGTGATCACAGCTTTGTAGTAAAGCTTGAAATCGGGTAACGTGATGCTGCCAGTTTTGTTTTTGTTTTTCGACATTTCCTTAGCAATTCGGGGTCTCTTCTGACTCCATACAAATTTTAGGATTATTTGCTCCAGCTCTTTGAAAAATATCGGTGGAATTTTGATCGGAATGGCATTAAAAGTATAGATTGCTCTAGGCAGTATAGACATTTTAACAATGTTTATTCTTCCAATCCAAGAGCATGGAACAGTCTTCCATCTTTTTGTGTCTTCTTCAGTTTCTTTCATGAGTGTTCTGTAGTTCCTCGAGTACAGGTCCTTTACTTCTTTGGTTAGGTTTATGCCCAGGTATCTTATGGTTCTTGGTGCTATAGTAAATGGAATCGATTCTCTAATTTCCCTTTCTGTATTTTCATTGTTAGCGTATAAGAAAGCCACTGATTTCTGTACATTGACTTTGTATCCTGCCACGTTACTGAATTGCTGTATGAGTTCTAGTAGTTTGGGGGTGGAGTCTTTGGGGTTTTCCATATAAAGAATCATGTCATCTGCAAAGAGAGAGAGAGTTTGACTTCTTCCTTGCCAATTTGGATACCTTTTATTTCTCTTTGTTGTCTGATTGCCGTTGCTAGAACTTCTAATACTATGTTGAACAAGAGTGGTGAGAGTGGGCATCCTTGTCGTGTTCCTGATCTCAACGGGAAGGCTGCAAGCTTTTTCCCATTGAGGATGATATTTGCTGTGGGTCTTTCATAGATAGATTTTATGAAGTTCAGGAATGTTCCTTCTATCCCTATACTTTGAAGCGTTTTCATCAGGAACGGATGCTGGATTTTGTCAAATGCTTTTTCTGCATCAATTGAGAGGACCATGTGGTTCTTCTCTCTTCTCTTATTGATGTGTTTTATCACACTGATTGATTTGCGAATGTTGAACCAACCTTGCAACCCAGGGATGAATCCCACCTGGTCATGGTGGATAATCTTTTTAATGTGCTGCTGGATCCTGTTTGTTAGGATCTTGTTGAGAATCTTTGCATCCATATTCATCAGTGATATTGGTCTGAAATTCTCCTTTTTGGTAGGGTCTTTGCCTGGTTTGGGGATCAGGGTAATGCTGGCTTCATAAAAAGAGTCTGGAAGTTTTCCTTCTGCTTCAATTTTTTGGAACAGCTTCAGGAGAATTGGTGTTATTTTTTCTTTGAAAGTTTGGTAGAATTCCCCAGGGAATCCGTCAGGTCCTGGGCTCTTGTTTTTTGGGAGGTTTTTGATCACTGCTTCAATCTCATTACTAGATATCGGTCTATTCAGGTAGTCAATTTCTTCCTGGTTCAATTTTGGGAGTTTGTAGCTTTCCAGGAATGCATCCATTTCATCTAGGTTGCTTAGCTTATTGGCATATAACTGTTGGTAATAATTTCTGATGATTGTTTCTATTTCCTTGGTGTTAGTTGTGATCTCTCCCTTTTCATTCATAATTTTATTAATTTGGGCTTTCTCTCTTTTCTTTTGGATTAGTGTGGCCAATGATTTATCGATCTTATTGATTCTTTCAAAAAACCAGCTTCTAGTTTCATTGATACGTTCTACTGTATCTCTCGTTTCTACCTCATTGATCTCTGCTCTAATCTTGATTATTTCCCTTCTTGCATGTGGAGTTGGTTTGATTTGTTGTTGATTCTCCAGTTCTTTAAGGTGTAGAGACAGCTGGTGTATTCTGGATTTTTCAGTGTTTTTGAGGGAGGCTTGGATGGCTATGTATTTCCCCCTTAGAACCGCCTTTGCTGTATCCCATAGGTTTTGGACCGAGGTGTCTTCATTCTCATTGGTTTCCATGAATTGTTTAAGTTCATCTTTGATCTCCTGGTTGATCCAAGCATTCTTAAGCAAGGTGGTCTTTAGCTTCCAGGTGTTTGAGTTCCTTCTGAACTTTTCCTTGTGATTGAGCTCCAGTTTCAAAGCATTGTGATCGGAGAATATGCAGGGAATAATGTCAGTCTTTTGGTATCGGTTGAGTCCTGCTTTGTGACCCAGTATGTGGTCTATTCTGGAGAAGGTTCCATGTGCACTTGAGAAGAATGAGTATTCTGTTGTTTTAGGGTGGAATGTTCTGTATATGTCTATGAGGTCCATCTGGTCCAATGTTTCATTCAATGCTCTTATTTCTTTATTAATTTTCTGCTTCGATGATCTGTCTATTTCTGAGAGAGGCATATTAAGATCTCCTACTATTATTGTATTCATATCAATATGACTCTTTATCTTGGTTAATAGTTTTCTTATGTAATTGGGTGCTCCCATATTGGGGGCATAGATATTCACAATTGTTAGATCGTCTTGGCGGATAGTCCCTTTAAGAATTATGTAGTGTCCTTCTGTATCTCTGACTACAGTCTTTAGTTTAAAATCTAATTTATCTGATATGAGAATTGCTACCCCGGCCTTCTTTTGAGGCCCATTGGCATGAAAGATGCTTCTCCATCCCTTCACTTTCAGTCTGGGTGTATCCTTAGGTTCAAAATGGGTCTCTTGTAGACAACATATGGATGGGTCCTGTCATTTTATCCAATCTGCAACCCTGTGTCGTTTTATGGGCGCATTTAGGCCATTCACATTGAGAGTGATTATTGAGAGATAGGTTTTTATTGACATCGTGTTGCCTTTGAAGTCTTTCTGTCTATAGATTGTTTCTATATTTCTGTTCAATGATATTCTTAGGATTTTTTCTCTTTTATAGGACCCCCCTTAATATTTCCTGCAGTGTCGGCTTGGTGGTTGCATAGTCTTTTAAGCCTTGCTGGTCTTGGAAACTCTTTATCTCTCCATCCATTTTAAATGTCAGTCTTGCTGGATAGAGTATTCTTGGTTGCATGTTCTTCTCATTTAGTACTCTGAATATATTTTGCCAGCCCTTCCTGGCTTTCCAGGTCTCTGTGGAAAAGTCTGACGTTATTCTAATGGGCTTTCCTCTGTATGTAAGAAGCTTTTTTGTCCTAGCTGCTTTTAAGAGGGTCTCTCTTGAAACATAATTCCCCATTCTAACTATAAGGTGCCGTGAGGACTTTCGAGAATCTAAAATCTTGGGAGGAAATCTTTCTGCCTCTAGTACATGAACGTTTTTTCCATTCGTGAGATTGGGAAAATTTTCATAGACAACTTCTTCCACTATATCTTCTAGACTTCTTTCTTTTTCTTCCCCTTCAGGGATTCCAATAATTCTGACGTTGGAACGTTTCATGGCATCGTTTATTTCCCTGATTCTGTTTTAATGGCTTCTGAGCTGTTTGTTCCAGGCTTCCTCCTGATCCTTTCTCTCTATCTGTTTGTCCTCCAGATCACTAATTCTATCTTCTGTCTCAGTTACCCTAGCTTTTAGAGAATTTAGATTGGATTGGAACTCATTGAGAGCATTTTGAACATCATCCCTGGTGGCTTTCAGTTCTGCCCTAACATTGTGAACATCATCCCTGGTGGCTTTCAGTTCTGCCCTAATCAATTCTGTTTGGTCATCCATGGCTTTCTCCAACTGAGCTATTGCCTGGATAATTGTTAGTCTGAATTCCTTTTCTGACATATTGTCTATGTCGATAGCCATTAGCTCTGTTGCAGAAGGCCCATCCTCTGTATTTTTCTTCTGTTGGGTATTCTTCCTCCTAGTCATTTTGTTAAGAGATGACTAAACAGATGCAGCTGGACTTATCGATTGTGGTGCAGTCAATGTGCACCGTGGAACGCTTCTGTGCAATCAGGATTCCCCACCCAAATGAGAGAAAAAAGAAAAGAAAAAGAAATAGAGAAGAAGAAAGAAAAAAAAAGGGAAAGAAAAAAGGAAAAAAAAAAAGAGAGAGAGAGATAGGAAAAAAAGGGAAGATAAAAGAGAAGGCTCAGCCCAAATGGGCCACAAGGTAAGATTTGTGGAGTATACAAACAAAAACAGACAGACAAAAAGAGTGATAAAAGTATATGACAAGAGAAAAAAATATGTATATATAAGCAAAAAAAAGGGAAGAACCTCATCAGAAAGAACCCCAAGTATAAGATTTATATATTATCAGGACAAACACAAATTCACAAATTCACACAGACAAATTCTGTCACACTGACAGAAGGAAAACTTGGGAGAATGGTTATAGATTCTCAGTGTGGGTGAGGAAGGTTATTTTGATTCTTCCTGAAGGTATCTTGATGTTTTTGTTAAGGGACTCAACTTTCCTAAGTTACAGGGGGATTAGAAACTGATTTGCCTATAGGGGTAGCAATGATTGGGGAAAGGGGATTACCTTGAAGTTTAACTCTATATGTATAGTAGAAAATAAAAATTAAAAAAGAATAAACTAGACTAAACTAAGTTAAAATTAAAAAAGAATTAAAAAAATAGAAAAGCAAAAGAAAAACACAGGTGTATGTATCAAAAAGTTCAGGTTAGAAGGTTATTAAAGAATTTGATGTACTGGACATCTCAGTGTGATGGTAAATAGGTTAAAAAATTATCTGTATGTATTAAAAAAAAGAACCAGAATATTGGTAAAGAGTTAAAAATAAAAGTTGTATTTATGAAGTAGTGGTGGTTGTTCTCTTGTAGTCTTTTTTTTTTTTTTTTTTCTTCCTTCCTGGTTGGTTTTCTGGGGGAGGGGCCTGCCACATGGGTTTTCAGACAATGATGTTCGCTGAGTTAGGTCCTCCCGCTCCCCTCAAGGGGGTGAGCTCTTTTTTTTTTTTTCAGGAAACTGTTTTTTTCAGCCTTTTGTTCTCTGGGGGTTTTTATGTTCTTTCATCTGCTTTCTCTCGCCTTGACAGCTTTTGACGGTTTTTGGAGGTTTAGAGGAGAGCAAACAGCACCCCAACCTCCCTCTCAGAGAGAAGCCTCAGACTGTTTTGCAAAAGCTGCTGGCAGAGTCAGTTCTGAGTCACTGTCCCTGGGGATGCAGGATCTCCTCATTGTACCCAAAACCAGGGCAGCGGTGGCTGTCTAGGCAGCTCCAGACCGCCAGAGAGGTTCCGAGCAGAGATTGCACACTGAGATTTTCCCGCTGTCCCAGGCTGGGAATGTCTGGTTTTTCTGGCTGCCAGAGCTCCAGGCTAGCGCCTATGAGCACCTCTCCCAAGGGAGGGTGTGGGACGTGCATGTTTCAGGATTGCCGTCTGGCCAGGCTCCCAGCCCCTCACGGGAGCTGGACCCCATTAGTTCTTGGGCGCGCTGGCATTCAGGTGCACGGGCGGCTCAGGGACGGGGAACTGATTTCTCCGCCGCACTCTCTCTGGCTCCACGCCAGGGTAGGCTGTCCTGGGTCCGGGGACTTAGGTCCCTGACCCTAACCGCCCAGGTTCCCACTATTACCCCCCGTGCTCCTTTGCTGTTTGTTTTTTGAGTGCTTTCAACCAGACTCCAAGTTAATGCTGGTCCCCAGACGCAGAGCACTCTCGTGCTGGGGTGTTACTTTCCGATCAGTCACCTCTGGTGGCTCCCTCCCCCTTTTGTTTATCTTCCGATATCAGTCCGATGCTCCCAGTCTGCTTTACCTGCCACTGGCGTCTTCTGCTCCAGTAGAGATCCAGATGTGTATAATTCTGATCTCAGGCTGATTTCATGGGTAGTCGGAGTTCTTTGGTAGGTAATCTGCTCACTTTAGGGTACAGGTTGAAATGGTGCCTCCTCCTACTTCCCTGTCATCTTAGTGTTAAGCCATACTATTTTTTTTTTTAACCAAGGATGTACCTATATTGCTACATCATAGTCACACAAAGTCCATAGTTTACCTTAGTGCTGTGAATACCATAGTATTCACTCTTAGGGCTGTACAGTCTATGAGTTTGGACAAAAGTACAATGACATATATCCCTCATTGTAACGTCAATGTCAATTATCATAGATATATATCAATTATCATATATATATATACATACATAAAATATATATATAGTACCTATGACATGCCAGGTAATATATTAGGGATGATCTAGGGATGATCAGGGCAAAAGGAGAACCCCTCCATTCCCCAAGGCTGAATGGCTCCATCCAGTTAAGCCTCCTTTTGATTTTTAAACTTCTGCAATCTCATGAGTGTGAATTTCTTTAGCAGTGAACAACCTTCTTGGTTGCCCTTGAATAACACCTGACCCTAAGTATAGACAGTGGATTTTGGGAACGAGGCAGACATCATTCATGTCCATCTGGAACATTCAGAGAGGGAGAACTACCTTCTGGCCAGCATCCTTGAATCATGGTCTGATGAGCATATGAAGTCAGTGTCTGAGTCCATAGAAGCCTGGAATTTGCTGCCAAATGTATCTCAGGTTTTTAAAGCTATTGCTTCTTGCTCTTTTTATTTAATTAACACATAGTACCTACCCCCGCCTCCACTTGCTCCATGGAAAGCAGGAGTGAATGGTCTTCATCTATAACACTGAATTTTTTCTTCTTAAATCTGCCTCTTCCACTCTGGATGTGTGACTTACATGTCTTGCTACTCATCTCAAAAAAACAACAAATAATGCAATAAAAATTAAAAAGAGAAAATAGTACCATAGATGTGTGATTTTCCATAGACCACACAAGTATTTTGATGAAAAACAAATATTTTAATTGGAAGTTTTACCAAAAAAATGTCTTTAGGTGAAGATTTCTCATGAAAGAAAGCTTTAAAAATACCCGAATTAACAGTTCACAATCAAATAAATATATAATGAAATTGTGTGTCTATGAAGCAAAGAAATCTTGCTTTATGAGTTCAGTAGAAGGTCTTTCCAAATCAATTTAAAATGTCCTGACATTTTTGAGAAACTGTACTAATGTAACTTATCCATTATCAAACTTAAATTCTCAAACAAGATGATTATATTTATTTATAGATACACAGGCATTGCCAAAATTATTGGTATGTTACAATTATGATGTTTGTTAAAACCCACAGAATAGAAATTTAAAAATCAATTTGGCAAGCAGAAAAATAAAATGTGATTACCAGACAAAGAACTTTATTGTTTGTATTGTCTGAAGTCCCTAAATAATGAAAAAGTTTACTCTTATTTCTTTCTTTTTAAGAGTGTTCCTGATTTAAATTTGGCTTCCCTTTCAATAGTCTACCATGTTGTTGCATCTGAAGATCATATGTTTGTTAATAATCGTGACTTATTTAGTTATTTTTTTTGCAATTCCTTGTTTTCTAGTACATCTTTCATTTTCTTTTAGACTGCCAAGTGGCAATGATAGTTATGAATATTTTGATGTTTCTTTATTGCTGTAATTGATAATACTCATATATTTACTTGTTTATTGTAGACACCGAATAGAAAAATAATCTGCAGATTATTTTTTTCATTTTTGTCTACCACAAGACTCTGCTTATCTAGCTCAATTAATCTATATCTCATTGTTTGCTCAGTGATCATTGCTCATATCCCTGCTCAGTGCTTCACTGAATCTGACTTTTAAGCCTCTGACAAGTCATTCAGCTCACGATTTCTCCCTTTTATTTTATATTACGTGGTCATATTTAACACTTTGTTGCTGGTTCTATAACTTCGTAGACTTGAATTTTTCAAATGAAATAATTGAGGCATTCTGTTTGCTAATTAATTGAGCGGGTCCTACAGAACATTTGAAGTGTCCATAGCTTGCGGATGCCTGGGTGGCTCATTCCGTTAAGCATCTGCCTTCGGCTTAGGTCATGATCCCAGGGTTCTGGGATCGAGCCTCTTGTATGTTGGGGCTCCCTGTTCAGCAGGGAGCCGGCTTCTCCATCTTCCTCTGCCCCCCCCATTCATGCTCTCTCTCTCTCTCTCTCTCTCTGCTCTCTCAAATAAATAAATAAATAAAATCTTTTTATAAATTTATAAATTAATTAATTAATTTATTAAATGTCCATAGTTTCAAAGATCCTGGTTTCCTATTACGAGGCATTATACTATTATATAACATATAAGAATGATGAAAACATGCTCCATCACATGAAGAATTCCTAGAAAAGGAGCTCAATAGGAAAAAGAATGGTTGTTCTGCATTTTTATATCCCCAGGAATTCATGGTCTTCTAAGCTCAGTCGGCGCTTAAGCTCAGTCGGCGCTCCAGTTAATAAGCATAAGAAATAATGACATTTGCTGCCCCTTGGCATCATTGTCTGTTACAGGAATTAAAGAAACAAACAAGCCCCCTGTGCCTTCCTTCACCTTTGCCAGCTGGCTCCTATCAGTTTGGTGTGTGAGAAATACCTCTTCAATTACAATATCAAAACCAAACATATTTGCTTTTCCAGATATATAAAGTCTGTACTTTATCATCTTATTTGAATTTTCAATTAAATTGTTTAAAAATTAAATATAAAAAGCACTTGCCAATGACTTCCTCTATAACTTCTCAGGTTGAAATTAGATGAAATGGTAATAAATATCTACTATAAATCATACTTCTAAAAAGTGTTGCAAACGTTATGGAACGCCTCGTTTCCTCTGAATGCTATTATTCAAATTTAGAGAAGTACTAATTTCATTCAAATTTTAATTCAAAGGGGTGAATTTTCCAAGTTGAAGGGAAAATTAAGCTGTAATTGTAAGAGTGGGTTAGCATATGTACAGCCATCTTAGCTTGGGCAGCCATCTCAGGCCCAAGGGCTGACCTTTCCCCTACTTTACTTTAGTTCCAGGGACCCCCAGCCTGTTTTAGTTCCAGAGACCCCCACCCTGCTTTAGTAACAGGAATACCTGACCCTGTAAACACTTCCAAGAAAGTACCTAACCCTGTAACCAGCCCGGCAACAGCTAATCAGCCTACTGCAGAAAAGTCTGAAAGTTTTCCTCCTCCTTCTCCCCAAGCCTCTTGTAATGACCCATAAAAATCTCTGCTTTAACTAGCCTCGGGGTCCAAGTCCCTACTCCACTGTGTCTGGTATACTTGGGCCCAAGCTTGAGCTTGTCAAATAAACCTCGCTGTGTGACTTGCATTATTGAGAGTGTTCTCTGTCTAATTGAGGAGTGGTCGACTCCGTACCCTAAAATAATCTAATATTTTATTCTCCAGTTTCTTCTCTGGATTATCATCCCATTTATTTTATTTTATATTTTATTTATTTTATTTTATTCTTTTTCCCCATTTACTGTATTTTAAAGCCAAATGGGAATGACAATTCTTAGACTGGATGAAAGAGAAATAACCCCTTTATTATCTTGTTTATGGCAGTGCTTGAAGAGGGCGTACACTCACAGGCACTGAGTATAAACGCTTAGGACAATTATAATGAAAAATACTTTGGGTGATTGTCATGATGACAGTAATAAAGACGATAATAAAGATAAAATCTCTCTTGATGTGTCCTTTTCTTTTAGTCAGAAATAGCATCACTATTCGATGCGGGTTCATTTTTGAAAATATGATCTACCTTCTGCACAAAGCCCTTGACCTATCATTTATAAAGAAGCTTAAAAATATCATTTGCAAGGTACGGAAAGTCACTAGTTCGGACAAGAAGGATAATGTTTATTTCTTTATCTTCGGGTAGCTTTCCTACAGCAAAGAATTGATAAAAAATAATCCCAAAGTGTTAACTCACAAAATTTCACACATCAGACTATCTTAAATGCAAGTCTGATCTTGGCACTTACCTACGTCTGGGCTTCCTGATGATATTGGAAATTTTAAAAGGAGTAGGTTTTTCCCTAAAATAGCTTTATGCGTCAGATGCACTTCAATTTATAAGGTGACATGGGCTTTCCCCATTTGAGCTGAATGCAAGAAACTAAAATAATCTCCTCATATATGGGCATTAGTTAATTTGTTCAACACTCTGTTGAATGTCTTTATATCAGCTCGCCTGTGACTTCTGAGGATGTTTATTTCCGGCTGCCCCTCTTGTTTTCCGATTTGAATAGATTCCAGATCAGCTATAATGAAATCAGGCCTTTTTCTGTGACAGTACTGGTCATTTTGGTCCCATTTTTCATGAGTGCTTTGAAAACTTAATTGCAGGACAAAATGCAGTTCTTTAATTCTCCTTACAAAGACAATGAGTTTTTCAAGGAGAGTCTATGATTATTTTAATTAAAAACCCTTTTCTTTGAAAGTTAAAACAACTTTAGCCTAACATCATCCTTTCTTCAAATGCATTAACTCATTAGAGCAAAAATGCAATGGTAGCCCTGAGCCTGCATTACAAATGACGTATTTAATGTGCCTTTAATCATTCACAATGGGTTCCCTGATTAACTATTATTGCTAAATACTTGCCATTGCATACATATATCATTAACAAGATTAAAAAAAAAAAACTGAAGCTTCATTCCGTTTTATAGGTACATCGACTGTTGCCAAGCATTTCTGCCAATCAACCTTGACTTAAAGTTAGAACTTTTGTTAGTTTTCATGGCAAAGTAAGGACATTCAAGTTATAAGCTATGAATTTTGAGGAGATTAAATTAAACTAACTGGGATGCCTGGTGGCTCAATAGGTGGAGCATGAGACTCTTGTTCTCACAGTTGTGGGTTTGAGCCCCATGTTTAGTGTAGAGAGTACTTAAAAATGAAATCTTTTAATAAAAGATAATTAATTTAAAAAGTAGTTAATTAAAATAATTGTAATAGAAGTACACTTTATCCCCCCAAATTAATTATTTTAGACTAGGTGAAGATACTTTTTTTTTTCTTAAATAGAATGTTCTGGATAATTAGTATGCTGTTTTCTCTACCATGTGATATGGTTTTATTTAGCTTTGTGTTTGTCACTGTACCACCTGATAACATAAGCAAATGTGTTTAACTCTTGAGTCAAAAAAAAAATTTTTTTTTTTTTTTTTAGTAAAGTCAATTTAATTTTCCCCCTTGTCTCCTTTTGGCTTTATCCTTGTCCATTCTTTTGGAGTTGATAGTATTATCCAAATAGGGAGTACTCAGAGCTAGTCTCATGATTCATTAGTCCATGATTTATTTATTCCACAAATTTTTAGAGCATTCAATGTGTTTTAGACATTAGCATAGACACTGAAGGTACAGAAATTAAATGACATTTTTTCCGTTCCCTACAGCTCAAATATTGCACAAGTATACTTTAAGGGTCTTTGGTAAAAAAGAGGGAGAGAAACCATAAGTCTCTTAAGCATGGGAAACAAACCTAGGGTTGCTGGAGGGGAAGAGGGTGGGGTGATGTGATAACTGGGTGATGGATATTAAAGAGGGCATGTGATGTAACGAACCCTGGGCATTATATAATACTGATGAATCACTAAAAAACAAAAGGAAGAAGAAGAAAGAAAAAAATGAACCATTGGCTTAATTTAAAAAAAAAGAGAGAGAGAGAGAGTCCTTGGTAAACATTCATCAATACCATCCATGCTGATTTTAAGGAAGTGTTTCTTGTGCTGTCAGTGGAGATCTGAGTTAAGGGGAAAAATCAAATAATCTCTATCTGCTCCATATCACATTTCTCTATCTTACTACCAAGAGCACTATGGAAATCTATGTAAATGTCTGTATGAAACTACAATGTAACATTTGGTGCTTTACTTAACAATATGGGTGTGAGAATTTTTTTATTATTTAAGGAATGGAAGAAAAAAAAAGAAACTGCTGATTATTTTTCTCAGGTTTCTAGGTAAAATGTTACATTGCCAACCTTTTTGAATGTGCTAGATGGCTTTCAAATACCACAGTGACTTTTCATGGCAATTGTTGAAGGGTATCTTATGTCATGGAATACTTCCTTTGAGGCCCGCAATGTGCCAGTGTCAATAGGTGAGGTGAAAAATTAGTCATAAGCAGAGAACACCAACACAGAGAGGCAGCTGCTAAGACAATAAATCTTCTGACATAACAAACAACTGACAAATGTTGAGGACAAAAGCGCTCAATGTTATGATATCTGGGTCTATGGGATATCTTTTTTTTTAATATTTTATTTTATTTATTTGTCAGAGAGAAGGAGAGAGAGAGAGAGCACACAGGCAGGCAGAGAGGCAGGCAGAGGCGGAGAGAGAAGCTGGCTCCCTGCCGAGCAAGGAGGCCATGTGGGACTCGATTCCAGGACCCTGGGATCATGACCCAAGCTGAAGGCAGCGGCTTAACCCACTGAGCCACCCAGGCGTCCCGGGTCTATGGGATATCTTATTAACCAAATAAGAATTTTGTTTAGACGAAAGTAACCTCTCCTTATGTATGAGGGGACTTGCACTGAGCAAGTATCTGCCTATTTTTCATAAAACATTCAATTAATTACCAATCCACAAACTAGTTTCTATTGGATTACTTTTGCTGTATAACACTCCACACCCAAACTTAGTGGCTTAAAACAAACTTTCATTTACCTCACAATTCTATGGGTCAGAAATTTGGGCTGTGCTCAAATTGTGAATCTTTGCCTGACATACTCGTGCTCTGTGGTGTGAGTCGACAGGTGGGCTGGCGCAGGTTGTTCTGGAATGTGGGGAGGGGGCTACACTGGAACATCTCATTTCTTTTTTCTGTGGTCTCTTATCGCAACAAGCTTGTGTGAACATTTTCACACGGTGCCCAGAGGGTTCCAAGAGATCTGAGGAAAGTAAAGCTCTACTCACAAATGTTTTTCAGACTTCTGTTTATACTTAATAACATCTTAGTTAGTTTTCAAAGCAATCCACCTGGCCAATGGAAGATTGTGGGAGACCACATAAAGTTACTCAGAGGATGTGGACAGAAGAAGAATTTTGGGGCCATTTCTGCATTTTACTTCTGTATTACATGAAGACTGCTTACTTTGACAGTAAACTACAGTATTGAATTATCCATAGCTTGCCAGATTTTTCTTAGGTCAGTCGTTAATTAAAATCTGGATCTGATAGGTCTTGGCCCAAAGGACTATTCCTGCATGTATTATCAATCAACTGTGTTACACTGGGCAAGCAAACTGCATGTTCGGTATGTCAGCTTCCAATCTATAAAATGAGGATACTAGATTTTATGGCCCCTATGAAGTTCTGATATTTTTTTACTCCAGAAAATATTTCATAAGTATTTCCCATAAACAGATCTCTTTGTCTGCAAAAGGAGACACTACAGTGATGCCTGTGTCACTCAGTTGGCTAAGTCTGGGACCCTTGATTTTAGGCTCAGGTCCTGATCTCAGGGTCATGAAATGGAGCCCCGCATAGGGCTCCGCACTCAGCAGAGAGTCTGCTTGGGATACTCTCCCTGCGGGGTCCTCCCATCCCCCAAATTGTGTGTGTGCACCTGTTCAGGCATGTTCTTCATCTCTCTCTCTCTCTCTCAAATACATAAATCTTTAAAACAAACAAACAAAAAACCAAACTGGGCTATTACAAAGAAACATAAAAGCTTGATATTGATATGAAGAAATCTGCAATCAAATATTAATCCTAATACATATTAAGAAACACTGTTATCTGTACATATACACTCTCATTTAATATTCATGAAAATCCTGCCAAGTAATATTTATTTGCAGTTTTGACATAAGGAAAAAGACACACAAAAGAACAAATAATTTGCTTGAAGTCACATATCTACAAAGTGATCTTGGCTAGGATGTGGATCCTCAGTTCTTAACCATTACATTATATTTTCTCTGGGCCCATTGAGTCCAGACACATGTTGGCCCAATACGTATCAAACCTGTATAAAATATATCAAACATATGTAAAACACATAAAAAACAGGATAAATCCCAGTGCACAGAATGTAATGAGTTTTAAGTGCAAACAGGGAAGGGTGAGTCAGGAAAGGCTTGATATGTAATTTTAGTTATAAGGTAAGAATGGAGAACCTGAAACTTAGGGACCCTGAGTTACTTGTCTAATAAGAGAATATGTTTGACTTCCACAAGAATTTTGCTTTAGGAAAAAGTGGTAGTTTCATCTAAAAAGATAGCTTGAGTAAAAATTGTACCTGACTTTGAAAATTACCTTGCATAGTTTGAACTTATTTTTACCCAAGAGGCAGATATACAGTATGTTTTTAAACAGGAAAAGTATATCATAACATGTGTTGGTTAGTTTGGCATGACTACCTCTGAAGCCAGGAACTAGTTAGAAAGTTATTAAAATATTTTGGGAAAGCATTTCTCAAAGTGTGTTTCACAGAACACTGGTTCTTAGAGGTTCTAGAAGCTATTATGATTTACTATTTACTTAAGTTGCTGTGTTGAAAAAAGATTGGAAATTTTGTATTAAAAAAGTCAATGAGGTTTCTTTATTGGAAGACATCTCTGTTCATGAGCGTTTAGATCTTTACAATGGTGTAAAGCATGTGGCATTTTTGAAATGTTCGTAAACATCACAGAAAGTTGTTTTTGTTTTCGTTTTGCAGAGATTTTGGAGGGCCAGTGTTCTCAATGCTCTGAAAAATGCTGGTTTGATTATAGGTGATGGAACAAGGAAAAACATAATTTAGGAATATTTCTTTTGGTAAAGAAAAGTGTGATGGGGTTATTGTCTGGTTTAGAGAGGACAGGATAAAGCAATGTTAAAGTTAGATCCACAACTTTGAATTTAAATGACAAGGGAAAAAAAAAAACACTTAAAAGTGATGGTGTGTGACTGCTTAGATGAGGGAAGTAAAAATGGAGATGAATTCCGTTTTAGGTGAAGAATCTAGGTGGTCACTGGTATTTGACGAATGTCCTCCTCATTCTTTCCTCTGTGTTAATCAGCCAGCTTTCTACTTCTGATGCCTCCTTTCATGGGAAGGACTCCTGATTGGAGGAACAGTCTTATCTTCTGACCACTTCTTTGTTCCATGAGAAGACTGGCTTCTCTTATTGGTGAATTTCAAATTTTTGGTTGGAGGAAAAGGGGATCTGCCTGTTGAAAGCAAAAAACATAAACAAAAAAAAACAACTATGTCCTCATGGGGACAGCTCTGGTTCTGAGTGCTGCACTGGGAAGTGGTATAGTAGTGTGCCGAATTACAAATACCACATAGTATCAAAACTAAAGCATGTTCTCCAATCTAGATTGTATCCATGTAGTAACTGGTATTTTGATTTATCTAGTTATCTCTTTTATCTGTCCCTCAGTTGGTTCAGAATTTAGCAAAGGCATTTCTTCAGCCTCTCTGAAGCCCTCATGAAGGCTACACCACAGCACCACGGCTCCTCAGTTTCATACCTTCTCCGTCCAAGAGAGGGATTTAACCTGAGATGTCAAAATCCAAACGGTAACTTCACATTAGAAACAACCTGATGCTCCATTTGGGGTAAGTGTCTCTCTCTGGTTGGAAGGCATATTCACTTGGTAGAAATACAGCCACTGTGGGCAGTTATAGTATAAAAATTATTGGTTAAGTTAACATGAATACCTTTAAGGTTAGTTTATTGTGAGCTCAAGAAAAACTCCACGAAGTAGTGATGGGTTACCCAGTCAGAATAACCAGGCAAGACCAGCAACAGACTTGGGTTTGAGAGGAAAGTAAGTGCAGATTAGCATCGGTATACATAGAGGAATTTATTTTGCTTTTCCTAAAATGCCCTGGTATGTCCTGAAGTCCTGAGACAGGACAAGTGAGACAACATGAATTCATGTATATCTAGTATATTTGCAACGGCAATGACTAAGTTGGTGGAGAACACAACTTTTCCAAAAGTTCCCTAAATCATTTTCTAAGATGGAACTACCTAAATAAGCTTTGGATTTACATCTAATTACTATTTACATATAGCTTTTTGTATTAAAATTTCATAAGCAACCTCCAAACTGATCTAACCAATAGTAGTATACGAGTTTGTTCTCAGTTGGCTCACAGCTAGCTCTGCTCATCAGTCAAGCCAAACTGTGCCCCTGGCTCATCTCACTCTTGTGGTTGTAAAACGGTAAATCCTGAGCAGTCTTCATTATCCCATCTTCCCTTCCACAATATCTCCTGAGACCATTAATCTGATGTACTATATTTCTCATTTACCAAAATTAAAATATTTCCTTCTCTTGATACAACAAGATTTCCCTTCTGATGGTTATTATTCAACCCTCCTGTAAAATTAGCTTGTATCTTTTAGAATTTATTAATTCCCTTAAGGAAAATGTCCTCTCTGTATATTTTTTCACGTTTCTTTTCCATAAGACAGTACTCATCATCAATATAACATATTATAATAGCAATGCTGAGGTGCAGTGATAGGACATACTTTTGGACCTGATACCACAGGGGCACTCAAGTACATGGTCAATAAAGTAGGCTCACAGCAGTACAGAGAAGACTAGCCCACCCTAATGTTAAACAATCACCTTGAAAAAGTAGGTATCCAGGGGCACCTGGGTGGCTCAGTGGGTTAAGCCTCTGCCTTAGGCTCAGGTCATGATCTCGGGGGTCCTGGAATCAAGCCCCGCATCCAGCTCAGGGGGAGAGCCTCTTCCCCCCCCGCCTCGCCTGCCTCTTTACGTACTTGTGATCTCTGTCTGTCAAATAAATAAATAAAATGTTTAAAAAAAAGAAGAAGAAAGAAAAATAAGTATCCAAGTCCCATTTAAATAAATTATTTTATCTTGGATTTGAAAACAGATGATGACAAAGATAATTGAAAAAAAAACCCCAAAATTCTATGGTATTCATGAACAATATCACTTTGATATGATCTATTTAATAAGGAGACCACAAGAGTCTTACCAAGCATATTTGTTTCATACTGAAACTCAAAAATATGATATGTATTTGATTCTTCTTCCTGCCATTAACTATTTGAAAATCCCCTAGACTCTTAAGCCTGGAATGATAAGGTGAAATAACAGTGTTAGAAAATTTGCATCATGATTCTAATTTTAAATCATGGAAGAAGAAAGAGTAAATATGAAATTTTACAAGCTGTCACATCAATTTGCCATTCTCCATCTTATAAATGCCCTTCAGCCTGAAAAAAGCAAATATTATTTAGAAGGAAGAATTTTCTGCCTTATTGCTATGAGAATCAAAGGAGAAAATGATTGTATCTCTTAGAGCTGAGAGTAAAATAACTTTCTAAAAATTAACTAAATCAGTGTCTAGATATTTACCCCGAGTAATGTACTATGAGAATCATGACTATAGGGCAAGGATTCAGGTCAGTTTATTTTTATCCTATAGAAAACATCCAAGGAATGAATATCAAGGGAGGAGAAATGTAATAATTCAGGTACTTTTGGGATAAACCAATCAGAAATGCCCCCCAGACTGTGATCTGTTCACTTTTTTGGCCCTTGAAATATTGCTTAAAACTGTGTTTGAAATAACTTTATGCAATTTGTTGTGGTTCTAACCAACTCAGGCATTGACATATTCGAGAATGATTCTTTTCCTTTTGCAAGGATTGCATTAATGGCAAGAGACAAGTTGTCATAAAGGATTTTCTTGCTGTCTTTTGGTGCATCTAATATAGGGACATATGCACTAATCAGTGTCATTGTTTGAACTCCCTCCAGCCTCAATTTTAATGTCTCAAGCCTGAGGCTGACCATATGGCTCAAAAATAAGTCTTTTCACCTTCTAAAAGGTCACAGTCTATCTTTAGTTACATTTTTAAAACTGCTTTAAGCTCATGATTTAAGTACCTGGGTGACTTTCAGAAATGATAAATCTTTCCTGAGAATAAATGTGACTTGTTTACTGAGGAACAAAACAAAGCAAGCCAATGTATCCAAATACATTTTAATATGTTGGAAAAACACATCTTAAAAGTGAAGGAATCTTGAAATTTGTGGGTATAATTTTAATTATTTTCACATGTAATGAGGAAGAATCAAAATTATCTCTAACGCTAAGGAGGCCTGTCAGGGTTTTATTTACTTTTGGCTTTGTGGCTTTCCTCTAACGCTAAGGAGGAATGTAAATGAGGACACAGTGGCATTTTCTTATCAGAAGTTCACCTTTATCATCAATAATCAATTAGGAAAAATGAAAGCAGCCTATATATAGACATAGGTATTAACATATAGATATTTTAGTACTCTTTCTTTTTAAAACCCAGTTTCTGGATTGGAGCTACATAACTGTAGATTCTTTATATATGTATTTTTCCAGTTTTTTTATAATTTGATGATTATATTTACATTTCAATGTAAAATTCTTAGCATATTAGAAAACAGAATTTCCTTTTCTTGTATTCTGGGAACTATTTATTAACTAAAGAAGCACTAAAATTAGTAAAAAAAAAAAAAAAGACAAATGATTCTCAGTTGCAAGTTACATTTTCTTTTAAGAATTTAAGAAAATGAAATGAAACGAAATGAAATCTTTTTCCAAAACTCATTATGTTACGTCTAAAACACAAAGTCTAGATTAGTACTTCACTAAGTGCCCAACATGTGTTCAGGACCTGAGGGCATTCACTTGTTACTTCAGACACTCCCAATCCTTGAATCACTTTGGCCCGAAGAAGGCAGCAATCAGAAGACAATGCTCTCTCAAATCTGTAGATTGTTAATTGACACAAAAACTCTACCTTACATGCCAGCAAATCTAAAAAAAAAAAAACTCCTACTGTCTTCTGCCTCTCCTTTCTAGAGTCTCTGATTTACACTCATCCCTTCATGTAAGAGCCTCACCCCGAGTCACACCCAGCATAGTTCTGATCATTTGTTGTGTACTTGCCACACTCATTTCACTGAGAACTGATTCTTAGGTTTCTAAGTACAATCTAAATTTAAGTTACCTCCCAGAATGCTGACATTTCTCCTAGCCCCACTTACACTTGTTGGTTGTCTTATTTTTTCTATCAGTCCATTGCCATATTCGTGCTATGCATACTGGTCAAGTCTGCAAACAGACCAAACCCCAACACAAAGGTGCCTTTAAGAATATATTTTATGAGTGTTTCCTTTATACCCTGAATACATGAATGTGTTTTTTTTAAGATAAATATATTTTCACGGGTACTTATAAGGATGTTCCTTGTCATGGGGAAACAAATGAGATCAATGAACTGTCAATACCTAAAACTACTATCGCACTGCATGTTAACTCTCTGGTATTTAAATACAAACTCGAAAAAAAAATAAACTGTCAATAACTTTCTGGTTCTTGTTTGCTTGCTTGCTTGTTTGTTTGTTTGTTTTTTAAAGTCAAGTAGTCCACAATCTACATGCCCTTTCCAAAAAGTAAGCAGCTGGAGTGGGTGAAAAGAGTACGTTCTGTCGGTAAAACCTCTGCTGAAGGGTTTCTTGGTTAAAAACTCATCCTTGATTAATACCCAACATTTGTATCAACACAGATGGAACTGGAGGGGATTATGTTCTCTGCTTAAGTTAAGCAGAGAAAGACAATTATATGGTTTCACTTATTTGTGGAACATAAGGAATAGCACGAGGACATTTAAGAGAAGGAAGGGGAAAATGAAAGGCGTTAATCAGAGTGGGAGATAAACCAAGAGAGACTATAGACTCCAGGAAACAATTTGAGGGTTTCAGAGGGTGGGGGTGATGGCGGGAATGACTGAGACTGGTGGTGGGTATAAGGAGGGTATGTGTTGCAATGAGCACTGGGTGTTATATACAAATAATAAATCATGGAACACTATGTCAAAAACTAATGATGTATTGTATGGTGACTAATATAAAAATACAAAACAACAACAACAACAACAAACTCTCATCCTTGTTTTTTTTTTGTTGTTGTTCAAATAAAAAATTAAGGGAAACATGTATCCATCAGCATTCCAAATGAGTTCATAGACATTGGTGACTGGATGTCCTCATTGAATCAACATCCTAAATTTACAGTCATTTATGTTCTCAGTCATCCAACACACACAGACACAGACACACACACACATAAATAAATATATTTATATAAATAAATATATTATATATTTATATATATTTTATATTTATATATTTATATATAAATATTTAAATATATAAATATATAAGTATATTTTATATATATTTATATATAAATATTTATATAATATATAAATATACATATATATATTTATGAATAAATATATTTTATATAAATATATATTTATAAAAATATATATATTTATATATAAATATATTTATATAAATATATTATTCATTTATAATACATTTATTATATTAATAATTATATTTATTTATTACTACTATATTTGTATAGTAGTAATACTATACATATATATTATATATATATATAATATAGTAGTAATACTATATAAAGTAGTATATATATATTTATATATATATAAAGTAGTATATATTTATATACTACTATATTTATATAAATAAATTTATATAAATATATAAATACATATTTATATATTATATAAAATACATTTTTATATTTATATTTATATAATATATAAATATATATAAATATATATATTTATTTATACAAATAAATATATTTTTATATATTTATATCTTGTGATTACAAACATCAAAGTATTGTCTAGTCATGGAAAACAACTACAATTTTGGATGTTGTTTCATAAATAAATACTTTCCTTAAAATGTATACTTACAAAAAGAATGTATACTTACAAAAATTCATACAAATTGTAAGACAGAAATTTGATGAATTACTACAAAATGAAAACATATGTTCATTTGCATCTGGAGCAATAAACAAAGCATTAAAACTACCCCCAGAGGACTCCTCTATGGCCTCTCTTAAACTCAATTCTCCCTTACCCCAAAGATAACACCACCCTAACGTCCAATAAAACAACTATACTTTGCCTGTTTTTGAATGGTATATAAATGGAATCATACAGTATGTATTAGCTTGTGTCTGTCTTCTTTAGCTTAACGTTACATTTGCAGATTTACCTGCATACTTTCACGCAGGAGTGTTTGTATATTTTTACTGTGGAGTTTCCACTGTATAAATAAAACAGTTATCCATTCTAGTGTTCTTAAACTACTTCTTAAACTATTTGGTATTTTGGCAATTAATTAAAGCAGCTATGGAGAGTCTATACTTTTATTTTGGTCCATATATGTTTACATTTCTGTTGAGTTTGTGCTTAGGAATAAAGTTACTAAGCCATAGGACTTGAATTTTTTTTCAAATTTACAAAATAATTGGCAAATGTTTATTGAAAGTGCTTGTACCCAACCTCACACCACTAGTTGAAAGAGTTCCAACTGCACCATGTTTTCCTTGACTCTTGGAATTTTCATTCTGTTTAATTTCAGCGATTCTGAACAGAATGAGATAGTAACATTTTTATTTTAATTTGCTTTGCCTGGCAACTAAAAAGAGTCTATTCATATATATATTTTTTCTTTATATTTAGATATTCTCCTTTCCATAGAGTGTTTGTTAAAGTCTGTTGTCTAATGGATTGTCTATTCTGTCTTTGAGTTCACTTTATGCTCTGGATTTGAGCCCTAGGGAGGTGTATGTATGGCCAATATACCCTCTGTGGTCTTTCATTCTCTTAATTTTGTCTATTAATGGAGGGTTTATAGTTTTAATGTAATCTAATTTAATGTAATCTAATTTCATAGCTATTTATTTACTCTACAACTCATGCTTTTTATTACCTATTGAGAGACTATTTTTTCCCTAGTTAATTCAATTATTTTATTTTTATTATTTTTAAAGATTTTATTTATTTGACAGAGATCACAAGTAGGAAGAGAGGCAGGCAGAGAGAGAGAGGAAGGGAAGGAGGCTCCCTGCTGAGCAGAGAGCCCGATGCAGTGCTGGATTCCAGGACTCTGAGATCATGACCTGAGCCGAAGGCAGAGGCTTTAACCCACTGAGCCACCCAGGTGCCCCTTTATTATCTTTTTAAAAAGAATATCCCTTCCACTTCCTTTGGAGCTGCATCTTAGTTATAAACCAAGTGTCCATCTATGTATGAGTCTCTTTCCAGACTCATTAATCTATTCTATTTTCCACTTTTTGTTTTTGCAAAAAATCATTCTCTATCAATTACTCTATCGTGATCATTTTGATATCTGTGAAATCAAGCAAGTCTTCCTAATTTGCCCTCCGTCAGGATTATTTTGACTGTTAGCTTGTTATTTTTTTTTAATATTTTATTTATTTGACAGAGAGAAATCACAAGCAGGCAGAGAGGCAGGCAGAGAGAGAGGAGGAAGCAGGCTCCCTGCGGAGCAGAGAACCCGATGTGGGGCTCGATCCCAGGACCCTGAGATCATGACCTGAGCGGAAGGCAGAGGCTTTAACCCACTGAGCCACCCAGGTGCCCCTTAGCTTGTTATTTTTCCCTGAAAAAAAGTTTAGAATCTTGAGTTATGCTGGAATAAAGCTATTTATTCAATAAATATTTGTCTAGTTTAGGGAGAAATGATGTCTTTGAACTCTCAACCTTTTCAATTTATTAATATAGTACATACGACATTTAATCTAGGTCTTCTTTGATTTTTTTAAATTTTATTCCTTTTATTACAAAAAAATTTTTAAATGTTATTCCTTTCATTACACCTCCCTTTTATTCCTTTTATTGCACCTTTTATTACACCTCCCCCCTCTTTTTTTTTCTCTTCCTAACTTATTATACTGGCTATAACAACCTAGACAATGATGAATGGAAGTGTGAAAGTACCCATTCTTGTCTTATTTCCTGATGACAGAGAAAAGCTTTTAACATTTCACCATTACAAAAATTCCTTCTCATTGTTCTCTTAAAAATATCCTTTATCAGATTAAAAAAGGTGCTTTCTTTCCTAGATTGCTGAGTTTTTATTACAATGATGACAGTGATGATAACAGTGATGATGATGATGATGATAATGACTTAAATTTTATTAGCTGTTTTTATGAGAATCTCTAAGGAACAGTTTTATTCTTTATTCATTTGTACACTTTTTTCGTTACCTTTTTTTTTTAAAACACTTGCACAAAGGTAAATATTTTCTTACAACATAATTTAGAGTAACACCTTTTTTTTCTAAAACATAAATGTGGCATTTCCTGTTTAATCAGCTCTTAGCTTTTTGAAGTTGAGACTCGATATGCTTATTAGCACAAAAAACCACTACTCCCAACATCCAATTCGATATAATTTTGTACACCTTAATGTTTTCCTTAAAATTTTTCTTGGTATAGGCATATTCAGTCAGATCATACATACTCTTAATTCTTTAGCTAAATATAGTGAAACTTCTCCTAATAATAATTATATTAATGTGCCCTTCAGTTGGGAATATTTCAATCTATTCCATCTCTTTACACTAGTTATTGCATTTTAAAATATTATTTTCAGCATGCTATGTGAAATTGGTATCTCATTTTAATTTTCATTGTACAATAGGCTTTTTAATTGGAAAAAGATAGATATACAACTATTATTTCCAGAACTATTAATATTAAAGTTTGGCTTATGAAAGAGATAAATCTGTAAAATAGGAAATAGAACAGCTTGTTACTTCAACTTAGAGGGGGTGATGACCTCACTATAAAAAAGTTCTTTTTTTTTTTTATTATGTTCAATTAGCCAACATATAGTACTAAGCATCAAATACTTTCAATCTGGTTCCAAATAAAAATTTTCTCATTTATCACAAATGATTATACAACATGTGAGCTATATAAGCAAAATTTCTTTTAAGTCATCCTTAATCAATCTGCAAATAGAATTACTCGTAAAATTACATTTGATGCACAACATATGTCCACCTTTAAATCCAAAACACTTGCAGTTATCTCTTACTTTTCAAAGAAAACCTTCAAAATTTTAAACATTTTACATAAAAGACCAATGAGGGATGTATTCTTTGCTTTTCTACTAGTACTTTGTTAAATCATTCACAATACTCATTCTTGTTCATGTACCATGAAATGCTTCAAGTTAGTCCATTTTAGATAAGCATTTATTTCTCAATTCTCTGGTCACTTTTGCTATTACTTCATAGATGATTTCACAACAGGAATGCTGAATAAGTAAATTCACCTGGCTTGAGCTACAAACAATATCCACATATTATTTTAAACTCTATGTTAATTCTCTAAGTGCAACTTTAATCCCCTCACCAGGATGTAGAAAGATAATGTTAGTAATTTATAACTCCTTCTGATAAAGAATATTATATGAAATGTTAGGGGTGGTTCCCAGGTGCTAGTTTCACAGTGATTTATAATATGATGTTGTTTCCTTGTCTTTTATTGCAGGGAGTTAAATAGGAAAAGATTGATTTTGCTACTATTGCGCTTAATCAAGATTTTTAGAAAGTGAAAGACAGCTGTCACTTGCTACATGAAATGCATAAAGAAAGAAACCTTTATTATTTTTAGACACTCAATTCAAAGACATTTTTCTTTCCTTCTGTGAGATGCAGGGCCTTGACTCTATGATCATATTTTTTTAATGGATACACTTTCTAAAATCAAGCCAATAAAAGCTTTGGAAATAAAATACAAAGCTTTTTCTCACATAGATAAAAATGACAGTCACTGTAGTGAATGGGCATTTATTAGTTATGATGATTATGATCATCTAGACTGAAATTTGCTCTAATCACATATTTGGTTTTCTCCTGAGATCTGTCCCTTGGAATTGAAGAACTTGTCTAGCAATCATTTGATGTATAATGCTTTGAGCTTCATAGGAATAAAGTACTGACTTGTGTCTAGGCATTCTTGGGGAATGTAACTCAACACAATGCTATGTAGAGCATTACTCATGGGCCGTTGGCCACAGTCTAGTAAAACCCCCTATAATTCACAAACTATTGAGATAATTTTTTGGTTTCCTGGATAACACATGGTTACTTCTAACTCTGCAGTTCCAACCAAAATATTTTAAATTATTGCCAGAGGAGCCATTGGCAGTTTGATTTTTCTTAGCTTTTAGTTTGGGTTTATGACTGAAGATTTTAAAGGTAAATTTCTACTGAAGAGTAAATGTCCCAGAAATTAATTGGTACTATGCCAATGTTTATTTTTAGTAACAGAATCTCCAGACATTTAATGTATTGGGTTTTTAAACTAAATCAGTATATATGTAACCTTCAGATACACTTTTTAGAAGATTTTTCTCTTTATTTGGGAGAGAGAGAGAGAGCACAGGGGAGAGAGGCAGAGGGAGAGAGAATTTCAAGCAGACTCCCCACTGAGCATGAAGTTGGACTCTGGGTTCAATCTTACCACCCTGCGATCATGACCTGAGCTGAAACCAAGAGTTGGGTGCTCAACCGACTGTGCCACCAAGGCCCCAGATATAATTTTACTTAGTCTTGTTCATAGGAGCTGTTTTCATTTATACTTATAAATGTATTAGGCACATAAGTGAATGCATAAACTAATGTTCTTGGTTTTTTCTACTAATGGAGTAGATTTGTCCCATTTTGGGGTTCCCTTGATGTTTAAGATCATCCTATTACTGATCTCAAGAAGAGCCACTGATTCATTACATCAATGTACTTCCACCAACAAGTTATGAGAATTCCAGCTCCTCCTTATCATTGGTGGCACTTGCTGCAGTGTTTCTAATTTAACCCAGGTTGGTGAGTTTGTTTTGTCACTTTGGGTTATAATTTGAATTTTGTAAATGATTAATGGTTTTGAGAAACATTCTGTATTCTTTTTGGCTTTAATTTTGATCCTCCACTGTCTATTTTTTAAATAGATTTATAGGTTTATGCAATGCAAGTTTTTCTTTTTTAAAAACAAGATATGTGTAGTGAAAATATTTTCTCATAGTCAGTGACTTACATTTTCAGTATCTTAATGATGCCTTTTAATAGACAGATCTTTATAGTTTTTGCACAGTTTTATCACTGTATCTTTTATTGTTTGTGCTTATTGCTTCATGTTGAAGAAAAATCTGCATGGGGGTTCCTGGGTGGTACAGCTTGTTGAGTGGCTGACTCTTGGTTTCATCTCAGGGGGTGATCTAAGGGTCCTGAGATCGGGCCCCTCCTCAAGCTCCAAGATCAGCATTGGAGTCTGCTTGGGTTTCTCTCTCTCTCCCTCTCTGCCACTCCCCACTGCACTTTTTTTCTATCTCTAAGATAAATAAATATTTTTAAATGCATATATATGAAGATGTTTTCCTATAATTTTTATGGAAACTGTATATTTTACTTTCACATTTAGGTCTATGAACTATCTGGATTTTTTATTTTTTGGTATGGTGTGAAGTAATGATCAAAATGGATTTTTTCTCATATGGATACACCCATGGATGCACCATGATTGTTGAAAACAACACCATTTTCCAAGTTCATTGCACTTGCACCTATTTTGTTGTCAGATGACCTTTGTGGGGGTGTTTTCTTGATTCTCAATTCTATGCAAGTAGTCTATCTATCCTTGAATAAATGTCATACTGTTTTCATTGCTATAGCTTTATAATAATTATTAATATTTTCAAGTGCAAGTGCTTCACTGTTGTTCTTCATTGTCTTTAGAATTTTCAAAGCTTCTTTAAATTTTCTATTTTCTTATAAATTCTAGAACTATCTTATTCCCCAAATCCCATTCCCACTCACAGAAAAACAAAAAGAGCAACTTTCTGGTATCATGGTGGTGATTTCATTGAATCTCAAGATCAGTTTGAGAAGAATTAGCCATTTAATAATTCTAAATCACCCAAAACATCAGTTAGGTGTCTTTAATTATTTTCCTGACATATCTTTTATTATATATACTCATAGGTATTTGATTTTTTTTTTATTTTGCAAGTAATGTTTTTAAATCCTGTCTATTGAAGTATAATTTACAGACAGAAAAATTCGCCCTTTTTAGATATTCATTTTGATGAGTTTTTAAAAATGTATACAACTGTGTAATAACTAGTCCAGCTAAGATATAGACTATTTCTGAGGTGCCTGGGTGGCTCAGATGGTTAAGAGTCTGCCTTTGGCTCAGGTCATGATCTCAGGGTCCTGGGATCAAGGCCAGTGTTGGGAGTCCAAGCTCAGTGGGAAGTCTGCATCTCCCTCTCCCTCTGCCTCTGCCTCTGCCTCTCCTGCTTGTGCTCTCTCTCTCTCTCTCTCTTTCTCTCTCTCAAATGAATAAATAAAATCTCAAAAAAAAAAAAAAGATATAGGGTTCCTGGGTGGCTCAGTTGGTAAAGCAACTGCCTTTGACTCAGGTCATGATCCTGGAGTCCCAGGATTGAGTCCCATGCTAGGCTCCCTCCCGGCTTAGTGGGGAGCCTGCTTCTCCCTCTTACCCTACCCCCTCTCGTGCTCTCTCGCTCTCTCTCTTGCTCATTCTCTCTTTGTCTCAAATAAATAAATAAACTCTTTTAAAAAATTTAAAAAATCAAAATTAAAAAATGATATAGAATATCCCCATCAAATGAAAAAATTTCTTTGTATCACTCTGTGGGTAACCTCATGCCTCGTTCCTAGCCCACGATAACCACTCACCTGACTTCTATTCTATAGTTTTGCCTTTTCCAGAATATCATGTAAGTAAACTCACACATTATGTAGTCTTTGCTGCCTGACTTCTTCTAACTGAGCATGATGCATGTATCAATTTTTTTCATCTGTAATGCTCAGTAGCATTCTATTGTATGAAAATACAGTAAACTATATGTCCATTCATTGGTTAATGAACATTTGAGCTGTTTGCAGTTTTGAGCTCTTATGTATAAAGCTTCTGTAAACATTCATGTGGACATATGATTTCTTTCCCTTGTACCATATGGTAAGTGTATGTTTAACTTTATAAGGAACTGCCAAGAAGTTTTCTGAAGTTGCTATACCCTTTTGCATTCCCATCAGCATGTGAGTTGAGCTCTTCAGCTGATACGCTTCCTTGCCAGCATTTTGTCCTCTTTGGTTGCTCTCATTTTAAAAAATTTTAACCATGTTTATAAGTGCAGTACAACTGGTTGTAGCCTTAATTTGCTTTTACCTAAAGACTAGTGATGTTGAACACCTTTTCTTGTGGTTATTTGCCATCTATCTCTCTCCTTTGATAAAGCTTCTGCACAAACCTACTGACCTCTCATTTCTTAGTGGGTTGTTTTTCATCTTATAATATGCTGCTAGCACTCTTTATATATTTTGAATACAAAGTCTCTACCAGATACATGTTTTACCCCTGCAGGTTCCAGCTTGGTTAGTAGAGTGTAGGGTGGATTTTAGCTTCCATTTACTCCTTTAGCCAGGAGAAACTGTGCGGCAAACATCCTGCAAACTGTATGCAGCAGCCGCTAGATATTTTTACAAAATTAACTCTATACACTTATGATACTATTCATGTCTCTTTAATTTACTTGGCTCTGAAATGCAATCTGAGCATTTTGTTTGGTTGTGGTTTTAAATCTAACTGAAGAGTTGGAGTTTATGAATGACAGAACAGGGTACAGTGATAGGAAAGTACACATGGTACCAGGAAAGAAGAAGGAAAGTTTGGGATGATGTTGGATTTAGGCCAGTTATAGCTACAATTCTAAGGGGTTATGTCATTGGGATTGCTTCCGTTTTTATCATAAAAATATGTATATTGTTATATAAGTCTACTCTATATGAGACATATTAAGCATTTTGCTGATAATCACATGATCAGTTTAACGACTTTATATCAATATGATATAATTACCATATTGATATATCATATATTATATATTATCATATATAATATTTCATAATATATTATGTATAATTATATAAATATGATATTGTGCCATTTTTACATAAGAATAAACTCACTTCAAAATTATAACTCTTTTTAATTCTAATTATACAAATATATCCCATAAAATCATATGTCTCATATTTTCTTTCTTTTAAATTTTTGCTACTATGTAGCCTATCAGAAATTTTAAAATAAATTTTTAATACTCATTTCCTTTAAATTTATAACTAATCTAAAAAAAATTTTTTTTGGCCACCTAAGATCCCTGTTAGAATGTCTTTATCCCCCCTGCAGGACTCTAGATATTTCAGAAAAATAAAATGTAGTAGAGCAGCCTATTAGAAATATTAAAATCATAATTTATGAGTTATGAAATTTATATCAAGCTAATGACAAGCTGTATTTTTATTTCTGTATGTATTCACCTACCGTGTGCTATGTTTAATAACAATACAAAAGGGCGCCTGGTGGCTCAGTGGGTTGAGCCTCTGCCTTCAGCTCAGGTCATGATCTCAGAGTCCTGGGATAGAGTCCTGCATGGGGCTCTCTGCTCAGTGGAGAGCCTGCTTCCCTCTCTCTCTGCCTGCCTCTCTGCCTACTTGTGATTTTTCTCTCTGTGTGTCAAATAAATAAATAAAATCTTAAAAAAAGAAATAAAAATACAAAACATAAAGTGTTTATTTGAATAAATATAAGCAGGTACTCATACATATTCTTTTTTTTTCCATTTTATTTATTTTTTCAGCGTAACAGTATTCATTGTTTTTGCACAACACCCAGTGCTCCATGCAATATGTGCCCTCCCTATTACCCACCACCTGTTTCCCCAACCTCCCACCCCCGACCCTTCAAAACCCTCTGGTTGTTTTTCAGAGTCCATAGTCTCTTATGATTTGCCTCCCCTTCCAATTTTATTTTTTTATAAACATAAAATGTATTTTTATCCCCAGGGATACAGGTCTGTGAATCGCCAGGTTTACACACTTCACAGCACTCACGATAGCACATACCCTCCCCAATGTCCATAGCCCCCTCCCCCTCTCCCAATCCCACCTCCCCCCAGCAACCCCCAGTTTGTTTTGTGAGATTAAGAGTCATTTATGGTTTGTCTCCCTCCCAATCCCATCTTGTTTCATTTATTCTTCTCCTATCCCCCTAACCCCCCATGTTGCTTCTCCATGTCCTCATATCAGGGAGATCATATGATAGTTGTCTTTCTCCGATTGACTTATTTCACTAAGCATGATACGCTCTAGTTCCATCCACGTCGTCACAAATGGCAAGATTTCATTTCTTTTGATGGCTGCATAGTATTCTATTGTGTATATATACCACATCTTCTTTATCCATTCATCTGTTGATGGACATCTAGGTTCTTTCCATAGTTTGGCTATTGTAGACATTGCTGCTATAAACATTCGGGTACACGTGCCCCTTCGGATCACTATGTTTGTATCTTTAGGGTAAATACCCAGTAGTGCAATTGCTGGGTCATAGGGTAGTTCTATTTTCAACATTTTGAGGAACCTCCATGCTGTTTTCCAGAGTGGTTGCACCAGCTTGCATTCCCACCAACAGTGGAGGAGGGTTCCCCTTCCTCCGCATCCTCGCCAGCATCTGTCATTTCCTGACTTGTTAATTTTAGCCATTCTGACTGGTGTGAGGTGATATCTCATTGTGGTTTTGATTTGTATTTCCCTGATGCCGAGTGACGTGGAGCACTTTTTCATGTGTCTGTTGGCCATCTGGATGTCTTCTTTGCAGAAATGTCTGTTCATGTCCTCTGCCCATTTCTTGATTGGATTGTTTGTTCTTTGGGTGTTGAGTTTGCTAAGTTCCTTATAGATTTTGGATACTAGCCCTTTATCTGATATGTCGTTTGCAAATATCTTCTCCCATTCTGTCAGTTGTCTTTTGGTTTTGTTAACTGTTTCCTTTGCTGTGCAAAAGCTATTGATCTTGATGAAATCCCAATAGTTCATTTTTGCCCTTGCTTCCCTTGCCTTTGCCATTGTTCCTAGGAAGATGTTGCTACAGCTGAGGTCGAAGAGGTTGCTGCCTGCATTCTCCTCAAGGATTTTGATGGATTCCTTTCTCACATTGAGGTCCTTCATCCATTTGGAGTCTATTTTCGTGTGTGGTGTAAGGAAGTGGTCCAATTTCATTTTTCTGCATGTGGCTGTCCAATTTTCCCAGCACCATTTATTGAAGAGGCTGTCTTTTTTCCATTGGACATTCTTTCCTGCTTTGTCAAAGATTAGTTGACCATAGAGTTGAGGGTCGATTTCTAGACTTATCCACATATTCTTATTGATCTTTTAACCCTAACCATGTTATCCTCTGCCCAGGGTTGAAATATATATTTAATTTCAATTAAATTTGAATTTCAGATAATTACACTCAAAAAAAGTATGTAAGTGTGTCTTTGCAAAGTTTGGAACATATAGGTAATACAAACTCTACTCTAGGCTCAACTTAAGTCCAGGTACATTGGATCATAAACTGTTCCTTAAGGATTACAGGTGTTACTGGATGTCTAGTTCAGCTGCCTGTTACTCAAAGGGCCAATACTTAGAGATGAGTGTTTTTTGAAAAGGAATTTGAGATTTATTCAGGAGGCTGGCCATCTGGGGAGAAGATGGATTCTTGTCCAAAAGCCAACTCCAAGTATTCTGCCTAGCCAAGAGGGTTCTAAAGGGATAGGGTGTTGTTAATCAGTGAGGGGGCAGAATGGCTAATACCATTTCCTGATTCTATGTGGATTTAGTGGTGTCTATTCACAGTTTTCAGGGCTTGAGAGTTATGCACAAGATCTCAGTCCTGCTCTGTGATGTGTGAGGGCTTTCTATTCTCCTCCTGAAAAGAAATGTCAGATTTATAAATATACAGGCAGCGTTAGTAAAGGAAGCATATGAACTTAAGAACCCTTATTAAAGATCACCATGGTAGTTATGAAGAGCAAGGCAGCCTCAGAGGCACATTTACCTTAAAGCCCTGTCACTATTTCTTAAACACTGAATGTTCTTTACCAGAATCCTCTTACTTTCTTTCAATCTCTGCTTCTTCACCTTCTCCATGTGAGACCTATTCTGACCATGCTATTTACAATTGCATTCCTAACTTTACCCTGCTCTACTTTTTTGTTTTTCCATAATTCTTATCAAAAATCTTCTTATAATTATGTATTTTTTTCTTGTTTATTGAATATCTATCCTTGCTGTAATGTGAGGTCCACGGAGGTATGGATTTTTCCATTTTGTCCATGACTATGTCCCAAGCATTTAGAACAGTGTTGACGGATAAGAGACACTAACAAACATTTCTTAAATAAATTAATGAGTGTGCAGTAATGATCTAAGCACTTAGAGAAAAGGTTTGTTCATTTCAGTGGAAGATATGTGGATTTGCACGATGCATAGAAAAATTAATGTTACCAATCTATTAAAGTAAGATCCAGAGTATTTCTATGTTTATTTATTTGAGTGCCGTTCCACTATTTTTATTATTGAGCTTGGATCATAACTCAGCTTGTTTTTTCCACAGCTGCATTTTTTAAATTAGTTTATATTATTTCTCATTTTAGTGACAATACACATGAATAAAGTTATAATGACCTGGGCATATATGGTATTAATTGCCTATGAACTATTTTATATGTTGCTCTCTTAAACACCAATACCAGGCCACCTATTTAGCGATCTATCATATCCACTTGGCTTCTATGCATCGTCTCGCCTCCCTTTTATTGAATCTGTAAAGATTTTGAGGATCTTCACTACATTCCATAGTGCCTTTCACATATGAAAATATGTAATTATAAGTACCAGTGTTAGGAACATTTTTGCTGCTTCTGATAAGTATGGCATTAAAAGTCTTATGAAAATGTTGAATCATACGGGTAAACACATTCTTCTTTGCACTGGTTGCTAAAAGCTCAGAGACAAATTTAAGCCATGATGTGGACATTGGACTAACATAGTAACCTCTTAGATCCCAACATCATATTTCTTTTTTAGTATTCTTATCTTTTCTTGATTTTTCATTTATTCTTAAGATCCTGTAGATGTAAATGCATGTTTTAAGTGACATTTGGTGTTTTAAGGGACAAAAGAAGTACATGACTAAACAATGAAATGAATGAAGAGTATCATTTCATCTAGCATTTTCCCCAGTAGCTACCTTCACACCTGACTGTATACAAGATGTTGTCTCTGGCAGACCCATTCATCCCTGCTTATTCCCCCGTGTTCTCCAAAAGCTTCACTCAGGGACAATATACAACACCACGGGGTATAGCGATTATCATAAATCAGTCTATATAATTCTAAAAATGGTTAGAAAAATTTGAAAATCCGAAAGCATGGCTACTAATTTATACAGTTTCAGACCTATTACTGGTATGTAGCTGGGATTTTAATGCAGTGGTTGTAAAACTACTATAGTACTATATAGTACTATAGTATATAGTATATAGTAGTTTACTATAGTAAAACTACATTCAGTAATCCTAGTGCCTTTAGAGGCATGACTCTTTTTTTTTTAAGATTTTATTTATTTGACAGAGAGAGATCACAAGTAGATAGAGAGGCAGGCAGAGAGAGGGAGAGAGGGAAGCAGGCTCCCCGCTGAGCAGAGAGCCCGATACGGGACTCGATCCCAGGACCCCGAGATCACGACCCGAGCCGAAGGCAGCGGCTCAACCCACTGAGCCACCCAGGTGGCCCTAGAGGCATGACTCTTAAATGATTTCATTTCCCACCCCGTCTTCTTTTATCCTCTTTTATGGATGATATTTATTCAAGAAATAGCTATTTAGTGACTGTTAACACCCTCTATCATTCTAAGCCATCTAGACATGAATTGGTCAAATCTTTAGTTCTCCAATTTTGTCTTCACTTCTGTTTGACATTTTCCTTACAGATAATAATGGCTTATTTTTTTACTCACTCTCCTTTTGCTGACTAGACCTGGTGAAATTAAACATCTGAAAGTCAGCAATGCTGAGGATTTTGTAAACCCACAAGATACATTTTATTTTCAATTTTCGTAACTATGACAGATTTTCACCCTGAGATTTAGATTGTATGACTCAGATTTAAAAAAAAAAAAAAAAAAGCCTTTCCATTTTCAATAAAAAAAGTGTGACACCAAACCATAAATCGTACTGATGGGGCTTAATTTACAAGGTCATCAACATTTTTCCTTTATTTTAAGAAAGCATATTCAACAAAGAAATTAAACATTATAGCTTACCATGTATTTATGAAGGGTTTATGTCCATTAAACTCTGGAAAAGAAGAAGTACATGATAAATATTTTTAAATATAAACTTTTAAAAATGTCAAACTACAGGATAAGTTGTTAATTAATTTTCCACTCAACCCATTACAAAATAATAACCATAATCTTTTATTCTGAGCATCTCCACTCAATTTTCTCTCACCACATACCACATAAAAATCTAATTACTCATTGAGTATCGGAAACCACTAGCTTGTCTAGAGAAAATGTTTAGATATAGATTACCTTACTCCCTGGCCAGGAGTCTCCTTACACTATATAATTGACAAGCAATTCTGGCAAAATGTCAAAATTTGTGCCTTGAGGTTGGTTTGATCTAGCAATTTAGGACACACCTGTGCCTTAAACCCAGTGTTTCATTATTTCTCCATGTCTGGCATTATTGTTTTACATTTCTCTTCATCTATCAACCCAAGTATGAAAAGCATCATGAAACTCTTAGCCAATTCATTTTTTCCTCCTCAGTGCTCTAATAATGTGGAGGATGTACTTCTATTTCAACACTCATGACACTGTATTTGTATTAAATTTTTCATTAATATGTTTACTGAAAACTAATGGGATAGAGAGTTATTTCTGTAACCTGGCTAAACAGCAACAAATAGAAAGGCCCATATCACTGAGATAACCATGGTGACTTCAAATTCTTTATTTTTATTTATATCATCAAATACTAAGTCTATTATGGACAGGTATCATGTCTTACTATTCATTTTTCTTCTTGTAGTATTTGCAAGTTGGTAGAGATATACAGTGTAGAAGACATTCAGTTAATAAAGATATATAGGACTGGTTGGGAAAATGAAGTAAAGAAGCTAGCTGAAATCATTTTATAGAAATTAATGTTACTGCAGACAGCTTTACAATTGAGAGTATTTGAACAACCACATACATATTTTTGAAAGGGAAGAAAAGCCTGGTATTTAGTCCCACATAGGCATCTGTGATACTGCACAGATTAGCACAGGGTGTTCACAGTTATTATATAAGAAAAAAATCTAAATTTTAGTTCTTAAGTATGAACCTGTCTTACTCTCACATTAAAAAAAACCTGACTTTTCTGTAAGGCTTGATGTGAGATGGATGTTTGTCACTCTTACTTCTATTGTCATTGAATACGGCTGTGCAACCCACAAGAGCGTCAGTCTTCCAGATTAACTGGAAACAGCATCACACAGAGTTGGCTAAAATAGTCAAGACAAAATCTCCATTTATGGGAGAACGAGGGTTGAGCACCATCCTAGAACAGAATTTGGTTGTTTGTACTTTTTTTTGGAGGGAAGTTACTTAGGATCTGATTTTTTTTTTTTTTTCCCCTCCAAACCAATTCAGAAAATGAAAGCAGTAAAAAACCTATTACATTATGTTTTGACTCTGGGAGCAACTCTTTAGCTTTAAATTTGCCAGTTATTTTCAGTGTCTTTTGTCCAAAGAACCTGGAACTGATGGAGTGCAACAGTAGGGAAAGTAGGTAATCAGACTTTTTTACAGATTACCTGAGGGAGGGAAAGACTCTATAGTAAATGATAAAAAAAACCATTTCAAGCCAAAGTGGACACAGATGTGAGAACAAGACAAGAGGCCCCTAGAAGAAATATTTAAATCAGAATTCTGTTGTGCACATTTTATAGTTATTTGTATAAAGTGTATAAAGTTGAACTGAAAAGGCTTCTATAGCTATAAATCCTCCTCCTATTGTGCTGATTTGGTATTTTCCAGTAGTCACTCAGCTCTCTTCATAGAAATCTTGAGACAACCCCACAGGTGTTGGTGGAGATCAATGTCTAGATTGTCTTGGTGCTACGTAACTATCTCAGTCAATGTTTTTGTTTGTAAAGGTGTCAATAAATGTCTATATTCTGACAGACATTTGCATAGTGTCTGGATAAGTTACAGTATATGCTCTGAAAAAAACACTTGTGCGAGAAAGGTCAAATTGATGAATGCTGTCAGATTTAATGGGTGATTTCGTAATTTACCAAGAAAAGAGCGTTTTGAAGGGACAAGATGGATCACTGAATAAACAGAGGGAAAATGGGTATCAAGGTTGCACTGCAAACTTGTGTAACATTGTAACCTTCAATCCCATGAGAAAACTATGCCTTGTCTTGCTTATTTCACTATTCTCTACTATTATGTTTATCAACCCCAGAAAGTGTCTTTTGAATTGGATTTTAATAAAATTGCTTAAGTTGACTGCAGCTAACCGTTGAGGATGAAAGGATATAGTCATATGGCCACAATGCCTGTGTACAAACAGAAATCCAACACAATTTTATTTTGCCTTGTAAATGTAATTAAAAATACAGGTGAAAGGCATATGTTAAAGCAATTGATAAAACTGCATGTATTTGTCTCGTGCAATTCTTGCCAGAGACTCCGTGTGTGTGTGTGTGTGTGTGTGTGTGTGTGTGTGTAATGTGCTATATACAACTTTAAATTTCAAGCTTACAAGCTGTGGTTTGAAACTAAATGTCAATCCCTACTTTTAAGCAAGCCTAACACATTGTATCAGAGTAGTTTGAAGAAACAAAGAAGTTAAATGTACATACATGAAATTGAGGGTGTGACAAAACTAAGAATATTGTATAGATCATTCACTTCTTGATAGCAGTTTGTGTAGATTCCATTTAGTGCATTGTTTTAGAAGCGTTTGTGTTTTAAACCTAAGCATAACAAACAAAGTACATTTATTTATGTTTTGAGATTTAAGTAGAGATGAAAGAAAACTGTCCTCTTTATGAGCATTTCATCTCTGAGGGAGAGTTCTTTTCATTCATTTATCCAGACTGAATAAATAAAAGTAATAATTTGTTTCATTTAGAAATTATTTATCACAAAGAAAAATTAGAAAATTGGGAAAAAAATCTGTCAAATCTAATTTTTCTCCCATAGGCAAAATAAGAAAAGTTATGATCTTATTGTTATGAATATTAAGTAAGGTATCTGAGGCATATAACATATGTGATCAACAAATGAGCTGTTGTCCAGTTAATCTATAAGATAGAAAAGAAACACTATTTTATCATGATAAAAATAGAGCTTAGAAACATATCTAAACTAATTGAATTGGACCATTTTGATAAACTTTCTCTGAGTATTTTTAATATTTCAGCCATTAATCATGATACAACAAACATCAAAACTTTAAAGATAATTCTAATTTATAAATAAAGTGAACTCTATGATATGTGGTATTTAGGAGACAAACCATAAGAGACTCTTAATTTCACAAAACAAACTGAGGGCTGTCGGTGGGGCCGGGGAGAGGATGGTTGGGTTATGGACACTGGCGAGGGTATGGGCTATCGTGAGTGCTGTGAAATGTGTAAGCCTGATGATTCACAGACCTGTACCCCTGATGCAAATAAAACATTATATGTTAATAAAAATAATTAATAGGAAGAAAGGGGCAAGATGGCAGAGAAGTAGGAGACCCTGTTTCAACTGGTCCCCTAAAGCGAGCTAATTATCTACCAGAACACTCTGAACACCCATGAAACCAGCCTGAGATGTAGGATTATACACATCTGGATCTCTACAAGAGCAGAAGACACCAGTGGAGAGGTAAAGTGGGAACGACTGGACTGATATCACAGGTTAAACAGAAGGGGGAGGGAGCCACCAGAAGCAATGGATAGGAAAGTAATACCCCAATATGAAAGTGCCCTGTGCTTGGGGACCAGCATTAACTTAGAGTCTAGTTAAAAGCACTCAAAAAAAAAAAAAAAAAAAAAGCCAAAGATCTTAAAGGGCAACTGGTGGAATCAGGCAGTCACAGGCACAGGCACAGGCCTAAGCCCATGGACCCAGGTCAGCCACCTCCGGTGACCACCCGTGCCAGAGAGTGTGGTGCCAGGGCCTTCAGTTCCTGGTCCTGGAGCCTCCTGGGTTCCATGGCTTGCACCACTGTTCAGGCTGGGGCACACTCCCATCCCCGCATGAGGGAGTCTGGTGAGTGCTCTCTAGAACCACAGCCTTTTGCACTTTGAACTCACTGCGTGACCAGGGTCTGAACCATACTCCCCACCCACATCTGAGAGTGCTTAGCCAGTGGTCTCTAGGACCAGCAGAGAGTCTGGACACTCCCAGCCTGGACTTGAAGGAAATACCTCCGATGCAGTCCCGGCAAAGGCAGCCACCAGAAGCGGGCTCCCTGGACCAATGTCACTCACGGTTTTAGTAGCACAGGGGTGCAGAAACAAGCAGGCATTTTGGGTGACCCCTGAGACAGTGGCTGGGGACGTGCACTGCCTGTGGTAGGTTGCATGGCTCAGGGGAGTTTGCAGAGGGAGAGTCTGTGTGTTCTGGACCACCCAGAGGGGAGCAGACTGAGGCTTCTCTCTGAGATGGGGGTTTGGGTGCAGTTTGCTCTCCACTAAACCGCCAACAAGCCACAAAAAATCTGCCAAACAACAAAAACCTCCAAAGAACAAAAGCCTGAAAAACCAGTTTCCACAGAGCTCAGCCCCTTGATAGGGAGCAGGAGGACTCAACCCAAGCAAGACTGACTGAGAAACAATGTGGCAAGCCCCTCCCCCAGAAAACCAGTCAAAAGAATGAAAGGACAACCACCACAGGGTCCCCATAAAACTGTAAAACCCCAATATCAGGAGAAAACAGTATATTAAGCTCCCAGTATTGTCCTAAAACCTGTATATTTCATAGATACAACTTTTGTTTTTAATTCATTCTCACTATTCTTGTTCTGTTTAATTTATTTAACCTATTAACCATTACAACTAGAGGTTTAATACAACATATTCCATAATAACCTCTTAACTTGAACTTTTTTCATGTATATACCTGCATTTTTCTTTTTCTTTTCTAATTTTTAATATACACATAGATAGAAGTTTCAAGGTATTTTTCTTTCCTTAATCAATAGTACCCCTATATATAAACAGTTTTAATCTCGCTTTATCTCTGGAAAGTTGAGTCCTTTAACAAAGATATCAAGATATGCCTAGGAAGAATCAAAATGAACTTCCTCGCCCACATCGAGGATTTATAACCACCCTCTCATCTTTTTCTTATGTCAGTGCTTCTATGTATTTGTTTTCATTCTGGTAGTATATAAATCTCATCCCTGGGGTTCATTTTGGCTGGGTTCTTTTTTTTTTTTTTTTTCTTGTCATTTACTTTTTTTGGTCTTTTTCTTTGTTGATTTTTGTTTGTATACCTTATAAATCTTACCTTTGGGGCCCATTCTGGCTGGGTCTTCTCTCTCTCTCTCTTTGTCTTTCTCTCTCTCTTTCTTTTTCTTCTTTCTTTTTGATGGTGACTTCCAATTGCTCAGAAGCGTTCCAGGGTGCACCTTGCCTGGATGCTGGTTGATATATTCAACTACACATCCCCTCAACTATCTCTCACCAAAATGACTAGGAGGAGGAACACCCAACAGAGGGAAAACACAGACTGGGCCCTCTCCATCAGAGCTATTGGATATGGACATAAATAATATGTCGGAAAGGGAATTCAGGATAACAATTATCCAGGCAAATGGCTAGGTTGGAGAAAAACATTAGTGACAACATGGAATCAATTAAGGCAGAAGTGAAAGCCACTTGGGAAGAAGTTAAAAATGCTCTCAGTGAGATCCATTCTAATCTAAATACTCTAACAGCTAGGGTAACTGAGACAGAAGACAGAATTAGTGATCTAGAGGACAAAACAATAGAGAAAAAGGATCAGGAGGAGGCCTGGAACAAACAGCTTAGAAGCCATGAAAACAGAATTAGGGAAATACATGATACCATGAAACGTTTCAACGTCAGAATTATTGGAATCTCTGAGGGGGGAGGAGAAAGAAAGAAGACTAAAAGACATAGCTGAACAAATTCTTGATGAAAATTTTCCCATTCTGGGGAATGGAACCAGCGTTCGAGTCCTAGAGCAGAAAGATCACCCCCCAAGACCAACGAATCTAGAAAGACCTTGAGACACTTGATTGTGAGACTGATGAATCATAATTTTAGAAAAGAGCTCCTGAGGGCAGATAAGAGGAAGAGATTCCCCTTATGTACAAAGGAAGGCCCATCAGAATAACATCAGATCTGTCCTCAGAAACGTGGCAATAAAGGGCTGGCAAGACATATTCAGGGCACTAAATGAGAAGAACATGCAGCAAAGAATACTTTATCCAGCAAGCCTGACATTCAAAATGGATGGAGAGATAAAGAGCTTCCAAGACTGGCAATGTTTAGAAGAGTATGTGACCTCCAAACCAGCATTACAAGAAATATTAAGGGGGTTCTATAAAAAGAGAAAGATCCCAAGAGTGACATAGAACAGAAATTTACAGAGACAATCTATAGAAACAAGGACTTCACAGGCAATATGATGTCAATAAAAACATATCTTTCAATAATTACTCTCAATGTGAATGACCTAAACACTCCCATAAAATGGCACGGAGTTGAAGATTGGATAAAATGACAGAACCTGTCCATTTACTATCTACAAGAGACCTATTTGGAACCTAAAGATACATCCAGACTGAAAGTGAAGGGATGGAGAAACAACTTTCATGCCAATGGACCTCAAAAGAAAGCTGGGGTAACAATTCTCATATCAGATAAATTAGATTTTAAACTAAAGACTGTAGTCAGAGATACAGAAGGACACTACATCATTCTTAACAGGTCTATCCACCAAGAAGATCTAACAATTGTAAATATTTATGCTACCAATACAGGAGCAGCCAACTACATAAGACAACTGTTAATCAAGATAAAGTCATATTGATATAAATAAATTAATTGTAGGGGATCTTAACACATCACTCTCAGTAACAGACAGATTATCTGAGCAGTAAATCAAAAAAGAAACAAGAGCATTGAATGATACATTGGACCAGATGGACCTCATAGATATATATAGAACATTCTACCCTAAAACAACAGAATACTCATTCTTCTTGAGTGCACATGGAAATTTCTCCAGAATAGACCACATACTAGGTCACAAATTAGGGCTTGACTGATACCAAAAGACTGAGATTACTCCCTGCCTATTCTCAGACCACAATGCTTTGAAATTGGAACTCAACCACAAGAAAAAGTCTGGAAGGAATTCAAGCACTTGGAAGCTGAAGACCACGCTGCTCAAGAATGTTTGGATTAACCAGGAAATCAAAGAAGAACTTAAACAACACATGGAAACCAATAAGAATGAAGACACTTTGGTCCAAAACCTACGGGATACTGAAAAGGTGGTCCTAAGGGGGAAATACATAGCCATCCAAGTCTCCCTCAAAAAAAAACTGAAAAATCCAAAATACACCATCTCTCTTTACACCTTAAAGAACTGGAGCAACAACAACAAATTAAGTCAACCCCACACACAAGAAGGGAAATAACCAAGATTAGAGCAGAGATTAATGAGATAGAAACTAGGGATACAGTAGAAAACATCAACTAAACTAGAAGCTGGTTTTTTGAAAGAATCAATAAGATTGATAAACTATGGACCAAACTAATCCAAAAGATAAGAGAGAGGACCCAAACTGATAAAAATTAAAAAAATTATGAATGAAAAGGGAGAAATCATGACTAACACCAAGGAAATAAAAACAATCATCAGAAATTATTATCAACAATTGTATACCAATAAGTCAAGCAAGCTAGATGAAATGGATGAATTCCTGGAAACCTATAAACTTCCAAAACCACGAAGAAATTGACAACCTGAATAGGCCAATATCTAGTAATGAGATTGAAGCAGTGATCAATAACCTCCCAAAAAACAAGAGCCCAGGACCTGACAGGTTCCCTGGAGAATTCTACCAAAATTCAAAGAAGAAATAATACCTATTCTCCTGAAGCTGTTTCAAAAAATAGAAACAGAAGGAAAACTTCCAGACTCTTTTTATGAAGCCAGCATTACCCTGATCCCCAAACCAGGCAAAGACCCCACCAATAAGAAGAATTTCAGACTAATATCCATGATGAATATGGATGCCAAGATTCTCAACAAGATCCTACCTAATAGGATCCAACAGTACATTAAAAAGATTATCTACCGTGATCAGGTGGAATTTATCCATGGGATGTAAGGGTGGTTCAACATCCACAAATCAATCAATGTGATGGAACAACTCAATAAGAGAAGAAAGAAGAACCGCATGGTCCTCTCAATTGATGCAGAAAAAGTATTTGAAAAGATACAGCATCTGTTCCTGATTAAAACAATTCAAAGTATAGGGATAGAAGGAACATTCCTCAACTTCATAAAATCTATCTAGGAAAATTCCACAGCGAATATCATTCTCAATGGGGAAAAGCTGACAGCTTTCCCTTTGAGATCAGGAACATGACAAGGATGTCCATTCTCGCCACTGTTATTAACCATAGCACTAGAAATCCAAGTAACAGCAATCAGACAACAAAAAGAAATAAAAGGTATTTAAATTGACAAAGAAGAAGTCAAACTCTCTCTCATTGCAGATGACATGATACTTTATATGGAAAACCCAAAAGACTCCACCCCCAAACTACTAGAACTCATACAGCAATTCAGTAATGTGGCAGGATACAAAGTCAATGTACAGAAATCAGTTGCTTTCTTATACACTAACAATGAAAATATAGAAAGGGAAATTAGAGAATCGATTCCATTTACTATAGCACAAAGAACCATAAGGTACCTGGGAATAAACTTAACCAAAGAGATAAAGGATTTGTACTTAAGGAACTACAGAACACTCATGAAAGAAATTGAAGAAGACACAAAAGGATGGAAGAGCATTCCATGCTCATGGATCAGAAAAATAAACATTGTTAAAATGTCTATACTGTCTGGAGCAATCTTTACTTCGAATGCCATCCTAATCAAAATTCCACCGGCATTTTTCAAAGAGCTAGAACAAACAGTTCTAAAATCTGTATGGAACCAAAAGAGGCCCCTCATTGCTTAAGGAAATGGTGAAAAAGAAAAACAAAACTGGGGGTATCATGTTGCCTGATTTCAAGCTTTACTACAAAGCTGTGATCACCAAGACAGCATGGTACTGGCACAAAAACAGACACATAGACCAGTGGAACAGAGTAGAGGGCCCAGATATGGACCCTCAACTTTATGGTAAAAAAAATCTTTGACAAAGCTGGAAAAAATATACAGTGGAAAAAAGTCTCTTCAATAAGTGGTGCTGGGAAAATTGGACAGCTATGTGTAGAATGAAACTCGACCATTCTCTTACACCATACACAAAGATAAACTCAAAATGGATAAAAGACCACAATGTGAGGCAGGGATCTATCGAAATCCTAGCAGAGAACATAGGCAGTAACCTCTTCGACATCAGCCACAGTAACTTCTTTCTTTCTTTTTTTTTTTTTTTTAAGATTTTATTTATTTATTTGTCAGACAAAGATCACAAGTAGGCAGAGAGGCAGGCAGAGAGAGAGGAGGAAGCAGGCTCCCTGACAAGCAGAAAGCCCGATGTGGGGCTCAATCCCAGGACCCTGAGATCATGACCTGAGCTGAAGGCAGAGGCTTTAACCCACTGAGCCACCCAGGTGCCCCCACAGCAACTTCTTTCAAGACATGTCTCCAAAGGCAAGGGATACAAAAGCAAAAATGAACTTTTGGGACTTCATCAAGATCAGAAATTTCTGCACAGCAAAGGAAACAGTCAACAAAACAAAGAGGCAACCCACGGAATGGGAGAAGATATTTGCAAATGACATTACAGAAAAAGGGTTGATAGCCAAGATCTATAAAGAACTCTGCAAACTCAACACACACAAAACACATAATCTTGTCAAAAAATGGGCAGAAGACATGAACAGACACCTCTCCAAAGAAGACACACAAATGGCTAACAGACACATGAAAAAATGTTCAACATCATTAGCCATCAGGGAGATTCAAATCAAAACCACATTGAGATACCAACTTATACCAGTTAGAATGGCCAAAATTAACAAGACAGTAAACAATAAGTGTTGGAGAGGATGTGGAGAAAGGGGAACCCTCTTATACTGTTGGTGAGAATGCAAGTTGGTGCAGCCACTTTGGAGAACAGTGTGGAGATTCCTCAAGAAATTAAAAATAGAGCTTCCCTATGACCCTGCAATTGCGCTACTGGGCATTTACCCCAAAGATACAGATGTAGTGGAAAGAAGGGCCATCTGTACCTCAATGTTCATAGCAGCAATGGCCACATTCGCCAAATTGTAAAAAGAAACAAGATACCTTTCAATGGACAAATGGATAAAGAAGATATGGTCCATATATACAATGGAGTATTATGTCTTCATCAGAAAGGATGAATGCCCAACTTTTGTATCAACATGGATGGGACTGGAAGAGATTATGCTGAGTGAAAAAAGTCAAGCAGGGAGAGTCTAATTATCATATGGTTTCAGTTACTTGTGGAGCATAAAGAATAACACAGAAGACATTGGGAGATGGAGAGAAGTGAGTTGGGGGAGATCAGATGGGGAGACAAACCATGAGAGACTGTGGACTCTGAGAAACAAATTGAAGGTTTTGGAGGGGAGGAGTGGGGGGTGAGGTGACCCTGGTGGTGGGTATTATAGAGGGCACATATTGCATGGAGCACTGGGTGTGGTGCATAAACGATGAATTTTGGAACACTGAAAATAAAACAAAATTAAAAAAAATTAATACTGTAAAACTCTTAGAAGAAAACACAGCAGTAAATATTTGTGACCTTTGGTTTGACAATGATTTCTTACACAGGAAAAAAAATTACAAAATATGGGGTGCCTGAGTGCCTTAGTTGGTTAAGTGTCTGCCTTTGGCTCAGGACTGATCCCAGATCCTGGGATGGAACCCAGAGTTGAGTTCCCAGCTAAGCAGAGAATCTGCCTCTCTTTCTGTCTCTGCCCCTCCACCTTGCCAATGTGTACATGTGCATGTGTGTGCTCTCAAAATGGATGAATAAACTGTTAAAAAAATTTAAAAAAAAACCAAAATCTAAAACTTTTGGCTTCAAAAGACACCATCAAGAAAGTAAAAAGACAACCAGCAGAAAGGAAGGAAATATTTGCAAATTATCTCCTGATAAGGGACTTTCATTTGGAACATATAAAGAACCCATACACTCAACAACAAAAGACAACCCAATTAAACAATGGGCAAAGAATGTAAATAGACATTTTTCCAAAGAAAAAAGTGCAAATAATTAATAAACACAGGTTAATTAACATCAGATCAAATCAATCGGGAAGGATCACTTCACACTCAGGAAGAGGGCTATGATGAAGAAGATAACAAGGGTTGATGGGAACTTGGAGAATCTGTAACCCTCATTCATTGCTGGTGGAAATGTAAGATGGTGAGGCCACTCTGGAAAAGTCTGGCAGTTCCTCTAAAAGTTAAACACACAGTTACCACCTGATCCAGCAATTCCACTCCTAGGAATACACACAAAATGAAAAAGAGGTCCACACTAAAAACTTACACATAAATGTTTACAGTACCACCATTCATCAGAGCCAAAAAATAAAAACAACCCAAATGTGGCATGGTCCTACTATGAATATGACTCAGCTATAAAAAAAAGAACAAAGAATGGATACATTCTACAACATGGATGAATACACTGTGCAAAGTGAAAGAAGCCAGGCATGGAAGACCACACATTGTAGGATTCCATTTATGTGAAACATCCAGAACAGGCAAATCCCAAGGAAGATTAAGTAGACTAGTCATTGCTGGGGGCATGGGAGGGGGATATGGGGGGGGAGTGGGAGGGAAGGAATGTGGCTGGTAATGGGTTTGAGGTTTATTTCTGGAATTAGACAGTTGTGGTGACTGCATAACTCTGTGATCTGTAGGAGTGCTTGGGTGGCTCGGTCCTTAAGTGTCTGCCTTGGCTCAGGTTATGATCCCAGGGTCCTGGGATTGAGCCCCACATTGGGCTCTCAGCTTGGCAGAAAGCCTGTTTCTCCCTCTCCCACTTCCCCTACTGTGTTCCCTCTCTCGCTGTCTGTCAAATAGATAAATAAAATCTTTTTAAAATAATTAAAAAAATAAAAATAATTAATTAAAAAACCAAACTCTTCAAAGATTTATAAAAATACCAAAAGTTGGCAGTCACCTGGAAACAATTTATTATTAACTAGATTAATCCGATAAGAAAATGCACTGAATACACTCAAGGTTAAAATGAAATAGAGACACAGGTACGAAGCCTTGACAAATAAATCAACAGTCCTTGGTAAAACTCCCAATACCAAAGAGAAATTTAAAAACAAATGCCCTTTGAATTCCAGTTTTATGCCTGTAAATAGGTCTCACTCAGCTGGTCCTCAGATGATAAGGCTAACAATGACATCACTGTAACTGGCAGGAGTTGGGGGGGAGTTGAAATAACCCTGTAATTACAAGCGCGTGGGAAGTAATCCCTTAATAGTACCAAAAATATGTACTCTTACAATAAAATAAGCACTGATTTTGGAAAAAAAAAATGCTGACTATTTTACAATTACATCTCACCAATAGGTGTCACTATTGGTGAGTTTAGTACAAATTCAAATTACTGGCTATTTAATCATATAAGATAATATTAAGAAATGGTATCAAGAGGAATACAAATAGTTATTTTTCAAGAAATAAAATTAAAATCATTGCAGAATATATCTTTTTAACCAGGAATCATTAAGTAGTCACAAGTAAAGAAGTAGAAGCATGAATATTATGATTGTTGTGGTACAATATATCCACAGTGTGCTTAATGGAATTTAATTTTACCCTTAATATCTGTGAAATAAGGGAAAAAATGGTCTTTCTTATCATCTGTAATCATCATCTTCTGGAATAAACATACCATGGAGTGAAATGCAGTGTTCATACACCTGCATTTAAAATGATCAATCAATATTTAAAACGATCAATTACTAATGTACATGCATACGTAGGTCCTGTGTTTGTGCTTGTGTGCATGTGTGAGAGAGAGAGAGAGAGAGAGAGAGATTGACTGCATTATTTCTCAGAATTTTCCCTAACTACTAATTGTCTCTAAGAATAATTGACTTTTTTTTTCTTTTGATGGCCTGTACACCGAAACTAGGGTATTCTGCAGATCTATACCTTTGCTTCTATCAATAGGGCAGATGTTTCCTAAAGTCTCATCAAAAACTACAAATCATTTTTAAAGGAAGCCATCTTGGCCAGCTTCCCTTGAGTGTGATTTCTGTCCTTTAGGCCAGCCACATCTGCCTATCTCTGTCCAGCACCAGCCATCCCCTTCAAGAAAGGCAGAAACATCAAAGAGCCTAAATACCCCAAGATAATCAGAAGAAAGGTGATTATTAGATCTCTGAACAGTACTAATTCACTTCCCTAACAAAACTCCACTATTAGCTTCCTTAGAGTCTTACTTAACTTGGAAATTAGACCTACTTGAGGAGGAAAAAAGAGTGCTCAGTTTACTAGAGTGGTCTTCTTTTTACCTAAGAATACTTTATAATATTTTTTCTTGAATGTGAAAGGAAAACAATCTAGAATAAAAGCAAATGGAAACAACTCCAATATTCTGCTTAGTCTTCTTGTTCAGATAGTAGAAAACCGGTTGCATGACACTTGAAAATGATGGTTGGCTAACTAGGAAGGCTGCGGTATATTTTTATTAATTTACGTTTATAATTAACTATTCCCCACCAACTGGAAGTTATTGTATAATTGTACTTTTATCAAATTATGTTCTAATTATTTGCTTTTATTGAGACTGCTCTTCCCAACATACATTTTTCTTTCAGGTATTCAACTGTTGTTACATTCCCGAAGTCTGAAAGGAATTCCTGACCATTTTATGGTTCTGTATAATACACGGAATTTACCCTTAAATGGTTGGTGATGTGCATGTAACATAATAAAATTTTTTTTAAAGATTTTATATTTTATTTATTTGACAGACAGAGATCACAAGTAGGCAGAGAGGCAGGCAGAGACAGAGAAAGAGAGGAGGAAGCAGGCTCCCCGCTGAGCAGAGAGCCCGGTGCAGGGCTGGATCCCAGGACCCTGGGATCATGATCTGAGCTGAAGGCAGTGGCTTTAACCCACCGAGCCACCCAGGTGCCCCTATAACATAATAAAATTTTAAACCGATCTGAATTGTTTGATGCATGTGAAAAATCACTATGTAATGATGAAAATGTTTATCAATTAGACAAAGTACTTCATTACCACTCAGTGCTATTCTTCAAGATACCAAATGGGAAACGTTGGGCTAACTGCCATCTCTTGATAACTTGTGTCCTCTGAATCAATTTCCTACCCCTTCCTTTCTGTCTCGGTTTCTGCTTTCAGAGGTAAGTGGTTAACAGCTTGACTCTGGAGTCTTATTAACTTGGCTTAAAAGTCAAGCATTGCCACTTTCCAGTTATGTACTCTTTGATTAATTTTTTAACTTCCCTAAGCTTCATTTTTCTCTGCTAAGTAAAATAAGAAGAATGGCAACCTCTTCATTGCTATGAAGGTTAAATAAAGCATTTGAGGCACGTAGCATAGCATGTGGCCTCTAATAAGTGCTCAAAAAATGAGCAATTATTAAATTAATCAAGGAGTGTTACATTCCCTTCCTAATTATTTCTTCACTCTGATACTTTGTCTCTCTGTCTCTCTGTACTAAAACCAAATTAGTTCAGGCTCTTACTAGCTCTCTTATATTATTCTAGTAATCTCATATCTAGTCTCCTTTTCCTTATCCTTAAATCTTCCAAAGCATCATTCCAAAGCAAATATCTGATTTTATAACCTTTTAATTTTGTATGACTCTCCACCTTCTACTATCATCTTCTTTACCTACCATCAAAATATTTACATATACTTATTTATAAACCATATACATGACCTACTATGTTGTAGGAATTATAAAATATAAACAAAAACATGAAATAAGATGAGATAAATATAATCAGAAAGCAATATTTGTCTACAGATATTCCAGTGAATCATCTTGCACAATCTCATAGGGAGGTGCATTTAAACTTTGAGCCTCCTGCTAGTGATTCAAAGCTTCTTAGCAAGCATTTATAAGTTTTTATCATATTTTCTTTGTCTTTCACCACCTTTCCCTTAAATGTCATGCTCTAGCAATATAGATAAACATCAATTGTCCGCCTGTGCAAACCCTGCTGTTTCTAGTCTGGGTGACTTTCCTATTCACAGTCCTGGAACACTCTCCAGACTATGGGGAAGATCTATACTCACCCTTCATTAACTTTCTTCTACTTTTGTCTGATGCAGATGTTATTATTCCTTCTTCAATATTCCTTTTAATACCATGCATAGTCCTCGGTTATAATTTTTCCATATTATTTTTAATTATCTGGTTGCTTTGATTAAGCTTTTAGATTGGATTTCTTACAAGAAAGAACTGTTATTTTTCTTTGTATTACCTGATAATAACAATTCCATAAATATTCATGGAATTAAATTATTCAACATATATGTGTTGAACTAAGTGAACCAGTTTGTGAGAGTTCTTGGACTCCTTTGCATGTTTTATACTAGACTGTGTGTTCAACTCCTATTCACTTTTTAATACTCAGAGCAAGTATTTCCTCTGTAATATCACCTTTGGTTTTTTGTTTTTTTTTTTCCAAGGCAGAGTTGATTTTCTCTTCTTGGAATTATTCCTTTACCTCGTACTTACATATACTAGAGTTTATCTCCCAGATTGAAATTTTTGTCAAGAAAACTTGATTTTATACATACAGGTCAAGGATAATGTATCTATTTCTAGCTTGTTACAATATTATTTCTTGACTGAATCAATAAACAAATAACCAAAGGAATGAATGAGAAAGTCATCAAATGATAACTGAATAATTCAAGATTCACTGTTTTAAGTGGTCTCCTTTTTCTATTAGAAATCTTAAGTGTTTGAAATGTTTTACAGTGTTTAATTAGAAAAGGAAAATATTTTATTTCTCCTTCTGGAGTCAGTAAGACCTAAATTCTTTAAATCCTGGCATTGTAATATCTATACCTACCAAGCTTTCAACATTTATTTTAATGACATATGAATAGAACTTAGAATTATATATTTAAGTTAAAAATTGGGCTAAAATAATAAATAAAATCATGTTATTTTCTTCCTAAGTGTCCCCATATTTGCTTCAAATTAAATCATAATAATCAATATTGTCATCCTGATTATTATTCCTGATATAAATTATCATTCACTTAATCTAAATATGTTTGTTGTGAATACATCAGGCCTATTGCTCTTAACAGTTTAAAGACATATGCAAAGATGAAATTAATTTATAACCAAATGAGAGCTATATTACAACATAATACTTTTTACCCTTTTTTTTTTCTTTGAGTAGCTATAAAAATGGCCACTGTGGCTAAATGCCATGTTTCTTAACACTCTATTGGCCATGTCTCATATAATATTATTGTTCCTGGTGGGCCCTTTAAACTTAATTAAAACGTGCAGTTTTGCTACAACTTAGAAAATAAATCTGACATGCTATAATTCAAATGCAAGTGCCCTCCTGGTGCCTATCAATAATTGGTGAAGCAGAGAGAAAGATCTTTTTTTTTTCTCCCAACTGTGCCTTATGAAGGGCTGTTATGTGGTAAAATCCATGTTTTACTAAATCAGTCTCTCGTGATTTTATCCTTACTGTATAAATTCTTGTAACTGGTACTCTAATAACAGAACATAGGCCAATATATCAGGTTACTATCTTAAGATACATCAAGATGAAATCCATTTTTTTGAATAGCATATAATTAACCATGTAACTGATTAATTAATTAATTAATCATTGAGTGGTTTTAAAATGCATGATTCAGTTAATAGGTGGACAACTTTAGACGAATTATTTAACTTCTTTTGTGTCTCCCTTTGCTCCATCTGTAAAAGAGAATACTAGAAAAAACCTGGTCTTATAGATTGTTGCAAGAACTAAATGAAAAGGACATACTTCTTATTTGCTGCATTTTGACCACACTGCAATTCACTATGCTTATCTTGCATTAAGTAAGTATGAGTAGGAGAACACGTTATTTGGGGTTGCTTATATCAGATAAAGGTTTTATTGTGTTTCCCCCTACTGAACAGCACAGAACTTGAATCCCAGACTCTGATTAATAGCTTTTGAAGACTGCAATTAACATAGACAAAATTTTGATGGATGGGCCTACATTTATTTTTTTCTGGATTCATTTCTTGTTAGGTGTTTGAGGTTGCTGGCCTCCTGGGCTTTGTTATCCAGAGTGATAGGATGGTATGTGAAATTTGAACAGAAGCCTGCTTTCTTAGGGAGGAAGACCAGAGAGACTCAAAGGAAAGGCATCATGTTTAGGCTTTCAGCTTCTGTAGCAGGAAGGAGTAGACATTGAAACAGAAGGCAGGAAGACAGACGGGAAGAAACAACTGAATAGTGGAGCAGAAAGTTTGATTCGCCATGAATTGCCACCAAAATTGGTGAATAACATGCACATTTTTCTTGAAAACCAGTAAAAAACAACAAAACACAACACTGGATTTAGAGATGTGGATCATGAATACGGCCAGGGGTATAGTAATCTGATTACCACAGAAAATTTAATCACATGCCTCAGATGTCAGAGGTGGAGGCGTACAGCCCCATTTCATCTCCTAATGGGGGACAAGCTTCTCTTCAAAGGAATGCTGGAGCCAAAGTAATCAGGAAGGATGTCTGGCAGGCCAAACAACAGATGCCACTCCATGATTTATCTTCCCGCTACTAAAGCTATACTATGCATACATTAGCACCCATTCACTTAGACTATTATCAGTGAGGCCAATGCTATGATCTGAATGTTGGTGTATTCCCAAATACCGTATGTTGCAGTCCGAACCCTTCAAGGTGATGGTATCACTAGAGGGTGGGGTCTTTGGGAGGTGTTTAATCATGAAACCCTCATTAGAAGATAGTGTCTTATAAAAGAAGCTCTAAGGAGATGTCTGGTGCCATCCATCATGTCATGATACAAGAACTCTGCTACCCAGAAAAGCACACTCACCTGACATGCTCATTCCAATTCAGCATCCACACTGTGAGAAGTAAATTTCTTTTTTGAAAGCCATTCAGCTGTGGTATTTTGGAATAGCAGCCAAAGAGACGGACACTGTCTCGTTCTCTTAAAGACGAATCCCTCCATTTGTAGTCTCAATTCCTTTTCCTCCTACCTTTAGAAAGGCCCTTGTAGTGAAACTGTATCAAAAGCTGCTGAAAGCTTTAGGAAAATAAGTCACAAAATTGCCCTGTCTATGAAATCATGCTAACCTGGTTTTCATCCTCATTCTTGGATTGTTCCTTCTTAAAATTCTTTACTGCCTCTTTCTCACCCAAGCTGTACTTGTATGACTTTCTCTGTGTTCAGCCCTGAGTGTCCTTACTGTGTACAAGATCAGTTTATCAACTCCTACCATCCTCCACACACACCTCTCTTTGAGGGTCAGGTCCGTGTACTCTACTACCTACTGAATATTTCTACACTGATTATTTTCCATGTATCTTCAATTAAATGTCAAAATATAATGATTAATCTTGAACAACTCTGTGTACTCTAATCTCCATTTTCTTCTTTGTTCCCGACCACTGTAATTGACCAAAACACACTGCCTTGCTCAAGCTAGAGACCTGGAAGTTATTCTTAACATTTTCTTTTCTTCCTTAACTAAACCATCAAAAATTTTCAATGATTCCACCAGAAGATGTACCTTGATTTCATTCATATCTCTCCATTACTGCCACTAAATCCTTACATAGTACCATCAACTTGTATGTGTGTGACTCTATAGTCTTGAATTGGTCTCCTGCTTTCATTAAATATGTTATTTACCTAGTAGTGACAATGAATCAAGAACATAGATTGGAGCATGCTACTTTTCTGTCCAAAATCTCTAAATGGATTCTTATTTCATTTAGGAGAAAGAACAAGCTCCATATTTTACATGGTTATCAAGATTTTCATAAACTGACACTGCCTTTTTCTAGCTTCAATGAATGCTCACCACTACAATATACCAGTCCACAAATAATGTTAATCCTTACCTCATTGCTTCCCCTATAAGGCATTTTCTGAGGCCCCAAAGAAAATTAAATCCTCTTCCATTTCCTCTCATAATACATGGCACTTTTCTTTCAAATAAAATTACAGTTTGGTATTATGTATTTATATATTATTTGTTTTATTTAATACTAGTCTTTTAATAAGTAATGTATTTAGTTTCTACTCTACTATCATTTTCTTAAAGGTAACACTTGGCTTGGTTCTTTTTTTTTTTTTAAGATTTTATTTATTTGTTTGACAGAGAGAGAAATCACAACTAGGCAGAGAAGCAGGCAGAGAGAGAGGAGGAAGCAGGCTCCCTGCGGAGCAGAGAGCCCGATGCGGGGCTAAATCCCAGGACCCTGGGATCATGACCTGAGCTGAAGGCAGAGGCTTTAACCCACCGAGACACCCAGGTGTCCCTGGTTTGATTCTAAATTGCAACTAGGCACATAGTGAACATTAATAAATATTTGTGGAATGAATAATTAAATAAAACTAAAATTTCAAAAGTAAAACTATACAATATTCAATCCCTTACTATTAGTTTCCTTTATCTTGAAATTGTTGCTATTTCTCCTTGGTTCTTGCCTGTGTCTTATAAGTGACTTCTCCATCTAATGCTTCTTTCATGAATTACAGGATATTTTCACAACTATATCAACATGATACTTAGTTTTGGAATTTGAAATTTATCAATATTGCTTTAAACATCACATTGTATATATTGCAATAAATCTTTATCAACAGATTTCTATAAGATTCATTACCTCTTTTTTTTTTTTTAAGATTTTATTTATTTATTTGACAGACAGAAATTACAAGTAGGCAGAGAGGCAGGCAGAGAGAGAGAGGAGGAAGCAGGCTCCCTGCTGAGCAGAGAGCCTGATGCGGGGCTCGATCCCAGGACCCTGGGATCATGACCTGAGCTGAAGGCAGAGGCTTTAACCCACTGAGCCACCCAGGCGCCCGATTCATTACCTCTTATTTATTATTTACAACACTATGATTTCACTTAACTAATGGCATCTCTCTAAGAACTTTTTTCTGTCCAATTCAGAAAGCATCTAGACTCATGTGTTGAATAAAATCCATGTGTTCTATCTGCTCCAATCATGTCAAAAGCACACTTTATACTGACAAGCTTTCTTTGGAACAGGACATAGTTTTAAAAAAATTATTTCCCAAATTAATAATTTCATTAAAAATGTTTAATTTTGCCATTTAGAAAGCTCTTGCTAGTATAAAGATTGATGAACAACTGCCAGCCCTGTAAAAAGATGTGGTTTACATTAAAATGGAAATTTGCCTATGTATACATCATAACATTACTCACTCTGTGTCATAATTATAAGCTCTGCTCAAAGGAACATTTCTTTTCATCTCCTGATCTTCCTTTTCCATGGAGGGAACTCAATTAACATAATATGTTAGTATCTCTCTTCCTGTTCTCTCTCTCTGCCCTAAGTTGAGTGACTTATCCAGTTGGTGAATTTCAAGAGAATAGGGGAAGAATGCCTCTGTTCCGTCATCTTTTTGCTTGGGAGCAAATGGGTTCATTTATTTCAGAGAAGTGTAAATTGCAGAGAAATGAGCCTGAGCATGTGTGTCCAATTTCCCTCATGTCGCTGCTGGTTCCTAACCTTGTATGTGAGAACAAGATGCCAATAAATCCAACATACCACAGAGTTTGGAGGCAAAGAAGCTGAATTATCTGTTTGTGAAATCATTTTGGATTGGTGAGACAGAAGTTAAACTTCAGAGCCACCTATATTAGATGAACCTTAATAAATACACTGGGCTTAAAGCTGAAATCTCAGAATGATTATAGAGTCACCTGAAGAGTGGTGACTATACTGTAGGAAAAAGAGCTGTGCAAATCTGAAATTGGCAAGTCCTAATGTAACTTAAAACCAAGCCTCCTCAGGAAAAGGTGATCTGCCCACATGTTCCACCAGGTGCCGGCATTACCACGAAAGCTTTCAGAAGGAATGTATCATTCAGCATCTGCCTTCATTGACCCACTGTCTCTGAAACCAAACAAAAGTTACAGAGGAGGCTAAAAAAATGTGAATAAATGGCCCCCAAAAGAGAAATAATTGAAACTTGAAGTAAGAGAAAAGCAGAATGATTTTAAGTAGTAAGACAGTACAACCAGTAGCACTTCTGGTGATTGTAGATGTCAGGAGAGGGGTTGACTTGGAATCTGGATTGCAAGCTTGGGAGAAAAAGGGAAGAGCAGATTGAGTTAGAAGGGGAATAAAACAATTTCAGTTACACAACATGTGAGATATTTGTGAGACATCACGGTAAATACATTTCAGAAGTGACATGAGGAGATACGTCCTTGAAGTTCTGTTCAGAGATACAGGTTAGGGTGGGATATATAGTTTTGAATTCATTGACATATAAATACTAGTGAAAATTATACAAGTGGACAAGGGGGCCAAGAGACAAATTATTGAGATTGGTGAGGGGGCCTCGGGGAGGAGCCTTGGAACACTGTGGCAAAGGCAAGAGAAAGAAGAACAGAAAAGAGAACACAGGGCATAGTGGCAGAGGGCTACATGGGAGACAGTGAAGCCATCACAGAATCTACAGGTTTGCACAAACACTTGGGGCTTCATCAGATATATGCAACTCTATTCCAGATCGTTAATTATATTATCCAATAGTAACTCATAATCCTAGATATATTCATTCACATCTCTGTGGTTTCATTTCTGAATTCAGTTCAGAATTTAGAAAGGATGTATTAATTTTTAAAAAATTAGCCTTTCTGAAGCTTGGCTAAGAATACTTTTATTCTTTTATTTTTAAATAAACCAAAGACCTTCCCACCTAGCATGTGAAGTCTGTTATTTGAAAACAGACTCATAGGATGAGTGACCTACAGGAATTATTTCCTTGAAGTGTGAATTTTTTTCCTTGTCACATAATTTAAAAATTTCATTTATCATACAGTAGGGAGTGTTGCAGGTATGTTGGGGATATTTTGTGTATATAAGTTATCTAAGAGGAAGAATTTTAATGTGTCTACGTTTTGTATCTACTACAGTCAACTATTAAGCAACTCATTTGGATTTAAGAGCACAAACTCCTAACGTGAGTTTATATCATGGTGAACTTCATACTGTTTGTTTCCATTTTGGCAAATGCTTCATGAGAGGGTTTTTGTGAATTATTTTCCTCTCGAAATCAAGCTATAGTAGTAACAACATTAGACTTATAGTCAAGAAGCCTGAAATCAAATTTGCACTGTCACTCTGTCACTATCTCTATTATTATAGGCAGGCCATTTTCAGTATTGAGCTGTCTAGTATATGAGTGACCTATATATTTCATATACCATGCCTGTGGGGAAATGAGTATACATGTTTCAAGAACTGCAGTGATTCAAGCATGTTAGATTGTTGAAAGATGTGCTATATTGTTTAAATATGCATAGAGAGGAACACCTTCACAAGCTATGTAATATTAATGGGGAAGAAAGCTCATATATTCAGTTGGTTGATAGTTTTAGGCAGTTCAAATGGAGAATTGTGTCCATTATTCATATAATTAATGCAAAATATAGACTTGCCACAATTCTAGTGAAGTCTTTAATCCTAATTCTGCATATTGTATCATACTTTCTAAAGATAAATATATTTTGATATTTTGTTGTTATGACTTTGCCTGTTAATAAGTACATATGAAAGTACACGTTGTTCACATCTTTAAATAATTTGTTTTACAAGAGTAACCTGTTTATGAAGATTCTGTGTGTGCCAGAGATCGAAGCGCATCTTGGCCATAAAACAGAACGTGGGGGTATGACTGTCACTTTTACCTTGGTGTGTTATAATTATGAGAAATATCTGCTGCTCATTTGTCAGTCCTCAAGTATAGGTTTTGCATACTGTACTTGTAGTTGACATACCAAACAATAAATCTCAAGTAAATCTTATATAAGTAAATTGTCTTTGTTGAAAAAGAATGGGCTTTGCTATTTCTCTCTCACTTTTCTAAGCATACCAGCTATCCTGATAAAATATAAGGCACTAGAAACAATTCTTTGGGGTATTCAAATCATGGAAAGGGGCAAAGTATATGGAAATTAATCTGAATTATTAAAGGTACAGTAATAGGTTTTGTTTTTTCCAAGTTTACTTCTGCTTTTAGTCACAGTAATAGACTTTTTGTTATCACCCTAAACATCAATAATCATTATTTGTTTAAAACCTTAAGAACTGAACTCCGATATCTTTTTTTTTTTTATTTTATGCTTTTTTATTTATTTTTTTTTCAGCGTAACAGTATTCATTCTTTTTGCACAACACCCAGTGCTCCATGCAAAACGCGCCCTCCCCATCACCCACCACCTGTTCCCCCAACCTCCCACCCCTGACCCTTCAAAACCCTCAGGTTGTTTTTCAGAGTCCATAGTCTCTTATGGTTCGCCTCCCCTCCCCAATGTCCATAGCCCGCTCCCCCTCTCCCAATCCCACCTCCCCCCAGCAACCCCCAGTTTGTTTTGTGAGATTAAGAGTCATTGATGGTTTGTCTCCCTCCCAAATAAATGAAACAAGATCCGATATCTACTTTTCTAAAAGTGAGGACTTATGTTAGTTTCAACATATTTTTAAATGTTCTTTGTATTTGCTTAGCTCTATTCTGTGAAAATCCCATTTTGTTAATATAACAATTTTTACACAATAAGATGGCACATAACCCAGAATAAAAATTGCCTTAACAAGAACTAGAAAACTTTACACCAAATATATCAGCACTTACCTTTGGGAAGGAGAATGGAAATTTGAGAGGGGTTTTTCACTTTATAGTTGATAGCCCTTGAATCTGGTTTCAGCAAATCAAGTTTGGGTATTATAAGGTATTATATTAATTCCATTCCACACACACAGTGACAAAACATCAGAGTTAATGATAAAGAAATGTAGTGAAACAAGTTTTTATAAACTATAGTATTTGTCAATCTCTTTTTTGTCATGAAGATACATGAAGGATGCAAAAAAAATCAAACAGAAAATATCTAATGATATTCACAAATACCTTGGAAATTCATTCAACTTAATGAGTATATTTGTTAATTCAGGTCTTGGAAACAGATATCAAAAGACCAAAACCAATACTCTTGATATATGTTGTCAAAAGGTGTGCATTGGGCATGGAACACTTTCCAGAGTGTAGGATAAAAACTTAACGATCAGACTAGAGAAAAATGGCTCACTGACAGCTGGGAAATCATTCAGCTTGACAGTTTTTCATAGATAAAAGAGATAAAAAAAACTCTTAGTGAATCTTGTTGGGTAGACAGTTCAATATCTATCAATCTATAAAAAAGAGTTACAGAAGGAAACACTGTAATAAAAGTAAATCAATCAATCAGTCAATCAATCAATCAATTGCAGAGAAGGAAACACTTTCCAGTTCATACTTATAAGGCCTGTATTATCTTAATACCAATATCTGATACAGTAATAGTAAATATAATATAATATAATATATTATATTTTATATAATTATAATTATATATATATTATATATTTTTATATATATAAATATATAATATATATAAATATATATATTATAATATATTATAATAAATATAATATAATAGTAAATAGTAAAAATAGTAAAATAGAAAACTGCAGACCAATAGCCCTCATGAACATAAAACAGGGCTCTTTAATGAAATATCACCAGGTTAATTATAGACATGCATTAAAAACAACACTACCTCATAACCAAGTGAAGTGTATCTGAGTTATCTGAAGTTGGTTCAACGTTCAAAAGCCAATTAAAGTAACCCACCATACTTACAGACTAAAAAGGAAATCCATATAATTATCAGAATAGAGAAAAAAAATCAACAAAAATCCATTCCAGATCAAAATTTTCACTAAACTAGAAATAAATGAAAACTTCTTCAAACTGATAAAGTGAATATTGGAAATTAGGATCTAATATTATTCTTCATGGTAAAATACAAGGCTTTCCTCCTAAAATCAGAAACATTCCAAGGATGTACATGTCACTACTTCTTTTCAACTTTTACTGAAAAGTATGGTATGACTGTATAATAGGGCAAAGAGCTAGCTGATATGATATTATTACACTAGAAATGTAATATAACAAAGAAAAATAACAGCAGATGGCACAGAGAATGAAAAGGAGGAAAATGCATAATTCTATAGAAAAACAGAAAGAACTAATCAGAGAACCTGTCAAAATGAATATATAAGTTTAGCTAGGTTGCAGAATAAAGGGTCATATATTAAAATTAAATGTATTATTATATGCTAGCAATAGACAACTAGAAATTTAAATGAAAATAGAGTATCATTTCCAATGTGCCAAAGACATTATATCACAAAGGCAAATATAACAAAGCATGTGCAAGATTTATGTGCTTCAAATTATGACATTAATGAGAGAAATTAAAGACATCTTAAGTAAATGGAGAGATATAGTGTGGCCAAAAGGATTGGACAACAGTTTTATTAGGATATCAAATCTCTTCAAATTGATCCATACATATAATTAACAGTAAAAATTTCAGCAAACTTTTTTGTAGATTCAAGCTGGTTCCAAAATTTATAAAAAGAAGCAAAGGATCTACAATAGCCAGAACAATTTTGGAAAAGAGGAACACATTTAGAGAACTCACATTCCCTGATTTCAAGACTTACTATACAGTTAAGTTAATCTCAAGTGGAATTGGTATAAAAATTAACACAGAGATCAATGCAACTGAAATGGAGAGTTGAGAAGTAGAATCACCCATTATATGAACTGTGGTTCAATCCACGAAGTGGCACATCCATACAATGAAATACTCTTCAGCAACATAAAGAGTATATGCTGTTTCCATTTATATACGGTCAATTGATACCCAACTAAGTTGTGAAGGTAGTTCTACAGTAAAAGGATAGTCTTTTTAACAAATGGTGCTGAAAAATTGGGTGTTTTTATACAAACAGTGAAATACACTGTAACATAGCTTGTTTTGTATGCAAACATGCAAACAGTTATTTGAAAGCTCTCTTAAATGTAAAAATCTACAAATACAAAACTTCTCTGAGAAAACAGGAGGAAATCTGTGTGACACTGGGTTAGAAAAACATTCTTAAGATAGGACAAAAAAGCACATATCAGAAAAGGAAAAAAAATGATCATTTGGATTTCATCATAATAAAAAAGTCTGCTCTTCAAAATATCTCTAAAGAAAATTAACAGATAAGTCACAGACTGAGGCAACAAGTATTTACACAACATACATTTGAGAAGGTTCTTGCAGGCAGAATATATAAAAAACTCTTGGAACTCCATAATAAGAAGACAACCAATAAAAAAAGTGGAAAAATATTTGCACAGATACTTCATCAAAAAAAGATATAAAAGGCAAATAGACACCTTTAAAAATGTTTAGTATCATTAGCCATTAAGATAATGCAAATTAAAACCATAATGGGATACAATCACAGACCTCTAGGATGGCTTAAATTAAAACAGTAACAAGCAAAAACAGGCGACTGCTGGTCGGAATGTAGGAAGGGTATAGCTATTTAGGAAAACAGTTTTGCAGTTTCTTATAAAGTTAAATGTTCACTTGTACACTTGAAAATTAATTAAACTACCCCACTCCAGATATTTGCTTAAGTGAAATGATAACATACAACCACATCAATACTTGTTCACGAATATTTATAGAAGTTCTGTTCATAATGTTGGAACAATATTGGAAACAAACTAGATGTCTGTCAAACTGTAAACAGATAAATAAATGGTGGTGTATCCATATGGTGGAAAACTATTCAGCAATGAAAAATATTGGATTACTGATCCATGCAACGATATAAATGAACATTAGCAGCATTGTGCTATGTGGTTGAAGACAGAAAAAGTAGATACTGCTTATTTCCATTTGGATCAGATTCCGGAAAAGACAATACTACTGTAAGAACAAAACTCAGATCAGTCAGTGACAAGAGCCAGTAGTAGGGAAGGGTTTCACTAGAAGAACATTGTGGAGGTGATGGAACTGTTTTTTTCTTTATTGTGTCATGGAGTCCTAATTACATCCATTAGTCAAGACTCATTAAGTTGTATATCTAAATTTACATCTAAATGTGTATGTTAACTCATGTAAATTATTCCTTAACCACCTGTGACTTAGGAAGAAGGAATTATTTGTCTTAAATATTTTAAAAAATTAAAAAAAATTGAGCAAGTCTGTATATTGATTGGGAAAACTCTGTAAGGAGTGGTATAATTATTTTTACTATGCTCGTCCATTGATAACATAATCTGTCACAGAGTTCTAGTTTGTCTTTTTCCTTTTAGTTATATGTCATTTTCTTTTCATTTATATGCTGCTTAAGTATTTTCTTAAGTCTTCTGGGAACTCATAGTCCTCTAGGATGGTGTTTGTAACGCAGAGGGGAAGGGAGGGTAGGTGGTGAACTGTAGGCTATGCCACAGTTGGGTCTTCCACATGGAGTTTAGGAGCTTGCATGTTGAGGGAATCTTCCTTCTTGGATGCTGCTTTTCCTAAGAACTATGATGCATGTTTATAATCACCAAGTACGGAGACTGTGGATGGAGAGCTAGGGGATGGATCTGTTCTCACATCTGTTTATTATCTAACCCTTGTTCCAGCTGATTATTAGTGCCTCCTGCTGCTGGTGCTGAGCAGTGATGCTCCCCACCCCCCCCCCCCCTTTTAGTGTTTACTGGCAGGGCAATGACCCACTGATGGTAGGGCTGGAAAGAAATATGAAAGTGAATTAAAAAATTATCTTCCAAATTATACCAGTCTCCCCGTGGCATCTGCCAGATTTTATTGTGGAAGGAAACTAACAGACATATTATTTCACTGCTCTTAACAAGAAAAGAAAATATATAAACACTCAAATTGAAAACACACAGTGGAAATTAGGTTAAACCCTGACTGTAGAAAAGTTAGCTCTCACTATAACAAAATAGTTGAAGCATTGCATATTGATGTGACAAGGTAGATATTCTCCAATAAATTCATTTACTCCTCTTAAATATTTAAGGTTCCTCATATTCCTTTCTGTCACATCAGAATATTTCAGAAGCATTTAATAGAAGTGAACAAAATTGAAGCAAGAAGAATCAAACTATATTGCAAAGATACTATTAATAGAATTTTGTGACTGGTTTGACATATACGCAGAGAAGATCAGAATTCAAGAAACAAGTCTGTGCATTTGTATTCTAAGGTTTAGAGTCTTCTTATATAGGATAGTTATTAATTAATTAATTAAAACAGCTACTAACACCAACTTAATTTCCTCTAAACTGAGTCTCTTAGCCAAGCAAATTTTGTCATTCCCTGGACTACTGTCTGGTTTTAAAATACACTTTTGTACTAATACAACTGCACCTTTTTTACAGAATATAAAACACCACTCCCAATAGTTTAACAAATTCCAACTGATTTTTTTTTTCTGTTTAAGGCTTTCAAATATTAGAATAAGATTTGCTAAAATATCTTAACCTTTTCTCTCTAAGTGTATTTAAATAAGCTCATGCCAACTTTCTTATATAAGTAAAAATCTTCTCTGTCTCAATCCTATAACATTGAAATCATACTCTAAATAACCTCAATTTTCTTTCTTCTTATTATTAATAAATGAATGCAGCATGTGGAAATACAATCTTCATTTATCAATTAAATGTTTTGAGATTTAACTTTTCAAGACTCAAGAGCATCGTTTGGAAACTGGCTTCTTTACACATTAATCATGAATATTGTTCCCTTTTTTCAATCTGCAATATAGGAAATTTCTTCATATACCTATGATTGGAATCACATAACCTTTTATTTTTAGGACAAAAGGTAAGATCACATATGTCCTATAGATTCTAGACCATGATTAAATTAGTCTGCCAGCTTAAATGATCCTGCAGAATAAAATGTGACTTTTAGAATGCGAAAATTAGACAATGAGGAAATAGTAGTTAGAATTTTTAAATCTCTAAAGTATTAATGATTTTTATTTTTTTCAAGTTCCAACAAATTACCTGCTAACAAAGATGATGCTCTCTAATGTCATGCCTCATGGTTAAAAACCATTGGTTAAAAATCATTGTCAATGGTACTATAAAAAAGTGATGAGAAGAACTGTAAAATAAGTTCAACTAAATATAATTCTAATAAAGTAAATACAACAGAAAACAGTAACTATGTATTACTGGGGTAGAGATAGGGAATTAATTTCATGTTATATTTTTGTGTTTTCCAAGGACAAGCCTCTGTTTGGGCTGGCAGGGTGCAAGAGATTTAGATTAGAGGAAACTAACCTCGTCTAGTACCAGAAAATTCCAAGGTTGAGATTCTAAGTTTGTCTTCCTGACCAGCCCTTGGCTCATCCACCCCAGGGGTACAGAAGAATCCCTTAGATCCAACACATTGAGCCACTCTTAGAAGACTAAATTGGAGCTAACAAATTAAAACTCTGAAATGATTTTTATATTTTCTTTAACAAAAAATAAATTACTCTTACTTTAGGCTATTTTTTAGGAATTATGCTTGAATCTTTTATATAATATCGTAACTCTTAGTATTTCTTACACATAGTAGAGTTACTAAAATTTCAAGCTAAAAATTTAAATGCAATATGTAATTCATGTTTTCTAAAATTTATAATAATTCATGTAATATATGAATTAGAGGAAAGCAGTTACATGTTTTCTTATAATTAAAAAAATTGATAGCATACAAGCAATTTTCCAAACTACACATAGATTATTAAAATCTTTCTAGATCTTACAGGCTAGTCTGAAGTTTAGAATGATATTGAGTTACACATGTATACATGTATAGATAATAATATATATATGTGTGTGTGTGTATATACATATAATATACATGTATAAATACAATTATTTAATCTTCAAAAATTCCTATTTTGTTGATGAGGCCATTTGATCCCTACAAATGTTGAATAATTTACTTCATATTTCACGACTAGTTAGTGAAAGACTAAGAATTTCAAATCTGCTCAGTCTAATTCTAAAATATTTTCTGTCAAATATTTCTTTTTTTTTTAATATTTTATTTATTTGACAGAGAGAAATCACAACTAGGCAGAGAAGCAGGCAGAGAGAGAGGAGGAAGCAGGCTCCCTGCGGAGCAGAGAGCCCGATGCGGGGCTCGATCCCAGGACCCTGGGATCATGACCTGAGTGGAAGGCAGAGGCTTTAACCCACTGAGCCACCCAGGGGCCCCTCTGTCAAATATTTTTAATACTGCATTCCTTTGCTTCCTAGATAATTTATACACATGTGAGCTTAGATTTAAGATCTGGCATAGATTTTAACTCAGTAAGTACTGAAAGACAGGAAAAGAGAAATCTTAGTCAAAGAGATCAAGTTTGTAATAAGCTGGTAGTGGAGCCAAAACACAGACTCAAATTCCACATTTTCCACTCAATCTTCTTACTTCGTTAACCTCAACTATGTAATGGAGATAATACCAGTATTTTCCTCATGCTAATGCTAAAACCTACGAGACAACATGTGCCTATATGTATGTATGTGTGTGTGTGTGTATATATTTGTGTACATACACACATCTATATGAGTATGTGTACATTACATATACACACGTTCATGTGTGTATACGTGTAACTGTGCTGGAAACATAACCAATATTCAATAAAGTTTAATGTTGTTTTTATAATTTTATGAGGGTCTGATTTACACAGTGACTTTCTATTTAAAAGCTATGATTCACAAGTATCCCCAAAAGTGGTATTATTTATGTTAATGTTTTTTGGTGAAGTATGGTTTGCAATGTGTATCATAAGCTACAGGGGGAGATGCGAGGCAAATGACATCTTTTGACTAGCAAACCAAGGGACACTTAGCAGCATCAACAACAGAATGAGAGCTATCCAAAGGAAAATAGAAGAATTTCAGAGCCCCTGTCCCAGGCAAACCAGGAAAGTTGGTCGCTCTAACGGTGATGACTAAAAAACAATGCAGAAGATACAAGCTGTTGATCAAATATAAACACTGAAAAACACTTCCTCCCAATATATAGATTGCTTACTCATTTTTATAGGTGTCTTTGAAGATGGTAAGTTTTTTTTTGTTTGTTTGTTTTGTTTTGTTTTGTTTTGTTTTTATTTTCAGTGTAACAGTATTCATTGTTTTTGCACCACACCCAGTGCTCCATGCAATACGTGCCCTCCCTATTACCCACCACCTGGTTCCCCAACCTCCCACCCCCCGCCCCTTCAAATCCCTCAGGTTGTTTTTCAGAGTCCATAGTCTCTCATGGTTCATCTCCCCTTCCAATTTCCCTCAATTCCCTTCTCCTCTCCATCTCCCCATGTCCTCCATGTTATTTGTTATGCTCCACAAATAAGTGAAACCATATGATATTTGTCTCTCTCTGCTTGACTTATTTTGCTCAGCATAATCTCTTCCAGTCCCATCCATGTTGCTACAGAAGTTGGGTATTCTTCCTTTCTGATGGAGGCATAATACTCCATCGTGTATATGGACCACATCTTCCTTATCCATTCATCCGTTGAAGGGCATCTTGATTCTTTCCACAGTTTGGCGACCGTGGCCATTGCTACTATAAACATTGGGGTACAGATGGCTCTTCTTTTCACTACATCTGTATCTTTGGGGTAAATACCCAGCAGTGCAATTGCAGGGTCATAGGGAAGCTCTATTTTTAATTTCTTGAGGAATCTCCACACTGTTCTCCAAAGTGGCTGCACCAACTTGCATTCCCACCAACAGTGTAAGAGGGTTCCCCTTTCTCCACATCCTCTCCAACACACGTTGTTTCCTGTCTTGCTAATTTTGGCCATTCTAACTGGTGTAAGGTGATATCTCAATGTGGTTTTAATTTGAATCTCCCTGATGGCTAGTGATGATGAGCATTTTTTCATGTGTCATGAAGATGGTAAGTTTTTAATAATTGATACATCATTCATCATTTTTTTAAAAGTTATGTTCAGTGTTGGTCTCAGAAATCTTTCCTAAACCAATATGATGATAATTTAACATTTTTTTTTAGGTGACATATAGTTTGAGCTTTTCGTTTAAGTCTTCCATTCCTTTCAAAATGACTTTTGTGCATGGGGTAAGGTAAGCTTTGAGGTTAATTTTTCTCTTATGGATATCAAGTTTTCCAGTCATTGAAGGTAACTATTATCATTTCAAGTTTAAATTCTTATGCGTTGTCAAACACACATCATTTTTCTGACTCTTTAGTTTATTCCTTTGGTTTATACATTGGTTTATATGTTTCCTTATCCATACAGTGGATACTACACTCTATGGATTATAATAACTCCAAATTAAGTCTTGAAATAACACTAAAAATTGTTTTGGCTGGTCTGCATCCCTTGCATTTCCAAACAATTTTAAAATCAACTTATTAATTCCTACCAAAAAAAAAAAAAAAGCCCATGGGGGTTTCGATGAACTAGTGTTGAATGTCTAAATCAAGTTAGAGAAAATAGAAATAATAATCCCTGTGTGAGTAGTGCCTCAATTGTTAACTTTCCAATTTCTGGGAATTTTTCCAAATACCTTATTGTTATTGATTTAAAATTGAATTCCATTTCAGTAAGAAATATATAGAATATATGATGCCGACCCTTTTAAATTCACGGAGACTTGTTTTATGGCCCCCCTTCATAAATGTTCCATGTTCACTCAAAAAGAATGTATATTGTGTCATTGTTGGGTGCAGTGTTATATAAGTGTCAATTAGGTTAAGTTGGTTGAGTATGACGTTCCATTCTTCTCTATCTGTATTGATTTTCTGTCTACCTGTGCTTTCAGTTTCTGAGAGAAAAATGTTAAAATCTCAAGATGTAATTTTGAATTGTTCATTTATCTCTTTGTACCTATCATTTTTTGTTTTGCAGTCTATTCTGATATTAATATAGCCACCTTTCTTATCATTTGTATTTATATAATATAATTTTCTCTTTTTACTTTTAACTTATCTGTCTCTTTTTATTTAAAGGTCAGATATTACAGGCAGCATTGGTTTGCTTATTCTTTTATCCATTCTGACAATCTCTGCCTTTTAATTGGAGTACCCATGCATATGTAATGTAATTATTAGTATATTTGAGTTTACAACTACAAAGATATGACATATAATAATCACTACAAATTTTTCTTTTGGCAGATGCCAATCCTTAGTTCTAGATTATCCCCATATTTAAATGATTCCCATTTCTTCATGGTGCCACGATCTGTCCAATACTAGAATTATTCATATATATTTGCCAGGAAGCATTCCCAATTTCCAACTATTCACAGTGTTTTCTAACCTCTTCCTCACTATCTTTTTGCCTGGGAAATTTCTACCTAATTTGCAAGATTCAGCTCGTAGGGAAATTTCCTACAAGAAACCTATCTTGATCTGCCAGGTCTGACTTCTAGTCTACCAAGTTTCTATTTGTGTGCTATATTTTCATTTCCTTCACTAGCACTTATCACATTTTTATTTTTTAATTCACTATTGTCTGTTCAGGCATCTGTAACAGAGTACCACAGACTGGGTGGCTAAATGACAGCAAATTTTTTTCTCATGTTTTGGAGATTAGAAGTTCAAGGTCAACGTGCCAGCAGGGTTAGTTTCTGGTGAGACCTTTCTAGCTTGCAGGGAGATGCTTTATGGCTGTGTCCTCACCTGGCCTTTCTTCAGTGCACATGAATTCCTGGTGTCTCTTTTTTCTTATAAGGCCATCAGTACTACTGGAATGGGATCCCACTCTTAGGATGTTCTTTAACCTGAAAGGCTTTATTGCTAAATATAGATACAGTGAGGGTTTGGGCCTCAGTGTATGAATTTGGGGAAGACATAATTCAGCTTGTAGAATTCTTACCCTGCTCCCCTTGCCAATTCATGTTCTTCTTGCATGCAAAATACAAACATCTCATCCCAACAGCCTCAAAATTCTTAACCTTTTCCAGCATCAACTCCAAATCCAAAGTCTCATCCAAATATCATCTAAATTAGGTATGGGTGAGACTCGAAGTATGATTCATCTTGAGGAAAAATTCCTCTCCAGCTGTAATGGATGTAAGGAAGGAAAGGGTGAAAGGTTCCAAGCAAACTCCAAACCTAGTAAGACAAATTGCATTAGATCTTATGGCTTGAAAATAATCCTCTTTGGTTAGATGTTCTGCCTTCCAAATCCACATGGTGGTGGCTCTGCCCTCCTTGACCATGGTGTAGCCTTGCCCTGAATTTCTCAGTGGAGGAGCCATGTCCTATTGAAAATGAAGAGGAGGCCCCACTTCCTGAAAGCAAGAGGGGCACAGCTTTGTCCCAAGGAGGTCAGTGAGGCAATGGCAGCCTTGTTTGCATAGCTATTGGGATCATTCTTTTTTCTTGAAGGTTAACACTTATTTGCTCTCTACAGCTCTGTTGTCCTATCCAGCAAATTCCCCAAACTCCAAAAGCTTTCTTTTGTATTCTGTCTTTTTCTCCTTTAATCCAAACTGACTGAGGTATAACCCCATCTCTAATTCTGATCACGTAGAGTGTGGCTGGCAATTGATTCATTGGGCAGCAAAGGAGACAAAGGAGTCAGATTAGTACTACTTCACTATAGCCACTGGAAATTCTCCTGAATAATCAATGGCTATAATTAAGCAGTATTGGAACATTTGGCAAATAGAGTCTAAAACAGTATCTAAGGCAGAGATAACAGTATGGAACTCAGATGGCAGTGGTGAAAAAATTAAAAGCAGAGTCTCAGTAGTTAGAAGGTAAGGCTCAGAGAACATCAGGCAGAAGAAGGGATTGGTAATATTCTTGGGACACCTCCATGATTAATGCTGCTGGGGTGTTGGGCCAGAGGGTACAGGATATTTTTCTTCTGTTCCTGTAGGTTCATTCTTGAACCTTCTCTTGATCCCAATAGCCTTATATGTACGGACACTGTTAGAAAAATCTTTTGCCCACTGCTTGTTGGTTAAATCCTTAAAATGGGACACCCAGAAGAAAATATCAGGGCAGGAGGAGAGGAAGTTTGAATTATTTATTTTTCTGAATCCTTCCTTCTGGTGTCCCCTTGGATGACTGCATCATTCATCCAAAGGGCATCTTTCCCTTTAGGATTCCCTTTCCACTTGAATTCCTTTATTCCAGGTGTTGGTGACCTTGGCCCTCCATTACCACTTCTTGCCTGAGGATAACTATGACCTGTTTTCTTCTTACTAGATTGAACTTATTGCACTATCTTTCCTGGCTTTACTATACATAACCCATACAGAAATCATACTTCTGTTAAACATTCCTCAAATTACCATTTTGTGTATATTATTAATTTTCTGCTTCAATCCTGAGGAACACAGAAGGGGGCAACAGTGATGTTATTGTATTGGAGTGCCAACCCATCTCCTTTCACTGTAGGTCAAGTCAAGCTCACAGAGAAATAGAACAGTTGAGTTCCCAAGGGGGATCTTGGACTCAAAGGCGACAAATAAAACAGTCCAAATGAGAAGGACTGGGTAAATATGATTCTCAGGAGACCTGAATTCCCCACGGCATGCATGATAGAGATCTCTGATCCTAGATTTGCAGACTTAATCAATGATATTTTTACTTAAAATTCTGGGGTGCCTGGCTGGTTTGGTAGGTTAAGCAGCTGTCTATGACTCAGTTCTTGATTCCAGGGTCGTGGGGTCGAGTCCCACATCAGGGGTCCCTGCTTCACAGGGAGTCTGCTTCTCCCTCTGCTTGCTGCTCTCCCTGCTTGTGCTCTCTGTGTCTCTGTCTCTCTCTCAAATAAATAAATAAAATCTTAAAATAAAATAAAATACATTGAGAGCTGCAACAGTATATCATGTTATGTCATCTCATTTAGAACAAGACTGGAGATTAGAAGAACTGAAATGAGGAACTTAGTCTTGTTCAAAGTAATGACTGGTTTATTAAGTCACATCTATTTTCTTTTGTACCTTTACATTAATTATATTTTTAAATTTCAGTGAAGGACAATGGTAACTTCGGAAATAACAGAGCCCTTGCATTTTCCTTGTTTTGTTTTTTTTTTTAAGATTTTATTTATTTATTTGACAGACAGAGATCACAAGTAGGCAGAGAGGCAGGCAGAGAGAGAGGAAGGGAAGCAGGCTCCCTGCTGAGCAGAGAGCCCCATGCAGGGCTGGATCCCAGGACCCTGGGATCATGACCTGAGCAGAAGGCAGAGGCCTTAACCCACTGAGCCACCCAGGCGCCCGCATTTTCCTTGTTCTTAATGGTAACTTCCATTTCTCTTCCAGCAAGCAAAATTATGCTCCCCTCTTGGTACTTTTTTACTTGATTTCATAAACTCATAAAATAGAGATTTTGTAACAAATTTCTTTCAAAGAGAAGGCATATGTGTCCCTTTATCATATATGTCTCTAAAGAATGCGTGGAGTCTATTGGTCCAGATCTATTTTTATCTCCTAACTGATCAGGTTTATAAAAAGCAATGTAAACTAGGAGCTCGGTATTTGTGGTGAGCTTATCAAATATTATCTATTTGTTTACTTATTCATTTATTATTTACTGTTTCTTACTCATATCTTTTACCATTAAATAAGAGCTACTCTTAATTGTTTCTTTCCCCACCAAACTGTTTGAAATGGCTTTTCCCAAATTTTGTATTGTATAGGCAGGTAGGACAAATTCACACAATTCAAACCTGACTCTATTCTCACTGCATATGGAAAAACAAGGAAACTGCAAACACTGGAAACATAATATTATGGACGACAAATTGGTTGATAAATTTTAGAACATACTGAATTCTTACAACAAATAGATGAAATCAAAGGCATTTTACAACAACACTTATGGTATCTGCGGCCATCTGAGAAGGATCTATGATCTATTCAAAATGATAGATGAGAAAAATGCTATGGAGATGCAATGATCAGCAGCTATCAAGATGCTGTAGTTTGAAGGGTGCTGAGACTGACAAACTGATGTGAATATTCTTCATAGAAATTGACATTCCCACTATTAGTTTCTTTTTGCACTCAACACGTTACTTATAAAGGACACCAATATATGTAAACTGGGACAATTAATGTAATTGCACATTAGCAATACTAGCAATATTATATTGCAATATTAGCAATACTAGAAACTGGAGTTGAGAGTTTTGGTTGATAATCCCTAAAACAACAATAACGACAAGACCAGGCAAGAAAGAAGAGAAGTAAACTTAAAGGGGTTACCCAAGGAAATACAGGCAAACACTGCCAAATTCGGTATTATTTAATGCTGGTTTTGATAGTGCTGAGAAATTCAAGTCCCATACCATTCATTTCCAATCAAAGGCCATGCTATGTAGGAAGAGTGCAATACCATATAATTACATTCATCTGATCATTTCAACTATATTACTTTTAAAATTATATTATTCCCCACACCTCTTTGCCTTGGCTTTTTTGTGTTGATCTCCATAGAAATACAGAAAAAAAAAAAAGTCTATGGAATATTGTCTCTAGAATTTTAAACTGCAGTATGATAAAAATCCCCTTTCATTTATAGAAAACTTACTGATTTATTTTTGCAGAAGTTTTTAGATAATGTTACAATAAGTGAGGTTCTTAGAATAATGACTGACTTAGCAAGGTATATATTTCAATGTTTTTTCACTTAGCTACCACAAGCCATATGTCATCATTCAATTAAAGGCTGAAATTAAGTGTTACTGACAGGAAAAATATAGTTGAGATACTTGAAAAGCAATTCACTCTCGTCATTTGAGAAACTTTCAGTAAGATCTTAACCTGTAAGCATCTAACTATTGTCCATTTTGTTGCTCCTGAATGTAATCAAAGACTTACAAACTTAAGGTCAAGGTTAGCCATTCAGTTCGGAGGGCACATTTTTGTTTAGTTTTTTCGCCCAATGCTCTTTTCATTTTCTCATGAAGAATGCTAAGTGTGTGGGAAGAAATGGGTAGAAATAACATCAGTCAATTATTTTAACTGAGAAAGATTAGAATTGAAAAGTCGTATCTTTTATCCAAGTTCCACCAGGAGATGGCCTATTGAAAACAAATGAGAGGGCGCCTGGGTGGCTCAGTGGGTTAAGCCGCTGCCTTCGGCTCAGGTCATGATCTCAGGGTCCTGGGATCGAGTCCCGCATCGGGCTCTCTGCTCAGCAGGGAGCCTGCTTCCCCCTCTCTCTCTGCCTGCCTCTCTGCCTACTTGTGATCTCTCTCTCTCTCTCTCTCTCTCGCTGTCAAATAAATAAATAAAATCTTAAAAAAAAAAAAGAAAACAAATGAGAAAGCTAATGCTAACGTTGCTGCTGCTGCTGATGATAGTGAACATTTAAAAATATTTAATATGCCAACAAATTTTCACATATTACTTCATTTAATTCTCATAACAACCCCCTGAGGCATGATGTGGAAGTTAGATTACCTGGGAGGCAGTACTCAAACTCAGCTGCTTTTACTTCCTTTGTTGCTTTTTGTTTGCTTTTTTAGTTTCAAGTTTTTATTTAAATTTTAGTTGGTTAACATATAGTGTAATTTTGGTTTCAGGAGTAGGATTTAGTGATTCATCACTTATTTATAACACCAGGGTTCATCACAAGTGCCCTCCTTAAAACTCCTCACCCATTGAGACCATTGCTTTTTTTTTTTTCATTTTATTTCTTTTCAGTGTTTCAGCATTCATTGTTTATGCACTACACCCAGTGCTCCATGCAATATGTGCCCTCCATAATACCCACCACCAGGCTCTAGTCACCAGTTTTAGTCACTAGGCTGTATTTCAGATAAAGATGTTCTTGGCCGTTTCCTTAAAGAGGAAATCTTGCATCATGTTTCTGAAGTAACTGACTTTTCTTCATGTAACTGTCCTTCTGGTTTTGTGTTTTTATTTTCTTTAGTCTTTATCCTAGTAGCTAATACAACTGTATGTCTCAGAGTTTCATTTAGTATCCATTTTATGTGCTCAGAATTCTGACTCCTAGACACTCTTGTCTCTTACAGCTGCAAATCTTTCACTGAAACCTTGTATTCTCCAGGTTGTACGACACTCTAAACACCTTTTCAGTTGAAAATTTAGCTCATTGAATTCATCTGAAGGAGATCCTTCTCCAACAGAGTTGTAAATGTCCTTGGGCCTACTAGCAAGCTGTATGTCAACAGTCCCCAGAGTATGGTAGTTTCTAATAATGCAACCATTTCCATACCGAAAGCTTCAAAAATAGATTTTATTTCTACTTTTCTTCTCACAATGCAAGATTATGGTGTGCATTTATACCTACATAAATAGAAAGACTGATAAATACATATATGTACATACACATATATTTCTCAAAAATGCATGTTTTTCAAGAAATACAGTGTTTGAAATGTGACCATCATATAATGCAAAAGCAATAAACATTGTTTTTAGTGAGTTATATTTGTCATTCTAAAACTAATTATGGATTTTTTTAAATGATGATCAAAAATATGATAAATGAATTTCCAGAATCCTTTCAAGAAATGTGCAAAGAAAACACAAAGGCTTAGGATCAGATACTGTTAAAACATAATAGGCAACCTGCTTATTCATTGTAAAACAAACTCTTAATAGATTCTACTTCTCTTCTATATAACTTTTTATATACTTTATTTCTATCCTGATTGTTGAAGTAACAACACCCTTGTGGAAAAGAATAATATATAATTTTTATGATTAATATTGATTATATATTTTATGGATATTCTTGTTTAATGAATAATAACTATTCCAATGAGGTTAAGATTCCAAAGGAGAGACCAAATCTGGATGAATTATTCAAAGTTTCATAAAGTGGTAGTAATCTAAGAAGTAGCTCCAGTCTACTGGTTACTTATTGTTAACACTTTCTTAAATTCACCTGTGTTAAATGATTTATGATCATTTTTTGGCCATTTTACAGTGTCAGTTTGTACCTTTGTCACCCATGCAATGTTTGATACTGGGGATGTCTCAATATTTTATTCTTAGGCAGCTTCAAATATAAATTATTATTAATTGTCGTTCTTTCAATTGCAAGAAAAAATAAACACACTTGCTTTATCAGTGTTCATAGACTTTAAGTATTGCCATAAATTTTTCAGCGCTGTGTGCTACAGCATTTTTGTGTTCCATCATTAAAGACTTAACTTCTCAAGACGTTGTCCTTGCCCCTCTTAAGATAGAGATCCCTAACCCTCGATCAATCAGTTATGCTCACTTGGACAGAAAATTTGCACAGCTTGACCTCGGGGAAAATCTTATAAGCAGAAATCCATTCCAATCTGTATGTATGGCAGATGAAGTGATATTTAAGGTAATTTTCAACTCTGATAAAACATTCTATTCACCAAAATAGGTTAAAGGATAAAAAGACTGTTGTATAATTTCTGTAACTTGATAGGTCATGTGCTACCATTAATGTCTTGCCCTCTTACTTTAACCTCAGCTCTAGATTCTTTCCAGTTTAAGTCAATTACAGTGGAATAACCCGTGAGACCTAAAATTCATCTGAATTTGTTATACATCCAACATTTCAAATCAGGATATTATCTCTATTTCCAAAACGTTTTCACAATGTACTCCTGCCTCTTAACTCTTACCTTTTCTTTTGGTCTAACACTTATTTTGTTGTCATATGATTACTTAACCATTCCTTTCAGTAAGGTATATCCGAACCTATTAAAAAGACACCGACTTTTTTTATATAAAATAAAGAAAAAATGTTTCTACTTCTACTCATCATTTCACTTCTGCAACTATCTAATCCCTTCTCTTCTAGGACATTACTATTTCATCTGTCCTCCTTCTTTTTAATTTACATTTGTATTCTCTTCATGAACTCTAACTTCTTTCATACATCTAGCCATGCATTTTTTAACTCTGGGGATAAACATAAAGAGTTTCCCCTTCTGACAGTACTTATTTTCTTGCTGGAAAATACAATTATACAATGTTCAAGTTTTTTAACCTAACACAAATAAATAAAAACCTTATCTTCACTGCCAACTTCTCAAGAATATGGATGATTATCTTTATTTCATACTGCAGAAAGCACTTTTTAAAATTTTTCAGTGTTTTCAAAATTCTTATGTGTAAGTCAAATGGTAAAATGTGATTCTAATACTAGGTTTAAAATATTTCTTATTTTGGGGCACGTGGGTGGCTCAGTGGGTTAAAGCCTCTGACTTCTGCTCGGGTCATGATCTCAGGGTCCCGCATCAGGCTCTCTGCTCAGTAGGGAGCCTGCTCTGACCCTCCCCACCCCACCCCACCTGCCTCTCTGCCTACTTGTGATCTCTCTCTCTCTCTGTCAAATAAATAAATAAAAATTTTTAAAAAATATTTCTTATTTTTCAAGATGCACTCCATGAATCCTTTCTTTAAGTCTGATAATTGATTGGGATTTTTCTTCCTTTAGTTCTTTAAAAGTTGAAAGTTTTTAGTTTGAAGTGCTTTTATGGTATATATTTTTTGGACCCCCAAATTTAGGAAAGACATCATAATGTGATTTTATAGTTATGACTAAAGGCTATCATACAGATCATACTTTTAATATAAGAGGTTTCAAACAAATGAAACAATGATTAACAGTTTAAAAACTATTTTTTTCTGTGATTTAGCTCTCTTAAATATTTATATTTTATGTAAAATTTATAAATGTATATTTTTCTAAATATAAATATGTATATGGAATAAACAACATCCAAGTTGCTGACATTGCTATTCTGCTATTTCCTTATTTCTGATACTTACAGTGGCTTCTAAATTTTCTTCAGTGTCCAGATTATCTCACATTACTACACTAGATATATTTTGCCTCACTAGATTTTTTTTTCTATAATACCATTAAAAAAAATAATACCATTTTTCAACCTATTACTTCCCCCTTAGTAAATGGTTTCTCACTGCATGAGTTACGGTTAAATTTCTCCAGGGTTGCATTCAAAGCTCTTCCCATTTACATTCACCTCAGTTCAGTTCATCATTCTAAGTATGTTTCCCACTCTTCTCTCAATGAAGAATTTCTAACCCAAAATAATGGTTTTTGCATATAATATCATTTTTATGTCATTCTTGTAACTACTTCAGTGTTTTATATGCTTCAGTGTTTTCAGTGGTCCTAAAATGAAACTATTTTTCCCACATCATTCTTTGCACATCTATATTTATATAATTTCATTGTCTTTTCACAGACATATGCTTTGTATCACATACGGGATTTACTACATTTCCAATATTCATAAATTAATAAAATCACTTCTTCAAAGATCTCATAGTCTTACTAGGGAAGTCATAAACAAATAATTGCCATGTAAACAAATAATTGCAATGCAATTTATAGTTCAAATGCAAAGGGTAGTGAAAACTCAAGGAAAAGAAATTTTAAATCTCCATCAGAATGGGGAAAAGTCAGAGAAATTTTCTGAAACTGAAGACTCTTGACACTGTCCTAAGGCATCCTAATGTAATAGTTCTAGGATAGGGACAGAAAATTCTTGTAAGACACCTCAAGAAAGATTCCTGTTTTCTCAAGTTCATCCTGTAATAGGAATTGTATGAAGAGTCTACGTAGATAAGACTTGTTTTAGCAATATGTAATGACACTTTTGCAAGGAATAAGATGATAAATTATTCTTGAATGATGAATTTTATTTTAAAAAGGACTAAAAAATAGTGTTCTTGGTGCCAGGGTGTTAGTTATTCAGAGCAATTTTTAAAGTTCTCAAAGCCTAAAGAGTGTGCTTGAAATTTTTGCTTCTCACTTTAATATGCTAGATTTAGAATGTCACTCTGTATCTTACAGGGGAGCATAGCACTACATTTTAGGATGGCTTCCAAGCAGGGATAAAACTTAATGACTAACTGGCAAAACTCCAATGGATTTTAGATAAAAATCTCTAATTAAATCTCTCTAGCATAAGCACAATTTATTGCAGATTTTCCTAAAATTCCCTACAGATTTTTTACTGTCCTTGGAAATACTTTCTGAATTGAGAATTGATTCAGTAATTTTCAAGTCAGGTAATAACAATGTATCCATTGCTATAAATACTCAAGGTTTCTTTTGTTTTATCCATTTACTGAAATTACATTTTTAATTGATGATCTATCTATTTGTTTCACTCTTTCTCCCTTAACATATGTTATTTATATGTGGCAAAACGGTATCTGGAAATATTTTGGAGAATTAACCATGATGGTACATTCATAGAAATCATTTAACTCTCCTTTTTGCACTACTATCTCTACAATAGCAATCAAATGGCTAGCATTCCATAATGAAGAAAGAGTAGCAAGAATATTATTTTCAATTTCTCCATTTTGTCAAAAACACATAATGCCTTTAGTTCTCTATTTAAGGAGACAGTTAAGTAATTTTGTGATAGGAATAATAACCTGGTTGTATGGATGGAGATAACTGGTATCATGTCTCAAAATATTTAAAATCTTTTACAAATTATCTTACTGTAGTTGTGCATCAATCTTGCCAAAATACTTTCTTTTTGTAAGATCCACTTTTAAAATTAATGATACATACATGGTTTGGGAAAATTGGACAGCCACACGTAGAAGAATGAAACTAGACCACCTTCTTACCCCATACACAAAAATAGACTCGAAATGGATGAAAGACCTAAATTCAAGACAGGAATCCATCAAAATCCTAGAGGAGAACACAGACAGAAATCTCTTTGACCTTGGCCACATCAGCTTCCTACCAGACATGTCTCCAAAGACAGGGGAAACAAAGGCAAAAATGAACTATTGGGACTTCATCAAGATGAAAAGCTTTTGCACAGCAAAGGAACCAGTGGACAAAATCAAAAGGTAACTGACCGAATGGGCGAAGATGTTTACAAATGTCTTACCAGATAAAGGGCAAGTATCCAAAATCTATAAAGAACTTATCAAACTCAACACCCAAAGAACAAATAATCCAATCAAAAAATGGGCAGAAGACATATGAACAGACATTCTTCCAAAGAAAACATACAAATGGCTAACAGACACATGAAAAAATGCTCCACATCACTTGGCATCAGTGAAATACAAATCAAAACCACAATGAGATACCACCTCACCCTGGCCAGATTGGCTGAAATTAAGTCAGGAAACAACAGAGGAAAGGGGTCCCTTCTTACACTGTTGGTGGGAATGCAAGCTGGGGCAGCCACTCTGGAAAACAGTATGGAGGTTCCTCAAAAAGTTGAAAATAGAGCTACCCTATGACCCAGCAATTTTATTACTAGGTATCACCCAAAGATACAAATGTAGTGATCCATGCACCTCTATGTCTATAGCAGCAAAGTCCACGAAAGCCAAACTATGGAAAAAGCCCCGATGTCCATCAACAGAGGAATGGGTAAGTGAAACACACACACACACACACACACACACACACTGGAATATTACTCAGCAATCAAAAAAATGAAATATTGTCATTTGCAAGATATGGATGGAAATAAAGGGTATTATGGTAAACAAAATTAGTCAATTGGAGAAAGACAATTATCATATGATTTCACTCATATGTGGAATTTAAGGAACAAAACAGATGAATATAAGGGAAATGAAGGAAAAATGAAATGAGACAAAAACAGAGAGGGAGAATAACCATAAAAGACTCTTAGCCATAGAAAACAAACTGAGGGTTGCAGGAGGGGAGAAGGATGGGGGGATGGAGTAACTGGGTGGTGGACATTAGGGAGGGCATATGATGTAATGAGCACTGGGTGTTATATAAGACTGATGAATCACTGAACTCTACCTCTGAAATTAATAATACACTATGTGTTAATTAGTTGCATTTAATTAAAAAATAATAGAAAAAAGATACATACATGGAGTTCCAGTGTCACAAACTTAGATAAATATGATCAGTGACAGGTGAAAAAGTTCAGCTCATTGCCCATCTACTAAAAGGAAATGTGGTAACACCTAGCCTTGCTTGTATGTAGCTACAGCAATGGGGTCATCTCATTGAGAAGGTCTATTAGAAAGTAAGGTTTCTCTTCCCTGTATATGCAGAAGGACCATGTACCTCTTAGAAATAAAGACAGCATCTAAATTAATGCATCCATGGGGTCATTCATTCCTAAATTTCAGAGTTTGCCTTTTTCAAAGCTGTTTATTGATGTGCCCTCTCAGAGAGGAAAATCTGCCTTCTTCATGTCTCAGGTCTCTGGCTGGGCAGAAAAATTAAACTGTCATAAGAAAGATAAACAAAAGAAAAGCATATAAATATTATTTAATATTTTTACTTGCACACAGGAGTCTTCAAAAGGAAAATGAAAATCTGAAGAAGCTGATAGGTCCCAAAGTTAATATACTGTTTTCAACAAAATCGTAAGTTATGGAGGTGTGACAGGACAAGGGGGCTGGGACTAGGGGCAGTAAATTGGGGACCAGTAACTAGGAAATACATGGGTGAAACTAACAGAAGACAAGGGTTATTTTAGTAGTTTTGTTTACAGAATATAGTTGTTTACAGTTGGTTAGTAGTATGGATCCATTTTGGTGTCAACTTCCAATCTCTGGTAATAAGAATGTTCCACCTCTTCCTGCTGAAGAGAAGCATGAGAGATTTTATGACATGCTTTTAAGGAGAAAGGCAGACTCAGAAAGCACCTTCCTGCACGTGCTATTTTTAAAGTGCCATCAGTCAAGAATATCCAATATGCCAAAGCAGTATATTTTGCATGTGATCTTAGCCAAAAGGCCAAGGATCAATCAAAGCAGTATATTTTGGAGTAGCTTGTTCTGAACCCCTTCACACCCCTTGGTACATCAAATTTGCTTACTTATTACATTGTTTATTCTAATTTTTTTTCATATCCTCTCTTCACTATGGAAATAAAATCAAGTTATATACATAATCATAACCCACCTCTCTTCTTTCATTTTTTAAATTTTATTGTCTCTGTGATATACATTCCTAAATAAATATCACCTTCTCATTTTTCCTCATATACATAATTGTAGTATAAAATCTTTCTTCCATAAAATATAGAAACATTTTCGTGTTCAGTGTTTCAAATACTTGGAGACTTACTGAAGTTTGATATTATAGAAGATAGGTATTGTTCTTATTCCTAATTACCTAGAGATGAGTTTTGAGAGATAAACAGGATAGAATGTAAATCTTTGCCTGGCTTGATAGGAAGACTGAACTTCACTTATAAATACTGGAAATCACTGAATAGTTTTAATGAACAAAGCAGAATATGGCACAATCAGATTAATAATTATCCAATTTGACCAGATGTCTATGACCTACTTTGGACAATAACAAACACTGATTTGGAGAGGACATGAGTGGAAAGCAGAAAAAAAAAATATGGATTCTAGCTCTTATCATTTGAGGCAATTCAATTACTTAAACTGTTTATTCTCATAACTGTTAACCGAAATTAAAAAAAAAACAAAAGCACCTATTTATTAACAAAATGTAATTAGCCATTGTATATTTAACTGAGAATTTTACAAAGTAGGTTGGTATGGTGCTCCTAGAGTTGTGTGGATATTTCATGGTGTTGTGTTTATAGATCCATGCATTTGCTTCATTCATTTACTATTATAATTATAACTCACTTTTTTTTTTTAAAGATTTTATTTATTTATTTGACAGAGAGAGATACAAGTAGGCAGAGAGGCAGGCAGAGAGAGTGAGAGGGAAGCAGGCTCCCTGCCGAGCAGAGAGCCCGATGCAGGACTCGATCCCAGGACCCTGAGATCATGACCTGAGCCGAAGGCAGCGGCTTAAACCACTGAGCCACCCAGGCACCCAATTATAACTCACTTTTTAAAGAACCTGGACATGGTTTTAATTTCTTTTTTCAGGTTTGAATTGTGTAGATAAAAATTTAGTCACTTTGTACCAGCTAACCTCAAACTTATTTTTTCTTTTCAATAATAATTATTTCTCCTTGACCAAGGTTATGCTCCTCACCATTCTCTTAGACTAGAATGAGTTTCCATCATTAACATTATTTAGCCAATCCTACCTAATAGGGCACATGCAGGCTTTCCCTAGCAATTCTCAATGCTTTTCCAAGTGGGTAAGAGGCAGGTAGCTACCAATTTTTTTTTTTTTTTTTTTTTTTTTTGCTTCTTCCATGGAGCAGAATTATGGTTTGACCATATCTACCCAGGCTATAACTACATTTCCCGTCCTCCTTCGTTTCTGGGTAGAGCCAGTGGTATATGGGCAGAAGTTATGATTATCACTTCCAAGCTTAATAAACCTTCAGATCTGTCATTCACTCACTTTATCTTTCCCATCTGTTGGCTAGATATTGATCCCAAGGGTGAACTTAGAAACCACAGATTAAATATGGCAGAACCTCCATTAGTCTGAGTCATGAATGGCTGCATAGACCAGAGCTCCCCATTATTCCTGTTGACTTTACCTGGGTGGGAAATAAATTTCCATTTTCTTTAACTACTGAGAGTTCACTGTTGATTGGTTATAGCAACTATGTAGTGTTACCTTAAATTAAGTAATACAGCAGGGAATTCTGAACCACAAGCTGTAGATAACTTACATCCTTTGGTGGAGTCTCCTGTAAAAATATCTTCAGAGCCAGCCATTGATAAAACTCTAGTCTAACTTTGTTTGCAAATCAGGTTTCTTTAGCATTAGCATCCACCGGCCCCTTCAAAGGAATATGGAAAGAAAAGGAAAGTAGCATTGTTGGAAGCACACTATGCAGTTAGTTCTTAAAAGGTCACCTCACTTATTTCTCATAAAAATTCTGAACTATTCCTATGTGAATAAAATCAAATAAGTCATTTTAAAGTTTAAAAAAAAAAAAAAAAAACCCTCAAGACCAGAGAGATTAAGTGACTTGCTGAAGGTCACAGAGCTATTGTTGGAATTGTAGTTTATACCTAGAATTATATAACCCATGCATGTTCTTTAAACGACATCACACTGTTTTCCAACAGATGCGGCTCTGAAGATTTCTCTCTGAAAAACTCTACTACTTCTTAAAGAGACAAATAAAACTAATTTTAAAAATTCATTCCTCAACAAATATAAGCTCCAAGCAAACATTTCAATGTAGAAATAATGACTATTCAGGGGAACTATAACCCACAACAACCACCATATAAAACAGTGTCATTTATTTGAAAGATATATGTTTCTTTCTTTTTTATTGAAAGATGAAAGATGTGTGTTTCAGTAAGGTGCAGCCATGCCTGCAATTTTGTTATTATGTATATTCATTGGCTACAACTTTCAAAGGATTAGGAAAGAGCAATCCCATTTGTAATACTAGCCACACATATATCAATAAAAAGACTCCCTGAAGGTAATATAAAAGCCAGTGAAGATTGAAAAACCCTCTCAGAAATACAGATAGAGTCATATGGGGTCACCTGCATTGTCAGATAGAATATAAATTTATTTGAATGCACTGAATCTGAGAACACTTATAAAATAAATGGTGGGAATATAAATTCAGCACCAAATAGTTGTTGTACTGATGAGATAGATAATCTAGACTTGCTTTCTGTTGTAACCCTTTTGTAGTTTTATATTAGATGAAGATAAGGAAAGTAGGCTTACTTGGTATTGAGGATAGTTAATGAAGCACATTTTCCTTCACAAGCAAAGTAGACACAGACCCTAAAAGAACGAGGTATCTGCAACTCGATTCAACAACCATACTGGTGCAAGAGAAGAAAAGGATGAAGAGGGTAAGGAAAAAGACTAACTAAGGCATATAATTTTTAAAGTAAGTCTAAGATAGCTGCCCTCCTCCCCTCCAAAGTCACACCATTTTATCATCAAATCTCTTGTAGTTTACCAGTAGTAAACCGAATTCCTTAAGTTTATCTTCCCTAAGATCACTCAGTTTTATTTCCGGTTTCCAAATCTACAGAGAAGTATATTAGAGAACAGAATGAAGCTGCAGTGATGTTCGTGAGACATGCCAGCATGACAACAAAGGTAAAAGAGAAAAAAAAAAATCTATGATAACAACACTTGCATGCCCCAAATCGGAGACATTTGGTACCACTAAAAAAAGGCATAAGCAGATTGTATAGCCTGAGGGCATCATTCTGTTAGGAAATACATTGTTTCTACGCATGCAACTTAACCTTCAAGGAAAGTTAAAATGTTTCAGTGTTGTTATTTTTTTGAGGGGAGATACAATTATACACCTTAATATACTTGAAAAGATCTATGTCCCTTCATTTATTCAACCAACATATATTTAGCATTTTCTATTACAGACAGTGTAATGTTGGGATTCTAATATCAAAAAGAAAGAGAGAGACAAACCAAGAAACTTAACTACAGAGAACAAACTGATGGTTCTCAGAGGGGAGCTGGGCAGGAGACATGGGTGAAATAGGTGATGGGGATTAAGGAGGGCACTTGTTATGATGAGCACTGGGAGCTGTATGGAAGTGTTGGATCACTATATTGTACACCCGAAACTAATATTGCATGTATGGTAACTAACTGGAATTTGAATAAAAACTTTAAAAACAAGATATATAGAAATGAGAGGCAGAAAAATATAATTCTGTTTTATAAATACTGCTATCATGACACAGAGCAGGGAAATTAGTATCTCAGGACCCCTTCATGCAAATGAGAAAAAGATCTTTCTTCTTCCTCAAACGCAATAGAACCTCATAGAGCATAGCTTGGTGAGTGGATTATAGGGTGAATTTCAATTCCTCTTTACTGGGTTCCCTTGTGTGGGAATGACCTGCCCTAACATATGTGATTACATGGTACTGGGCATGATGAGAGCATTTAATTCAGTCTGGAAGTTGTAGATGAGAGCTTGACAATTGATAACATCTGAGGGAAAGAAGAATCAAGAATGAGAATTATTATAATATAGGGAATGAAGCATTATGATGAAAGTATATACAGGGAGTATATAAATCAGAAAACATCTTTCCCATATTGGGGAGACTTCACCTTGAGGTATCTGTGATGAGGAATAAAATACATTCTAAAGAGAAAAGACATTTTCTCTTTAATGTCTTGCACTTTAAAGAGTAATATGATCATTTTTTAAAATATTACAGCTTCCCTGGAGTCAAGATGGCGGGGAAGTAGGAGGAGGCACCATTTCAACCTGTACCCCAAAGTGAGCTGATTACCTACCAAAGAACTCCGACCACCCATGAAATCAGCCTGAGATCAGAATTATACACGTCTGGATCTCTACTGGAGCAGAAGACGCCAGTGGCAGGTAAAGCAGACTGGGAACGTCGGACTGATATCGGAAGATAAACAAAAGGGGGAGGGAGCCACCAGAGGTGACCGATTGGAAAGTAATACCCCAACACGAGAGTGCTCTGCGTCTGGGGACCAGCATTAACTTGGAGTCTGGTTGAAAGCACTCAAAAAACAAACAGCAAAGGATCGCGGTGGGGGTTGGGGGTAATAGTGGGAACCTGGGCGGTTAGGGTCAGGGACCTAAGTCCCCGGACCCAGGACAGCCTCCCCTGGCGCAGAGCCAGAGAGAGTGCGGCGGAGAAATCAGGTCTCGGTCCCTGAGCCGCGAGTGCACCTGAATGCCAGCGCGCCTGAGAATGAGTGGGGTCTGGCTCCAGTGAGGGGCTGGGAGCCTGGCCTGACGGCAATCCTGAAACCCGCGCGACCCACACCCTCCCTTGGGATAGGTGCTCATAGGCGCTAGCCTGGAGCTCTGGCAGCAGGAAAAACCAGACATTCCCAGCCCGGGACAGCGGGAAAATCTCAGTGTGCGATCTCTGCTCCGAACCTCTCTGGCGGTCTGGAGCTGCCTAGACAGCCACCGCTGCCCTGGTTTTGGGTACAATGAGGAGCTCCTGCATCCCCAGGGACAGTGACTCAGAACCGACTCTGCCAGCAGCTTTTGCAAAACAGTCTGAGGCTTCTCTCTGAGAGGGAGGTTGGGGTGCTGTTTGCTCTCCTCTAAACCTCCAAAAACCATCAAAAGCTGTCAAGGCGAGAGAAAGCAGATGAAAGAACATAAAAACCCCCAGAGAACAAAAGGCTGAAAAAAAAACAGTTTCCTGAAAAAAAAGAGCTCACACCCTTGAGGGGAGTGGGAGGACCTAACTCAGGGAACATCATTGTCTGAAAACCCACGTGGCAGGCCCCTCCCCCAGAAAACCAACCAGGAAGGAAGAAAAAAAAAAAAAAAAAGACTACAAGAGAACAACCACCACTACTTCATAAATACAACTTTTATTTTTAACTCTTTGCCAATATTCTGGTTCTTTTTTTTTTTTTTTATACATACACATAATTTTTTAACCTATTTACCATCACACTGAGATGTCCAGTACATCAAATTCTTTAATAACCTTCTAACCTGAACTTTTTGATACATACACCCGTGTTTTTCTTTTGTTTTTCTATTTTTTTAATTCTTTTTTAATTTTAACTTAGTTTAGTCTAGTTTATTCTTTTTTTAATTTTTATTTTCTACTATACATATAGAGTTAAACTTCAAGGTAATCCCCTTTCCCCAATCAATGCTACCCCTATAGGCAAACCAGTTTCTAATCCCCCTGTAACTTAGGAAAGTTGAGTCCCTTAACAAAAACATCAAGATACCTTCAGGAAGAATCAAAATAACCTTCCTCACCCACACTGAGAATCTATAACCATTCTCCCAATTTTTCCTTCTGTCAGTGTTTCTGTGAATTTGTGTCTGTCCTGAAAATATATAAATCTTATACTTGGGGTTCTTTCTGAGGAGGTTTTTCCCTTTTTTTTTGCTTATATATACATATTTTTTTCTCTTGTCATATACTTTTATCACTCTTTTTGTCTGTCTGTTTTTGTTTGTATACTCCACAAATCTTACCTTGTGGCCCATTTGGGCTGAGCCTTCTCTTGTATCTTCCCTTTTTTTCCTATCTCTCTCTCTCTCTTTTTTTTTTTTCCTTTTTTCTTTCCCCCTTTTTTTTCTTTCTTCTTCTCTATTTCTTTTTCTTTTCTTTTTTCTCTCATTTGGGTGGGGAATCCTGATTGCACAGAAGCGTTCCAGGGTGCACATTGACTGCACCACAATCGATAAGTCCAGCTGCATCTGTTTAGTCATCTCTTACCAAAATGACTAAGAAGAGGAATACCCAACAGAAGAAAAATACAGAGGATGGACATTCTGCAACAGAACTAATGGCAATCGACATAGACAATATGTCAGAAAAGGAATTCAGACTAACAATTATCCAGGCAATAGCTAGGTTGGAGAAAGCCATGGATGACCAAACAGAATTGATTAGGGCAGAACTGAAAGCCACCAGGGATGATGTTCACAATGTTAGGGCAGAACTGAAAGCCACCAGGGATGATGTTCAAAATGCTCTCAATGAGTTCCAATCCAATCTAAACTCTCTAAAAGCTAGGGTAACTGAGACAGAAGATAGAATTAGTGATCTGGAGGACAAACAGATAGAGAGAAAGGATCAGGAGGAAGCCTGGAACAAACAGCTCAGAAGCCACGAAAACAGAATCAGGGAAATAAATGATGCCATGAAACGTTCCAACGTCAGAATTATTGGAATCCCTGAAGGGGAAGAAAAAGAAAGAAGTCTAGAAGATATAGTGGAAGAAGTTGTCTATGAAAATTTTCCCAATCTCACGAATGGAAACAATGTTCATGTACTAGAGGCAGAAAGATTTCCTCCCAAGATTTTAGATTCTCAAAAGTCCTCACGGCACCTTATAGTTAAAATGGGGAATTATGTTTCAAGAGAGACCCTCTTAAAAGCAGCTAGGACAAAGAAGCTTCTTACATACAGAGGAAAGCCCATTAGAATAACGTCAGACCTTTCCACAGAGACCTGGAAAGCCAGGAAGGGCTGGCAAAATATATTCAGAGTACTAAATGAGAAGAACATGCAACCAAGAATACTCTATCCAGCAAGACTGACATTTAAAATGGATGGAGAGATAAAGAGTTTCCAAGACCAGCAAGGCTTAAAAGACTATGCAACCACCAAGCCGACACTGCAGGAAATATTAAGGGGGGTCCTATAAAAGAGAAAAAATCCTAAGAATATCATTGAACAGAAATATAGAAACAATCCATAGACAGAAAGACTTCAAAGGCAACACGATGTCAATAAAAACCTATCTCTCAATAACCACTCTCAATGTGAATGGCCTAAATGCGCCCATAAAACGACACAGGGTTGCAGATTGGATAAAACGACAGGACCCATCCATATGTTGTCTACAAGAGACCCATTTTGAACCTAAGGATACACCCAGACTGAAAGTGAAGGGATGGAGAAGCATCTTTCATGCCAATGGGCCTCAAAAGAAGGCCGGAGTAGCAATTCTCATATCAGATAAATTAGATTTTAAACTAAAGACTGTAGTCAGAGATACAGAAGGACACTACATAATTCTTAAAGGTACTATCCACCAAGACGATCTAACAATTGTGAATATCTATGCCCCCAATATGGGAGCACCCAATTACGTAAGAAAACTATTAATCAAGATAAAGAGCCATATTGATATGAATACAATAATAGTAGGAGATCTTAATACGCCTCTCTCAGAAATAGACAGATCATCGAAGCAGAAAATTAATAAAGAAATAAGAGCATTGAATGAAACATTGGACCAGATGGACCTCATAGACATATACAGAACATTCCACCCTAAAACAACAGAATACTCATTCTTCTCAAGTGCACATGGAACCTTCTCCAGAATAGACCACATACTGGGTCACAAAGCTGGACTCAACCGATACCAAAAGACTGACATTATTCCCTGCATATTCTCTGATCACAATGCTTTGAAACTGGAGCTCAATCACAAGGAAAAGTTCAGAAGGAACTCAAACACCTGGAAGCTAAAGACCACCTTGCTTAAGAATGCTTGGATCAACCAGGAGATCAAAGATGAACTTAAACAATTCATGGAAACCAATGAGAATGAAGATACCTCGGTCCAAAATCTATGGGATACAGCAAAGGTGGTTCTAAGGGGGAAATACATAGCCATCCAAGCCTCCCTCAAAAACATTGAAAAATCCAGAATACACCAGCTGTCTCTACACCTTAAAGAACTGGAGAATCAACAACAAATCAAACCAACTCCACATGCAAGAAGGGAAATAATCAAGATTAGAGCAGAGATCAATGAGGTAGAAACGAGAGATACAGTAGAACGTATCAATGAAACTAGAAGCTGGTTTTTTGAGAGAATCAATAAGATCGATAAACCATTGGCCACACTAATCCAAAAGAAAAGAGAGAAAGCCCAAATTAATAAAATTATGAATGAAAAGGGAGAGATCACAACTAACACCAAGGAAATAGAAACAATCATCAGAAATTATTACCAACAGTTATATGCCAATAAGCTAAGCAACCTAGATGAAATGGATGCATTCCTGGAAAGCTACAAACTCCCAAAATTGAACCAGGAAGAAATTGACAACCTGAATAGACCAATATCTAGTAATGAGATTGAAGCAGTGATCAAAAACCTCCCAAAAAACAAGAGCCCAGGACCTGACGGATTCCCTGGGGAATTCTACCAAACTTTCAAAGAAGAAATAACACCAATTCTCCTGAAACTGTTCCAAAAAATTGAAGCAGAAGGAAAACTTCCAGACTCTTTTTATGAAGCCAGCATTACCCTGATCCCCAAACCAGGCAAAGACCCTACCAAAAAGGAGAATTTCAGACCAATATCACTGATGAATATGGATGCAAAGATTCTCAACAAGATCCTAACAAACAGGATCCAGCAGCACATTAAAAAGATTATCCACCATGACCAGGTGGGATTCATCCCTGGGTTGCAAGGTTGGTTCAACATTCGCAAATCAATCAGTGTGATAGAACACATCAATAAGAGAAGAGAGAAGAACCACATGGTCCTCTCAATTGATGCAGAAAAAGCATTTGACAAAATCCAGCATCCGTTCCTGATGAAAACGCTTCAAAGTATAGGGATAGAAGGAACATTCCTGAACTTCATAAAATCTATCTATGAAAGACCCACAGCAAATATCATCCTCAATGGGAAAAAGCTTGCAGCCTTCCCGTTGAGATCAGGAACACGACAAGGATGCCCACTCTCACCACTCTTGTTCAACATAGTATTAGAAGTTCTAGCAACGGCAATCAGACAACAAAGAGAAATAAAAGGTATCCAAATTGGCAAGGAAGAAGTCAAACTCTCTCTCTTCGCAGATGACATGATTCTTTATATGGAAAACCCCAAAGACTCCACCCCCAAACTACTAGAACTCATACAGCAATTCAGTAACGTGGCAGGATACAAAGTCAATGTACAGAAATCAGTGGCTTTCTTATACACTAACAATGAAAATACAGAAAGGGAAATTAGAGAATTGATTCCATTTACTATAGCACCAAGAACCATAAGATACCTGGGCATAAACCTAACCAAAGAAGTAAAGGACCTGTACTCGAGGAACTACAGAACACTCATGAAAGAAACTGAAGAAGACACAAAAAGATGGAAGACTGTTCCATGCTCTTGGATTGGAAGAATAAGCATTGTTAAAATGTCTATACTGCCTCGAGCAATCTATACTTTTAATGCCATTCCGATCAAAATTCCACCGGTATTTTTCAAAGAGCTGGAGCAAGTAATCCTAAAATTTGTATGGAGCCAGAAGAGACCCCGAATTGCTAAGGAAATGTTGAAAAACAAAAACAAAACTGGCGGCATCACGTTACCCGATTTCAAGCTTTACTACAAAGCTGTGATCACCAAGACAGTGTGGTACTGGCATAAAAACAGACACATAGACCAGTGGAATAGAGTGGAGAGCCCAGATATGGACCCTCAACTCTATGGTGAAATAATCTTCGACAAAACAGGAAAACAGATTCAATGGAAAAAAGACAGTCTCTTCAATAAATGGTGCTGGGAAAACTGGACAGCGATATGTAGAAGAATGAAACTCGACCATTCTCTTACACCGTTCACAAAGATAATCTCGAAATGGATAAAAGACCTCAACGTGAGACAGGAATCTATCAGAATTCTAGAGGAGAACATAGGCAGTAACCTCTTCGATATCAGCCACAGCAACTTCTTTCAAGATATGTCTCCAAAGGCCAAGGAAACAAAAGCAAAAATGAACTTTTGGGACTTCATCAAGATCAAAAGCTTCTGCACAGCAAAGGAAACAGTCAACAAAATAAAGAGGCAACCCACGGAATGGGAGAAGATATTTGTAAATGACAGTACAGACAAAAGGTTGATATCCAGGATCTACAAAGAACTTCTCAAACTCAACACACACAAAACAGATAATCATATCAAAAAATGGGCAGAAGATATGAACAGACACTTCTCCAATGAAGACATACAAATGGCTATCAGACACATGAAAAATGTTCATCATCACTAGCCATCAGGGAGATTCAAATTAAAACAACATTGAGATACCACCTAACACCAGTTAGAATGGCCAAAATTAGCAAGACAGGAAACAACGTGTGCTGGAGAGGATGTGGAGAAAGGGGAACCCTCTTACACTGTTGGTGGGAATGCAAGTTAGTGCAGCCACTTTGGAGAACAGTGTGGAGATTCCTGAAGAAATTAAAAATAGAGCTTCCCTATGACCCTGCAATTGCACTGCTGGGTATTTACCCCAAAGATACAGATGTAGTGAAAAGAAGGGCCATCTGTACCCCAATGTTTATTGCAGCAATGGCTACGGTCGCCAAACTGTGGAAAGAACCAAGATGCCCTTCAACGGATGAATGGATAAGGAAGATGTGGTCCATATACACAATGGAGTATTATGCCTCCATCAGAAAGGACAAATACCCAACTTTTGTAGCAACATGGACAGGACTGGAAGAAATTATGCTGAGCGAAATAAGTCAGGCAGAGAGAGTCAAGTATCATATGGTCTCACTTATTTGTGGAGCATAACAAATAACATGGAGGACATGGGGAGATGGAGAGGAGAGGGAGTTGAGGGAAACTGGAAGGGGAGATGAACCATAAGAGACTATGGACTCTGAAAAACAACCAGAGGGTTATGAAGGGGCGGCAGGAGGGGGGGGTGGGAGGTTGAGGAATCAGGTGGTAGGTAATAGGGAGGGCACGTACTGCATGGAGCACTGGGTGTGATGCCAAAACAATGAACACTGTTATGCTGTAAATAAGCAAATAAAAATAAATAAATAAATAAATAAATAAAAATATTACAGCTTCCCATTAGCCTTATAGTCCTTATAAATATTATAATTATTACTTACTTTGCCAAAATATACCAGAATCTATGCCAAAGGCTGGATATAATCAATACAGTAATACTTAACTTTGAATACAACTGGAAATGGAAATAAGGAAATCTGGTTTTATATTTGGGTGGTTTGACTTATCAGTGAGACCCAAAAGAAGAAAGACTGATTCTGCCTGGCTATCTGCTTCAATGCCTGTTTTTATTTTAAAATATGTAAGAAACTCTTTCAAAAGCAAAAATTGTCCTGGGTAAAGTTAAACAAACAAGGAAGATTTTAGTCAAGGTTATTGCAATAGAGAAGAGAGACCAGAATGCATTTTAAATTCAATCCCATTGAAATTAAAGGTGTGATGGTTTTTAAGTGCTAGGGTGACCTAGTGAAAAAGTACTGGGATACAGTGTTGGGGAGGAAATGATCAATGGCATGTGTGGGTTATATCTGAATTTGTGAATGTTTTTCTCTGTGGTTAAACAGAGTCTTTTCTGCTTGCCCTGATAGAACGAACAGGGTGTGGAGGAATGGAATGAGTGGACGGTGTGATAGGACAGTTGAACAGACAATAGATATACAGGATCCAGCATTTGGTTAACTTCCTGATACTTGCTTAAAATCACGAGTGAGTCAAAGTCCAGGGACCTGGGGAAAAAAGATACCTGATTAAAGTTTGGTCATTCACATTTAGAGGATGTTTTATTCATCTGGGTTGGTGGGGACGAACAAATGTCTAGACTTGTCATAGATAAATCACAAGTCATCTGTGAGTCTTAGCTAAATCAAGTAGGGAAGGGTGGTTCTTTGCAAGATACCATTTCCTAGAACACAAAATTGTGGCAGGATTTTTCAACCATCTATATTTCTCAGGAGCACAGGCTCAGAAAAATTTCACCATTCTCATACCAGTCATAAGAATATAATTTTATCATTTGATATTTGAATCCATAGATTTGAATTGTAAATAAAAGAAATTGTGCCAAAATGAATGAATCTTACTTCCATACCTTTTAAAAGCAAATAAACCAGAAAATTTAATTCTTACTTCTGGTATTACAACTTCAGAGAAGTTGGAGAAATTCAAGTTAAGACTCCTTCAATGACCAGGTCCTGTATAGGGCACTTAAAAATGTCTGAGCCCTCATTGTAGCTCAGAATATTTGGAGGTAGAATTGCACTGATCCAGCTTCACTGAGAGCCTGAGATCCAAACTTAATTTTCAAATTTTCCTCTACTGAAGCAACAGTTACTGGGGGTTGAGGGGGACAACAAAGTGAATCATGATGCTAGTGAAGCCATTAAGAGCACCTCCAATAATACTTATATAAAATGTTTAAATTTTGAAACAACATTCTTTCTGTTTATGCCCCTTACACCATCTAGCACTCTACTGAATTTTCCTCTTTCTCTTAGCCCAGGGTAAATTGTCTTTATTAAAAATCATAGCACCAAGGAAATTCTAGCTCACTACTTAACATAATGACTGTTTATAACTTGTATTGGTGTTCTTAAATATATTTAATTGTTGGAAATTTATATCTCTTTTTTATATATTTGTATAATACTTTGTCTATTGGACTAGAAATTCCTTGAATATGAGACTTAACTTCTGAAATCTTTTTCAAAGACAAATACAGTGATTTGTAAATGATAAACTAAGATGTCATTTATTATTTAGTTTTACATGTTTCATAAACTTGCCTCATTAATAATATATCCTTAGATATTTTCTGATATTTGATCAGTTAATATATTCCTTACAAAATTGGTTATTAGAAAGCATCAGGCACTGAAGTTTATTTAATTCTATTCCCTTATTTTATTGAGGAGGAAAGTGAGATACAGAAAGATTATGTTTTGCCTTAGTAACTAGTTGGATGGCATGTAATAACCAATTCTGATGGCTACTTAGGTAATAATACATTTCTTCATTTACTCAAAGGAGTTCCTGACCACACCCGACCCCTGAATGATTAGAAGTACTAAGTACTTCTTAGTACTTCTGACCTAGATGATTTCTAAGGGCTTTGACACTTCTCTCATGATTTAAGTACCATTTTTTTCTGTGTACAAACTCATGCAAATGAGAAGATGAGATAACTATTTAAGTAACTCAAATTGTAATTGTTCAGATAACTCAGTTTCAAGTGTCAAAGTATCTGGAAAAATTGCATCAGTTCTTTAATTTATAATTAAATCTACCTTTGATGAAGCATTGTTGAATAATAAATGCTTCTACCCAGACCAAAAGGCTTTACAATTACAAGACATGAATGATTGTTGGCAAGATTAAGTCCTTCAGGCCATAGATAACCCACTGCAATCTCGGTCACAGGAGATGCCAGACAAATGCTTCTGCATCAGTAGGAGTCAGAAATAATTTGAGGACTCATGCAAGCTAATTTGAGGACTCATGCAAGCAAAGAAAGGCTTATTTCCTTCCAGAGGAATGCAGAGAAATAATTAGATATGTGCATGCAACATTTAACCCTTAAGTGGGCTTTCTAGCTAGTTATTTAAAATTATTGAACTGCTATCTCATCATGGACTAAAAATAAATACAGGTGTATACAGTAAATTTCTTTAATGTATACATTAAAGAAATAGTTCTTTGGAATAGGCAGTTAGGAAACTATTATAGAAATGCAAAATTCATAGACATGAATATTGCACAAAATTAAATGATAACTTGCAAGATTTGACATTATGTTGCCTCTCTCCAGAAGCCTTCCTTGCTTATCATTATGAAATTATTTGAGAAACAAAATAAAGCAAGCAAACAGCAAAATAGATCTGGTTATTATCTATTGATGATAAAATGGGGTAATATTAATTGATGATTTTTTTAAGTGTTAGATTGTGTGTGTGGGTAAATCAAAGATATATATATATATATGTAAATCATATCAACAAACACAAGACAAGATTTTGCACACATTTTGCAGTATTTTTATTAATTCCAATTAGGATTAAGTTAATAAGCATTGAATTCACCTGGATAAAACACTTAAATTCTCTGAGGATTAGTTCCATTTCCTATAAAAGTTATGCTAGATTAAAGAAGACTAATTTAGAACGCAGGGAAAAAATCCACTTTCTTTTGGTGCTTTAATAATGGATTTCCTTGTGATCTTCATTCTTGAAGAAAAACATTCTAATAAGGCCTTAGTACGGGGTTAAAAGAAGATTGTTTTTAATTTCACCTTTGAAACTGAGTCACAGTTATGACGTTTTCATCTGTCTGTGAAATAAAAAGTTGAAAATGTTCAGTCTTTGTCTTTAAGAGCTTATAATTGAATGTTAGAATCAACAATGTGGATAATTATATTACTGGATAAAATGAAATTAAGTAAGAAATATAGGCATATGGAATCATAAAAGAAAAACTGAATTAACTCCACTAGAGAACATGAAATAATTACTAGCAAAGGTGGTAAGAAGTCTAGCTACTAAAATATATTTACAATATATAGTAGAGTGAAAAGGCTAGTTAGGGAATGGCATGGACACAGGACACAAAATTTATAAAGAATTACTGTATGTCTGAGTACTTTAAAAAACAAACATGTTAGACTCCAAAGCAAAAGGCTCAGTATGGCTATCTGCATGATGTAGAAAAAAAAAAAATTCTGACCCTCGTTAAAATGGTAAAGAAGCCTTTATTCAAGACTGTTGTAATGGGCAGAAGTGTCTAGAGAATTGCGTTTGGAGAGAGAGCAAGCTTGACTCTACATACAAAGAAAACAAGGGGTATTTATCGCCACGGAGCAGGTTGGGGGAGATCAGCTAGTGGAAGGTTACTAAGAGGAGACATCAGGGGAGGAGAAATTCTTGCTAAAACTGACCTAATAGGAATCTTGTTGAAGGCAGGCCAGGATGACCAGATATCACAGGTAGGAAGATTTCTCTACACTGATTTAGAGGATTCTTGATAAAACTGGGCTCTGAAAGGACCTGGAAACCTAAGGTTAAGGCTTAGTCAAGAAAAGGATTCAGAGGAGTCTGACTAAAGTCTGGTCAAAGAGAGTCTGTCACTGTCAAGTGCTGGGGCGACAGGAATGGTTAAGAAAAAAGGAGCAGGAGGGACTGCTTGGGAGTGATAGAAGTGTTCTGTATCTGGATTGTGAGAGTGCTTACACAATTCTGTGTGTTTGTTAATATTTGTAGAACTGCGCATTAAAATGGGTATATTTTCATGTAATTTATATAGCTCAATTAAAAAATATAAAACCAAAAAATCAAATGTTTAAAATGTAGGATAAATAAATGCATGCCCCAAAAGTATCATACACACATACTGAGGACAGCTTTGCTGTCAAGTAGGAAGATGACTTGTTTGTAATTCCGGACAGCAGAAATGTATAGAAAAGGCTAAAAGGAAAACAAAGGCAGATTTTGGCTCAATTTAAAAAATGCTGATAATTAAAATATCACTATTGAGTATAACTAGTGGTCCAATGCACTGTATCATAATTATTGTAGGAAGGGATTTGAACATACAATTGGTAATTGTACTGGATAACCCAAGTCTCTTCTACATCCAAGTTCCTATAATTCTATGGTTTTAAAATCTTTCTATCAAAGTAAAGAAAAGGGTAAGTGCTGCTGGTTTGTCAAGCCCTCTCCAGGAGAATCAGAGAGGCAGCCATAGAGCATAAACAGAGAACATAGAGTAAAAATAAGCTTGGAGCACTCCAAAAGACCTTTCCAGTTCTATTGGTTGAAAAACACTATGTAAACTTGGAGGTAAAAAAGGGAAAGCATGAGTCATGGCTCTTAATGTCCTACCTCCTAGGAGGGTGCAAAACCCACTTTTGTATTCAGAGGAGGATGCAAGAGTAACACCCTTCTTTTACCCTGATATTTTTGGCTCTTGTTTGTCTTCTGTTTTGTATTTTACTGTTTTCTTTTTATGTTATCATGGACAAAGAAGCTAGGTATACATGGTAATTACATCATTCAAATGATTATAGTAACCAAGATAGATTTGACATTTTTATGCTCAGTGACTTAACCCATTATCTGAGTAATAAATATTCATAAATGAATGTGGTTATAAATTATGAATTTAAAATATTTACCAGTTGACTGCAAACAAAATAATTCAGCGGACCATTATCAGAAGCTTTACTCTCATGATTCCGAAACACAACGATGAATTATTGCTTATTATCTAAGCTTTGATATTTTTTGTATATTACCAACACTCTTTAATGCAAACAGAAATTGATATAATCTTCCTTCTTAATTACTTTCCATTATTAGAGGCACGACACAATTCCTGACAACTAAGCCTTCCCATCTGTTTTTCATGTAATCTTTGGCATAGTTGGAAGTTTTTCTTTCTGAAAATCTATGTTGATTTCCCCCATCTTTGCATTATGGTTCCCTGAATTGTATTCTCTGTATATTTCTCTTTTCAATTTTCCGTATTACACAGACGCATAAACACACATGCATTTTAAGGAAAGAACACAGTTGAGTTCTTTATGGTCAATCAGAATGCTTGTAATATATCTAGAATAACAGAAAGCATAGAAGAAAATGTAATTTAATAATGATATTTTGATCTTCACACTCACATACACACATTTATATGTTCATATATATATGAAATATATATATATACACACACATATATATATATATATAACTATATCATAGTTCATAGAAAGAAAGTATTGTTGTCAAAGGGAACCACAGGAGCTTTTTGATCCTTAAGAAGTTAGAACCCTAATTCAATCCATACTTCCTCAGAATCATGTTATATCGCCCCATAACTTAGTGGCCTAAAGAAGGAAAACAATCATAAGTAAGGGAAATGTGTGTTCTTTTGGTATTAAAAACCCAGTGGGGATATGGTAGAAGATCATTTTTAAATAGCTTATTTAATATGGGTCTAACATCACATTATATTCACTATTCTTTTATGTAGGTAGATTCCTTACAGATATTGAAGTTCAGAGATTGGATTTAAGTCTATGTCATAATCCTTTATAAATAAAAATAATATCATATAATTATCAAAAACTATTAGTTAAAACCTAAGAAAGTTTTTAAGTGTTTTTAAATTTAATTTAATTAACGTGTGCTGTATTATTAGTTTCAGAGGTAGAATTCAGTGATCCCTCAGTTGCATACAACAACACCCAGTGCTCATTACATCAAATGTCCTCCTTAATGCTTATCACCCAGTTTTCCCATCCCCCAATCCATATCCCTTCTAGCAACACTCAATTTGTTCCCTAGAGTTAAGAGTTTCTCATAGTCTGCCTCCCTCTCTGTTTTTGTCTTATTTTATTTTTCCTTCCCTTCCCCTATGTTCTTCTGTTTTGTTCCTTAAATTCCACATGAGTGAGATCATATAGTATTTGTCTTTCTCTGACTGGCTTAACATAATACTCTAGATCCATCCGTGTCATTGTAAATGGCAAGATTTCATTCCTTTTGATGGCTGAGTCCATTGTATAGATTTAAATGATTCCATCCAACGGAGCTCCTTTATCAGAAAGCTTAACTTGGATCAGTCAGTTAAGCATCCAACTCTTTATTTCAGTTCAGGCCATGGGGTCAGGTTCATGAGATAAAGCCCCACATTGGACTCCCCACTCAGCAGTGAGTCTGCTTTTCTCCCTCTCCCTCTGCCCCCTCCTGCCACTTGTGGGCTCTCTCTCTGAATCTCTCAAATAAATAAATAAATTTTATTTTAAAAAAAAAGAACACTATCAACCCAAAAAGAGTGACAATGTAGGTCCGTTTAGTTAAAGAGCTAGGACTAGATCACAAAATTCTAATTCTTAATCTAATTTTCTTCATTCTTTATTCATCAAGTACTGTCATAAAGATTTTCAGAGTAATTATCTAAGTGTACCAGGGATGTTATTATTAAGCTATTTTAACAGGTAAGAAATAGGACACTTAGAACAATTCTGTGATTTTATTGGAGTTGCACAGAAAACCTTACCTCAGAAAATCCTCTGAGACATTCTTTAACTTAAAAAAAGTTAATATATGTACATTATTTTATGAAGCTTCCTTTTTTTTTAAGATTTTATTTATTTGATAGAGATACAGCAAGAGAGGGAACACAAGCAGGGGGAGTGGAAGAGAAATTTTCCCTACCACCTTAGATTTAATTTAGTAACCGGGGGCTTGTGAATTAAACTAATAAAAGACAAATTAACAGAAGAAAAGGCACCTACTTTTTATTGATATGTATGTGCATGGGAGTTCACAGAAAAGAAATGACACTCAAAGAAGCAATTAGATTTGGGGGCTTATATACCTTTTTAACAAAGGGAAAGGGGTCTGGTTTTCAAGGGATGATAATTTGTGGGGAAGTAATTAAAATATATATGAAGGAACTAATGGAAGATAGAAACTAGTTTAGTAAGGGCTGCTTACACAAATTGATCTTGGTATCAACTCCTCATCTGAGATGATAAGAGTCCCTTTCTCTCTCTCTCTGATACAGGCTTTCCTCAAAGGAACATTTATGCCCAGCTTTTGGGCAGAGAAGAGAAGGCAGAAAATTTTTCTTACATCTGTGAATTCTCAATTACATTCAGATCAAAACAAAACTCATGCCAAATGACATATTAAGGGATTTGGAGGTGCTTCACAGTTATCAGAGACCCAAATCCCTTCCATATATCTGCTCTGAATTTCCACTACAAGGTCATGCCATGGTCCAAGATGGCTGTAAGAGCGTCAGTCAGATCCATTACAGGCTACAGGAAGAAGGGGAGGGGGCAAATGGCACACTCCAGCTAGCTATATCCCTTTAGAAGAAGCAGGACTTGAAGTTCCACCCAACAATTTCTATTCATATCTGAAAAAGAAGTTATGTACACATAGATGGAAATCTATGTACACATAGATGGAAAGGACGTTAGAAAAGCAGTCTTTTAGCTGGGTGTTTTCCTACTCTGCGTGAATATGAGGATCATTTACTAAAAAGGAAGGAAGATAAGCAGTTCTGCTGCATAATTTCTATTTGCTCTTCCAATCTACTTCACATCATCATCTGCTCTGTTTTTTTTTTTTTTTTCCACCCCAGGAGGCTAACTAACACAAATTGCCTCATCAGAACACCCTTGCCCTCTGTCTGACAGTTAGAGTTAGCCAATAGGACAAACAGGAAAGCTGAAGGACAGCAGTAGTCAGTGTTGTGGATGTTTAGTCTCCATGCTTCGTTCCTGTCAGCCTGCAATTCTTGCACAGCTGCACCCAACTTCTTAAGACCATAGCTTCTACAAGAGAATCTTTTTCTATAGTGACAGCTGCACTTGGAACTAGAGGTGGGGATAGTTCTTTGATTTGTTAGTCTGGAAGTACTCTACCATTCCTATCTCTGCCTGCACATTCATGAAAAGATCTGTGGTTTGCTCAGGCTGCCATAACAAGTATCAGAGACTGAATGGCTTGACCAACAGAAATCTATATCCCTCACAGTTCCAAAGCCTAGAACCATGAGATCAAGGTGTTGGCAAGATTTCTTTATTCTGATGTCTTATCTCTTTGGTTTGTAGATGGGTGTCTTCTCCCTGTATCTTCACATGGTCTTCCTCTCTACCCATCAATGGCCATATTCCCTCTTCCTATAAGGACACCAGTCATATTGGACAGGGGCCCACTCTTATGACATCATGTTAACTTTATTACCTCTTTAAAGACCCAATTTCTAAATACAGACACATTCTGAGGTACTTGGGGCTTTAACATAGGAATTTCTGGGCAGACAGAGATACATAATAACAGCCCATAACAAGTCACTTCAATAACATTTCTTCAGTTACTCCCTAAGAGTCCATTTGTCCTTGCTGGGAGGCTAACAATCTCTGTCTTAGTCTCCATAGCATTTATGGCAGTGTTTCTCAAACTTTAATGTACATGCACATTACTTGGATATCCTGAAAAAAAGCATTTGGATTCAGTAAGGAGGAGGAGTATTGCTATCCTGCATGCTTCCAAATGATGTCATCATAATGCACCACATCTTGAGTTGCAGAGCTCTCTCCCTCTCTCAATATTTAAAAAAATTTTAAATCAAAAAATTTTTAGAAAAATTCTTTTAATTTCCCAGTTGCTGGGAATTTTTTCTTTCTTTTTTTTTTTTTTTTCAAATTTCCCAGTTGCTGGCATGAATAAGCATTCTACTCAGCTGGTCCTGTCTCACCTTGGACTTACCGAGGCTAAGTGAAGTTCTGTTTTGTTTTCTTTTTTTCCTGGGTTCCCACTAAACATCTTGACACAAGGGCTCATACATCTTCACTTAATAGAACAATGTGGTCTAACTTACTGGAAGTGTGACTTCTGGTTTTCAGTGCAGTTCAATATAACATAGATAATGTTTATTGTAACTTGTTTATAAATATCTCCCCAGAATAACATGTTAATGAACTTTCACTTTAATTCCTCAAAGTTGTTTGAGCTAAAATGCATTCTAAGTGGCATTATAAAGATTAAACATAAAATAAAACATTATAAAATCTTTATAAATTAAATACATTGACATTTCCTGGGTTCTCCTTTTATAATAGCTCATTAGCACAAAAATAAAATTATTTTAATTTGGACTTAGGAATTACTATCAGTCACTCCTCTCAGAGTTAGGCGTTCCTGGTTTTCTCAGGAAGTTTACATTTTTATCCTAAATAATGATGTGGAAGAGCGATACTGCTGCCAGTGTTACATTATATGCACGATGGCAGGTAACCATTACCTTAAAACTGATAAATATTAACATGCTAATTGAATAAATGGATGAATAAATAAGGGACTAATTGGTGGAATCAGTGAACATGATGTATTTACCAAGTATCTAAAAATAAAGGTGAAGAAGTATTGGTGAGACATCTAGTTGTACTGATGAAGGTATGAAGAGTCTTCTGGGGAGTTTATATTTGATAGCGTAGGAAAGGAGGTCATTAAAGCTTTTGGTTTTAGACACATAGGTCCTGATGGGGCCTCTTTCCTCAAGTCACATGAGCTTATACTGCAAATACGGACAACAAAACAGTAGACATAGAGTAAATCTAGCTTCAGCTAGACCAGCGGGAGGCCTGGACGGCAGCCCTGTTCTTCCTTGAAAGAAGCCCATGTATGTATGCTCGTGAGAGTCAGCAGCAGAACATCTGCCAATCCCCTCCATTATTTGTTTACTTTAGACTCCCGAGAGCAACTGCTGCTACTTGTCACAAGCTTGATACGTTCCAGATCAACATCGTCCCAAATTTGTACTGTCCCCATTTTTTTTTAATTTATTTATTTTTTCAGCTTAACAGTATTCATTGTTTTTGCACAACACCCAGTGCTCCATGCAAAACATGCCCTCCCTATTACCCACCACCTGTTCCCCCAACCTCCCACCCCTGACCCTTCAAAACCCTCAGGTTGTTTTTCAGAGTCCATAGTCTCTTATGGTTCGCCTCCCCTTCCAATTTTTTTTTTTTATAAACATATAATGTATTTTTATCCCCAGGGGTACAGGTCTGTGAATCGCCAGGCTTATACACTTCACAGCACTCACGATAGCACATACCCTCCCCAATGTCCATAACCCCCTCTCCCTCTCCCATTCCCACCTCCCCCAAGCAACCCCCAGTTTGTTTTGTAAGATTAAGAGTCATTTATGGTTTGTCTCCCTCCCAATCCCATCTTGTTTCATTTATTCTTCTCCTATCCCCCTAACACCCCATGTTGCTTCTCCATGTCCTCATATCAGGGAGATCATATGATAGTTGTCTTTCTCCGATTGACTTATTTCACTAAGCATGATACCCTCTAGTTCCATCCACGTCATCGCAAATGGCAAGATTTCATTTCTTTTGATGGCTGCATAGTATTCCATTGTGTATATGTACCACATCTTCTTGATCCATTCATCTGTTGATGGACATCTAGGTTCTTTCCATAGTTTGGCTATTGTAGACATTGCTGCTATAAACATTCGGGTACATGTGCCCCTTCGGATCACTATGTTTGTATCTTTAGGGTAAATACCCAGTAGTGCAATTGCTGGGTCATAGGGTAGTTCTATTTTCAACATTTTGAGGAACCTCCATGCTGTTTTCCAGAGTGGTTGCACCAACTTGCATTCCCACCAACAGTGTAGGAGGGTTCCCCTTTCTCCGCATCCTCGCCAGCATCTCTCATTTCCTGACTTGTTAATTTTAGCCATTCTGACTGGTGTGAGGTGATATCTCATTGTGGTTTTGATTTGTATTTCCCTGATGCCGAGTGACGTGGAGCACTTTTTCATGTGTCTGTTGGCCATCTGGATGTCTTCTTTGCAGAAATGTCTGTTCATGTCCTCTGCCCATTTCTTGATTGGACTGTTTGTTCTTTGGGTGTTGAGTTTGCTAAGTTCCTTATAGATTTTGGATACTAGCCCTTTATCTGATATGTCGTTTGCAAATATCTTCTCCCATTCTGTCAGTTGTCTTTTGGTTTTGTTAACTGTTTCCTTTGCTGTGCAAAAGCTTTTGATCTTGATGAAATCCAATAGTTCATTTTTGCCCTTGCTTCCGTTGCCTTTGGCGATGTTCCTAGGAAGATGTTGCTACAGCTGAGGTCGAAGAGGTTGCTGCCTGCATTCTCCTCAAGTATTTTGATGGATTCCTTTCTCACATTGAGGTCCTTTATCCATTTTGAGTCTATTTTCGTGTGTGGTGTAAGGAAGTGGTCCAATTTCATTTTTCTGCATATGACTGTCCAATTTTCGCAGCACCATTTATTGAAGAGGCTGTCTTTTTTTCCATTGGACATTCTTTCCTGCTTTGTTGAAGATTAGTTGACCATAGAGTTGAGGGTCTATTTCCGGGCTCTCTATTCTGTTCCACTGATCGATGTGTCTGTTTTTGTGCCTGTACTGTCCCCATTTTGAAGTGAAGGAAGAGCACCATTAAACCAAACAAGTCAGAGATGCCTTAGGCTCCCAGTGAATGTAGATACTTACGATGTAAGAAAAGCCAGAGGAAAAAAAAGAGGAAGCAGCAGGTAAGATCACTATTCAGATATACACTGCCACGTTTTTCACACCAGCCAGAGGTAAGTCACAAATTACATTACCCAAAAGACATGAAGCAAAATCAGTTATATTAATCAGATTATATTCAGCCATAAAACTTGCCATTTAATCTATATAGGAATATTTCTCAGGGACCTGAAAACTACTGAGAAAAACCTACCCCTGTGAGTTTCCCTGAATATGGTACCATGGAATGTGGTGAATAGCGTTTTTGGCTGTTCCATAGACATTATTCAAGGAATAAGTATTGATTTATATAATTGATTTGCTAAAACACTTAGAATAACTATAACATACTTGTTATAGTTCTTCAGTGTAGGCTAGATAGATATTGTCATGGTTGTATAAAACTAATTTAACAAAGGAATAATACATCTAGATTTTAAATCTTTAATGATCTAACTTATCTGAAGTTTAAAATTTAGAAGATCTAGAGGAATAGATGTGTGGTATTTCTTTCAGTAAAATGTGTTCACTATCTTTTTATGGTGGGCTGAGGATATGGTTTCACATTTCCTGAAAATGTCCCTGAATCACTGGTCTTAGGTGAAAAAATGTACTGCAAAAACAAAGTAGTAGTGTTCTCTAATTGTGGGAAGAAAGATCCATTCTGTCAATTTTGGATTTACTTTATGATTACATTACTTGCATACTGCCGTAATTGAGGGTTCACGTACTGTGAAAGAAAACATCATAAATACTGAAGGTGAATACAAATATGAATGGGTCCTAACTATAGCTCAAAATAAGGCAAAAATTTTATAGACACAATGAATAATTTCTTCATCTAAACTCAAAAGTTTATTTCAAAATAGGTTGCATGAAGTCTATAAATTTATTATATACACATTAAGAATTGTACTCATTCCTCTACGCAGTTTATTTTCAAAGAGAGAAAGTGAGCCCTGCCACTCCAGGAAATAGTTTTCTAATAATTTCAGTAACCCAAAAGGAAGCTATTCATGCAACAAATAATAGACGGTCAGTTGCTCTACAGAATTAAGTTTAAACAGCCTATGAAAAACATTTGAATTCTTGCACAGTTCAATAATACAATTATGAGAGAAACATCCTTCAATTCACTTTATGTGTAATGTCCTGATACTTGCCCATATGTTCAGTTACTTTTTAAAGAACTTAAATATTGCTATGTTCCACTAGAAACTTCAGAGAGCCCTAGGGTATCTACTGAGCGAAAACATTTGAAGTCAGAGCACTGAGATAGCTTTAAGAAGATGTAAACATTACTTACTAACAATTTCTCTTAAGAAACGTAGACCTTTATATTTATAAACTAATATTGGTTAAGAAAATGGACAAGATCTCACGTGGGACACATGCTCTAAAACAATCCTACTGATGTCCATTTAATTAATTTTGGTATTCAAATGTAAAGCTGATTTCTTAACTACTTCTTATCCCTAGCGAATTATGGTGGAGGGTTTTGCAAAGGTTAGAGCACTAAACACAAAGCTATTCCCAGTACTTACTGGAAAAGGCACTAAATCATAGTGAAACAATTATAACAGGTGGTATGCAAGTAATGTATTCATAAAATAAATCCAAAGAAAAATCTGTTTATAAATGAATATAAAATTATGGAAATCAGTGACATTATGAGAAAGTTAATAAGAAAAATTAAGGCCTTTCTTAAAAAAAGGATTATATTGAAATAAAATAACTCAAATGTCATTGAGAACTCTCCATTTTAAGTGTTTGCCTTCATGGAGTGAGACTGTCTTTAGTTGAATACCAGGCCCTCTCAAAAGAAAATAACAAGATAAGTATACTCCCAGAGACTAGTCATACAATTTTAATGAATCAGTTACAAAGAATTTTGAAATCTATTCTTTGTTTGAAAAAAAAAAGGATCAATATTCTTCATGAAAAAAAACAAAAGTAGTTGTTTCTAAGAGGCATTTTTTATTTCAGTTTTTTTTATTTATTCAAATTTATTTAACAGGAGTGACTGAAATAAAAAAAAAGTAATTGAGTCTCATCATCATGGAAATGGCTTTAAGAGAAAACTGATCAGATGGATATTACTGCTTTCCATTTGACCAGTAAAGAGTTGGCACTGATAAATAGCCAATAGTCTGTCAAAAATACTCTAGGTATGGGAGTGCCTAGGTGGCTCAGTGGGTTAAGCCTTTGCCTTCAGCTCAGGTCACGAGTTCACGGTCCTGGGATCGAGTCCCGCATCCGACTCTCTGCTCCACGGGGAGCCTGCTTCCCCCTCTCTCTCTGCCTGCCTCTCTGCTAACTTGTGATCTCTCTGTCAAATAAATAAATAAAATCTTCAAAAAAATACTCTAGGTATGTTATATAATACAAGTCTGTTCATAGGGGAAAAAAAAATAGGAATGAACTTACCTGAACAAGTTGATTTCATCACAAAAGAAGCCCAAAAGAACCACCCATGCCTCTGGGAACACTGCACCATGCACCCTTGAAAAAAGCTTTGGTTCCTTCATCTCGAGCAGTCTTCCTCCAGCAGTCAAGTGTGCCCGTACATGATGTCAGTTCCTTTTCTCTTGGACTGCATCATCACATTGCCATGAGCAGTGTCAGATGGATAGGAAGTCAACGCAGCAACTGCTGTGATAGTTTGTGCGATCAGCCACCGGATGAAGATGTGAGTATTCTTGGGAGCATTCCCTTTGCAGTGCCATAGATTCCAAACTAGGCAACTGGGTAGGTGATAATATCTTACAGAGACACATTAAAGCCTGGTATAGGCCCTTCACCTTTGTGGATCTTAACCAGGCAGTCACCAAGGCCTCTGAATTTCTGTTCAGCTCTAGCTCTGCCCACAGGGAGCCTAATGCTGAGCTTCAGGCTCCTGAGGGCTCGATCCCAGAACCCTGAGATCATGCCCCTGAGCCAAAGGCAGGCACTAACCTGACTGAGCTATGCAGGCACCCCACCTCTCCTCTTCTTTTAATCAATATGCCTTTTTATTTTCCTTTTTCTTTTTTGTCTTATTGCAAATCTTTCTCACTAGCACATCAACATAATGTTGAATATGAGTAGGGAAAGGAGGCATCCTTGCCTTATTTCTGATCTTAGGCAGAAAGTAGTCTCATGTCAAATATGATGTGAGCTGTAGGATTTGTTGATTTTCTTTATTGGATTAAGGAAGTATCCTTAGATACTTAGAAAAAATTCTAGTTTGTAGAATGTTTTTATTAGGAACAGATAACTGGTTTTGCCAAATGCTTTTTCCTTCATCTGTTGATAAAAAAAAATTTTTTTTTTTCTTATTTAGTTGTTCTGTTAACATGGTAAAATACATTTTTTTTTTTTTTTTTTTTTTTTTTTTTTTTTTTAAGTATTGAGCAAGCCTTGCATTCCTGGGCTTGGCTGTGATGTGGGGCTGGGTTTGTTGTTTGGGGTATCTTCAGTGGGTCAAACACTACAGAAAACTCTAATATCTTTTGCTTGTCTTTCCACTTAGTTTTGAGTTTTCCTTTGCACTTCTTCCTAGAAAAAGCCCGTGTCTTGGAGTTCTCCCAGATGTCATCAACTATTAGTTTTACTAGATGCATGTTAGCTTGTTGGTAGGCAGTTGAATGCGGTGTTTGATACTCTGATAAAGCCTCAGTCTTAAGCAGACACTATGAGCCTTGATTCCATCCATGTGCCCTTTGTAAGTAGACTGTGTCTTCTCCAGATGCATACCTAGGGCTAGCGCATTCCCTAGAGCTCCTTCTCCAAGTAAGGATTTTTTTTTTTTTAATTCCTTGTTTCCCTCCTGAACTGCAGTGCTTTTCCACAAGTACCATTAGTTTACAGTTTTGAGGCCCTAATTCATACCTACAGATTAAAGATTTTGTTCCTTAGATGAGATGGGGGGCATGTTTGAGATTGGAATGGGTGGCAGCCACCAATTCCCACCTTGAGATGCAATGAATTTCCCCCTCTGCACCTGGTCTACAAATTGGCAATCTTCTTACCTGCAAAATCCCCTGCATAAAAAAAAAAAATCTTTTATTTCATGAAGGAGATAGAGGGATGGGTCTGGGTGGAGTTTTGGCAGTGGTTATCATTCTGCAACCCCAGAAAGAACCATGAAGGAGGTTTTCTTAGTTTTTTGTTTTTTGCATTATTCAAATTTCTCCCTGACATTCCCTGAGTACGTCATGGTATTCCTAGAGAAAACACTCTGCAGAAAGGACACAGCTATCCTATGTCTGTGGCCCTGAAGGGCTTTATAATCTCACACTTAACCTACTCAGGCTTTTGCAACTAATTAAAAATGTCTACCTTAATATTTTCACTGACTTATATGGCATCTGGAGGCTTCTAACCCAGGTAAACAAATGGCTGTGTCCTGTTTCTCCCTGCCTGAGCTTCTTTTTCTCCAGATATTGGGTGAGTTCTTTTCCTTCTCTCTCTAGTTCTCTCTTGAGTTAAAAAAAAAAATCTCATTTGCAATCTGTTCAACTTTTTTCTCCTGTTGTAAGGGTGACAATGCCATGCTAAGTCTCTGTATGTCTGAGCTAAACCCACAAGTCTGTGTAATGAAATTTGGTTACCAGATTTACAAATGATGTTTTTCTGAGATATCTAATTTACTGTCTGCATTCATATACTGTCCAAAGAGGTTGAAGTAATAAGAATAAAATTTTTGTGTTTTTTTTTTTTTATTGTATTCCTAGACCTTAGAGAAGTGGCTAGGAAAATCCAACAAACATTTAATGAATAGATGTCTTATGAATAAATTAAGATAAATATATCTTGATTTTGTTATTTAGAAAGTTATTTCTCACTTGCCTACATATCAAATTTACCTCAATAGGCAAATATATTGTTACTATTGTTGGCAGTATATTGTTATTCCCTAACATACCATGATCAATTACCTTCCTTTTCCATCTTGAAAAAGCACCCATACGTTCAATGCAATGGTGGTATAAGTGTTAAAATTATGTTATTTTCTTAACTATAACACTTGAGTTACATATTTAACCCAATTTAATTTAAAATAAATTGCATCAGCAAGCAACAGAAAATAACACAGCATTATTTTTCTACTTTGATATCCTGATCTTATTTTGGATCTGGAGTCTTATGGAGATGGTTTGAGTACATACTCCATACACAATTTGTAATCTGAACGTCTTGCTCAAGTGCACAAATTTGGAAATTAACAAAATTTGATGAGCCAGTAGAACAGTCCTTAACTATCCCTCTGTAGTTGAAAGTTAAATAGAAATAATCCTTCTCCAGCTCACATGAATGCTTCCTTCAGATTTACTCCTGTTATTTGAAAAGTGAGCTCAATTGCATTACATAATTTCTGAGGTGAATTATAAAAAATGGTAAAAACTAAGCTGGTTTGTCCAGTAAAGATGACTAATAATAAAGTAAAATGTAATAAAGTAAAAAGTCTAATATCACATTAAAACTTTTGAAGAATTGCATTAGACCAATTATCAAATTACCCCTATTATATTTTCTATTATGTGTAGTGTGTATGCCCTAGAAAAATTCTAGAAATGCACAAGAATACAAAAGACAAGTTAAAAGAGTCACTCATTAACATCAGCATAGAATAATTTCTTTTGTCTGAGTGGAAGACATTTAAACATGACCATATCAGTATACAAAAAAGATTTAGAAGATAAAATTTGAAAATATTGGTGAGAGAATAGATCATTCCTGGAGCAAGTGCCCCAAGACAACAAGAAGAGGTATGATAAACATTTTAGGCATTGGAATTAGCCTCAGATGGGAGGGAGATCACTACTTTTTCACTAAATTAGGATGAAGAGAGGAGGAGGAAAGAAAGCGAAGGAGGGACAATGGAAAATTGGTTAGCTACAGGTGACAATCACTTTTCAGGAGATGGCAGAGAGAAAGACAGGGTTCCTACTGTGATTTTCCTGTGAAATAGGAGCCAAGGTCATCTAAGGTCAGATGGTGTAGAGTAATAGGAAGTTTGCAGATGAATTTGGTCTAGGAGAATAACAAGAAGGAGAAAAAGACATAAGAAATGGTTGACTTGCCTCATGTAGGAAGGAATGTAAGCAGCACTGAAGGAGTGGTGGAAAGATTGGGAACAGTCAAATTGTAATAGTTTTGTAAAAATTAAAATGTTCACTAATCAGAGTGCAAATAAGAACTCAGGTTATTGGTTTGAATTGAGTGGGATTCAACTGGCTTGAGTTAGAAGGGAACCACTAGAAAGACGGTGGTAATAAAGGTAATACAGGCAAAATAATATTCCCAAATGCAAGGCAAAACCTGTTTTGATATTTCTAATATATGCTACAAAAATAAATGGGCTAATATTCTGATTGCCTTTTGCTGTGTAACAAACCATCTAAAATTGAGTGGTATAAAACAGTAATTTTATTATGTTTGCAAATTCTGTGAGTCAGGAATGTAGATGGGGCAGGAGAGGGTAGATATTCTTTGGCCCATGTCTGAAGCTTCTGCTGGGAAGACTGGAACATCAGGGGGGTGCACTGAACATCACTCTCTTGCTCTGTGTAGTGTCCGGGCATCTTTACATGGGCTTTCTGTGGGACTTCTCTAGCATGGCATTTTTTCATGGAGCTCCAAGAGTGAGTGTTCCCATAAAGAAAGCAGAGGCTGCATGGTCACTTACAACCTCATTTAGGACATCACATACTGTCATTTCAGAAATACCCTATTGACTGAAGCAGTCACAAGCTGACCTAGATACAAGGGGAATGGAGCTTAAGCACACCACTCAGTGAGGGGCATCGAACAATAGTCATATTTTAAAGCTGTCCCAGCTGGACAAATATTGTTAATACTTAATAAAATATCTAATATGTGCCAGGCCCTGTTGTGAGCATTTTTCATATATTAATTTATCTAATCCTCCCAACACCTTACGAGGCTGATATTATCATGACCCCCCAAATTGCTGTATGGAGTTTAGATAATTTATCCATAATCACTGATGGAGAAGCATCCATTGCATGACCTGTTGCCCTTCTCTGGACTTGCTCACTAAGTGCCCTGGGTCTGGAACCTTCCCCAAAGGAAACCAGGTCCTGAGCCAGTGTTGGCTAGATTCTTATTATTAGGAGAAAACATTCTGTTTTTGATACTCAGTGAACTTCCTTGTATTTCTTAAGACTGTCATATGTCACCTGGCCAGTGACACCAGTATATCTGTCCCTGGATGGAAAGGAACAGAGTCTTCCCCTGCAGCATGAGAGGAGTACATGCATTGGGAAAGACCTACTAGTCATGGCAGATCAGCGCACGCTAACAAACACTGATCTTAATCTGTGTTGTGTCTCTTCCTTCCCCTTTCTGTGAGTAAAATGTTTCATTCAGTATTTTGTGTGTTGAGTCCTCCTCAGTGCTCTGAACAAGTAGAAGATGAAGTGGGCCAGTCTGCAAGCTCCTGCTTATGGTGGCTGCCAGTGTCAAGATCCCTGCTGTCTCCAGGAGGTGGGAATCCTCACCTGAGATTGGTAGCTGGATATTCACACTTGACAATCACATAATCAGCAACATCTCCAGGATTAACCTAGCCAGGCAGGCTGGTCTCAGAGTTTGGGCCTGAATCATTATAATATGTTTCCTTTAAAACAGATGGAAAATCATAATAATAATTTGAAAATAAGTCCTCATACAGTTATATATCTCAATAGAACAGGTGGTCTTTTCTTGATCTAAACACCTCTTGAAGTGATTTTCTCAGAAGCCCCGGTCGGTTCTCTATGAACAATACTTGTTCACTAAGTTGCTAGACAGAAACTATATATAGCTCCATGATGTACATAATGTTATAGATAAATAATAAAACGATAGCATTTCTAAACGAAATAAAATATGGTCATAAGCCAATCTGTATATTTGTCTAGCTAAAAATTTTACATCAATTCATACTTGAAATTAAATATGAAAGCTATGGGCCAGTAATCTGAATGAGAAAGAGAGCAGACTATGAAATGTGGTTAGAAACTAGAGCACCAAGGGTGCTTGGGTGGCTCAGTTGCTTAAGCATTCAACTCTTGGAGAACGGCTCAGGTCATAGTCTCAGGGTCATGAGATGGGGGTCCCAGGATCGAGATCCCTGCTCAGCTCTGTGCTCAGCAGGGAGTCTGCTTGAGATTCTCTCTCTCCCTCTCCCCCTGCTCTTACCTCCACTCACTCTCACTCTAAATAAATAAATAAACAAAATCTTTAAAAAAAGAAATTAGAATACCAAGAGGAAATCTGGTGTGGTCAGGGCAACAGGACATAAACTTTGGTTTATGAGAGCATAAACAGTTCTATCTGAGTTTGAATTCTGGCTCAGATATTTAATGAACTGAGTGATTTGGAGTTAATTACTTAACACTTAAGGCCAAGTTTCCCCAACTGCAAAAGGATAGTATACATATCCATCTGGGTATTTTGAAGGAATACTATAGAGTATATGTAAAAATTCCAGCAATAAACACTTAACTTCATGGATTAGACATCAAATAATTTACAGTAACAAGACTTTCAAAGGTTGACAGGTAAATCATCCAGAAAGAAAGAGACATTATGATACATTATCAATAAAAAACATCAGATCAATACAGTGGGAAAATACACAGTGGTTCAAACTGAGTTTACAGATTACTGCAATGTCTTATTACAAGCCAAGAGAAAAAGGTCTGGGACATTCTAAACAGTAAAACTTTGTAAATTTTGGGGAGTGAGAGATTAGCAATTGAAACCATGACTGCCTGTGTATAGATATAACTGCAGATAAACTAGAAACACATGTAGCTTTGCATATTAATTAGTAATAATAATAGTTAATATCTGTATATTACTGTGTACCCCATGCTTTTTAAGAAATTTACTTACACTAACTCATTTAAACTCCTCTCTCCTAAATACAAATCAGTGAGGTAAAGATAAATACAATCTCTATTTTATGGCCAAACAACATAAGGCACAGAACAGTGACTTGCTCAAGGTCAAATAATAATAAATGATTGAGGACACCTGGTGGCTCAGTCGGTTAAGCCACTGACTCTTGATTTTGGCTCAGGTCATAAGCTCAGGGTCATGAGATTGAACCCCTTGTCAGGCTCTGCACTCAGCAGGGAGGCTGCTTAATATTGTTCCTCTTGGGGAACCTGGGTGATTCAGTCCTTAAGCTTCTGCCTTCCGCTCAGGTCATGATCCCAGGATCCTGGTATGCAGCCCCACATCAGGCTTCCTGCTACAGGCTTCCCTCTCCCACTCTCCCGGCTTGTGTTCACTCTCTCTCTTTGTCTCTCCCGGTCAAATAAATAGCTAAAATCTCAAAAAAAAAAAAAAAAGAGAGAGAAAGAGAGATTGTCCCTCTCCCTCACCCTCTGCCCCTCATTCATCCCTCTCTAAAAATAACAACAACAATAATAATAAATGATTGACCCGGTATTTGAAACCAGGGACTAAAATTTTTTGCCCACTTTCTTAATCACATCATTTCACTTCCTAAAAAATGTTTAGTTATGGGGGCGCCTGGGTGGCTCAGTGGGTTAAAGCCTCTGCCTTCGGCTCAGGTCATGATCCCAGCGTCCTGGTATCGAGCCCCGCATCGGGCTCTCTGCTCCGCGGGGAGGCTGCTTCCTCCTCTCTCTCTGCCTGCCTCTCTGCCTAGTTGTGATTTCTCTCTGTCGAATAAATAAAATATTTAAAAAAATGTTTAGTTATAGCTATTTCTAAACTTGATTTGTATCAACTTAATTCTCATGTAATTGCAATGATTACCATTAATGGCCAATCGCCTTCCTTAGCACTGGTGGAAACATCTTAATAAATTAATTATATCCATACTTCCTTTTTCATTTTTAGCAGTGAGCAAAAATCTCTGTCATTACATCAACCATCACTGATTCCCTTTAAAATATCTACTCTTCCAAACAAGCATTAGTTAAATTTTAAAAGGTAGTCTAATTATTTTTCTAGTAGCATCATAGAATTCCACTTCAATGATACAATATAAGAAAATCCTAAAAAAGGATTAATTTTATTTATTTGTATGAATTTTTGTTTTTTTTAATGAGAGTGACACTTTTATGCTCTTGTCCAAATTCAAAGACAATCCCTTTCATGATTAAGTAATTCTATTCATTAATGAATTGAATAATATTTATTTGAACTTCAATTATATGGTCCATTTTGACTTTTCCAGAACTGCTATCTTATATATTAATAAAATTATTTAAAATTTTCATGTTTTCTTACAAAGACTCTACACTCTTTAAGGGAAAAGATTGCATTTTATCTAATTTTATCTACTACAGCTCTATTCATGAAGTAGACAACCAAAATGGTTTTAAATAAAGCAGCTAACATGTTTGAAAATACTCAGAGTGAGAAGAACAGATTCCCATGTTATATTACCTGAATCCTCAACTTACTTCTCTTGATATTTTCCTTAAAATTCTCACTTCGTATTCATCCTGAAATCTTCTTCCTTCTTCTATGGTTTTGTGTTAATAGTGGGAGCAGGACAGTGAGTTCCCATTAAAATCACCCTTATGCAGAAATATTTAAGGAAAGTTGAATGCCCCACAAGAGTTAAAGTATTCCTATGTAGGTGTGTGAAAATGACTAAAATTCATATTTTATTTATCCACTCATGCCTTAGGATATGCTAAAAAGTAGGTTAAAAAGCAAATTAATTAATTACAAAAGTAGTATAAATTTAATCATTTTCAACTTTTAATGTTTTATTATGAATTGGTATATGTAATTAGCAGGCCAGTAACCTAATGAGGTTTTGAAAATATAAAACAAATTTGTCATGACATTTAGCAGTGAGAAATCAGCAGAGCAAGGTGCAGAGTATCAGCTTCATTTGAAATGCAGAGGGTTGAGGCTTCAGTAACAGAATGGTGGAAAACAGGGAATATGGGGTTTCTGGTTGTCTTTGATTAGAGGTTCCCTCGCTGGTCCACAGCAGAACCGCCTGGGGAACCCTTAAACGATATAGAGATATGCCCTTCTTCCAAACAAGATACTGACCGAATCCATCTCTCTTGGGCCAAGCAGCCTATGTGATCACATCTTTCCAGTAGGTTGTAATGTGTAGGCAGAACTGGAGATCCCTTCCTTAGCTGGAGATTTGCTATAAAGGGTCAGAAAATGTTTAAATAAGACACTCTTACTTTATAATTTTCATGTAGGATCTGCCCTAGATGGGGAAGGTCACTACAATCTCTTTCCCTTGAAGTGTCTTGTGATATTCTTTTTGCATCTCCTTGGTTGGGACAAAACAGTATGATATTCTCCAGTAGTTAAAACTGGTTAATTTGGTAAGTTTTATTTAGGCCAAATAATTGTTTTTTAAAACTTGCAATTCATAACTTATAAGTAGTCATTCTGCTAATTACAATCATACCCTTAATAATTTAACAGTAATGAGTATTTCTCTAGTTTACAGTCTTTAATAAATATTTAGACATTATGTTAGATTGGATATTGTATTGTACTCAGGCAGGTAAAGTACAACAAATGCTTTGGGAAGTATCTTTAGAAATCTGTATTATCTAGAATTTTGTTTTATTATTTATTTTTTATTTTTAAGTGAGAAACCAAAATATGACAAAGATGACATATAAAAAATGCCACTTATAGTCATCACAATGAATTAATATGACTACTACCATTCTGCCACAAGTGAACAAAAAATGCAATATGTATTATGTGTCTTAAGTCTGGATATGAAAATATATGGTGTATATATATGACTTGAAAATTAGAAAAAGAAATTTAATGTGTCATAAATTCTCATTACAACCACATACATAAATAGATATGGGAAAAGAAACTGGGAATAAGGAATGTGTGAAAAGTAAAGATAACAGGCCTTGCTATTCATCTGTTCCTCATCAATATCTTGTTTCTTGGCATCCTTTAAAGGTAGAATATTAATTAATTCTAGAATCAATTTATCAAGATCATTTGGACATAAAGAGTGCTTATTTATCTTAAAAGCTCAGTTTTCCAAATAAGTTTTGGACTCAAGTAAACATAAGCAGTATTTCAGCACAGGGAAGAATTCCACAGCCCAGAAATGTGGCTTTATTTGAACTCCAGAAGTGATGGGCACATTTCCCCAATACACAGGGGAAAGGTGTCCATCACTTTTATTTTATCACAAATAACAGTATCAGAAGAGCTCCCTTAAGTCTAATCTTAAGGTAGTTTTCACACAGTGGATGTCATTTAGAAGATAACAGATTTAATTTAGTATATCTTTTACTAAATCTCCTCCATTTTTCTTTGAAACTTACCTGATCCTAGCTACATGAATTTCAAACATTCTAACCCAGTCCTGTTCAATATAAATGTAATGTGAACTACAGGCAGACTCCTAAATTTCCTAGTAGTCAAAACGAGTAAAAAGAAACAAATAAAATTACTTTTAGTATTATCTATTTTAACCATTTAACCAAGATATTATCATTTCAGTATGTAATTAATATAAAAAATGATTCACGGCATATATTAGAGTCTATTTTCCCATACTAAGTATAAAATCCAGTGTACATTTACACTTGTATCCTGTTACAAATCATACTAGCTAATTTCAGTGCTCAGTAGCTACATGTGACTAGCTTCCTTATTGTTCAGTGCTGCTCTAACCTTCTTAGTAGTCCATAAAGTAAACTGAACACAGACTTTCATAAAAGTGAGTTTGCGAATCTTATTATTTATATAGTAATGATTTCATCCTATTTTCTTCAGAGCACTCAATTAAAAATTTTATGTGTGAATCTCTTTAGATTAATGTAATGTTTGCTATCTTGAAATACCTGGGCATAGATAGTTTAAACAAAAAAATAAATATATAGAGAGATGGAAATATAGATAAATAAATTCCCATTAGATATCTACGAACCAACAGATGATCTAAAATGTACATATGCAAACAACCTATAAGTTGACTTTTAATCTAATTTGTACAATGCCCAGAACAACAACATGGGATATATGTACACTAATGATGATGAAGATAATAATTATGGTAACTGGTTATAATTCACAGGTTAAAAACAGTGAAGTAATGTGTCCTCCATGAGAGATATGGCATCCTCATAGATCACAGAGAGGATATCTGTCGTGCCCGCACGACAAACAGCAAGGGGAAAAGGGGAGAAAGAGGGAGAGTCCCGGGGGAAAGGGAATGCAAAGAACACGCGAGGGACACCAGGCCGATTGACACAAGTGACAAAGTTCTTTATTAAGCACATACTCTTATAATCTGTTTCATAAGTGATTACCATAGCATATTTCTGTTTCATAAGTGATTACCACAGCATTTTTGCGCAAAGATGAGACATGTCTCATGTACAGGATGTGTCAGTCATAATTATAGAAAATGCAGCTGCAGGGTAGACCACAAGGTCCGCTTTCGGAATGACAGCAGAACATGGGAGAATAATCTTAAGACAAACAACAGGGCCTTAACGAGCCCAGGGGATTAGCCATGAGTGCCCTCCGACCGAGGACCAGGGAGCCTTTGCTACCACCTGCTCAACTCGCTCTAGGAGAGCTGCTCACAACATCTCCCCCTTTTTGTTTTAATTGCCAAAAATGTAGGTGGGCATTAACACGTTGCAAGAAATGTTTCCATACATTGTAGAAACAACACCATATAGCAAATAAAATTCCTAGCAAGATTATTAGTCCCAGAAGATACCAAAAGGTATGTTGCAGCATGTTACCTGGGTTAAAACCCTGCATAGTATGCAATATAGAACGAGCAAGGTCAGAGGGGTTAGCAATGTCAAGGTGGGCATGCCCAATGGCAGATATACTCTTTTGGAGTTCGAGAAGGTCAAGGCTAACATTTGCATCATGCCATATGCCTTTAAGATGATTTTGGATTTTGGGCCAAGAATAATTTGTCGCAGGTAACGGTGTGACACAAATATGTTGAAATGCACCATGACATATTAAAGACATTTGTGTTTTTAATATTGATAGTTGCGAACCTAAGAACTCCACTGCTTCCTCTAGACCATCTAAGCGGGCTAAGATTTTTTGGTCTATATTTTGTTGTATATGTAGAGCGGCTGAAACATTTTTGGACAGCTGATTAACATGGGTAGCAGTATGGATGGTATTACTGAGGGCCACAGTAGAAACTGTGGCTGAGGCAATTAGAGATATCAGAGCAGTAACACCAGCTATAGCAAGCCTAATAAATCTCTTAGGTCTACGCAAATGGTTTTCTAATTCAACAGCGAATTGATAGCCATAATTAGCATACCAGGGGCCTTCGATTTCAACAGGGAGAAGAACAAAAGGTGGTTGCATCACCAAAAACACATGTACAGGGGATTGGGGCCAACTCATAGCATCTATAGGGATACAATTGGTTAGTCTGCACCTAGGACAATGGATATCATACATGATTGTACCATTAACCCTCACGGATGCAACAACCCTTACCCCCACGACTAGCAGAAATGGACGCGGGACACAAGCACGTAGTGTTAGTTGGCCCGATACAAGATCTTGGTTTTGCATGGGCCCCATGGCAGCGACGAGTTTTTAAAGTTCAGGATGAAACATACCCTGGGGGGTGGACAGCATAGACCCAGGGAGCTGACCAAAATTTACTTCTCGAGGTCCAGTCGGACGCAAAGGAACATGGGGGATGTTTAATTCTTCTTCCTTCCTTTTTGACCAGTCTGTAAGAGGAAAGTCGATGCCAGTGGGAGCAAGGAGCAACGGTTCCTCCTGGACACACTCAGTCCACAAACTGTCGGATCTCTTCCAGGCATAGGTAGTTGCACAAGGGGGACGTCCTAGGGGATGCATTCCGAATTTCTGAGTGATGACTGGGGTCGTGGGCACAACTTCGAGAATACTCTAGGGCGTGGTAGGTCCCTTCGGCGTGTGGGGGACGTACCCAGTAGTGCCAGGATCCCTAAATAAAGCTCAAGAATATTTAGCAGTGGATACATATCCGTAAGTGGGGTTATCATCGGTAAAGAACTGGAAGCAAATGGGGGGGTGGTGGCTCGAGCTTGCCAATCAAAAGGGCGAGCCACCGTCTCTCCAACATTATAATCATTAAGGCCTCCAAATCCCCAAGTGAAATTAGTATTCACTCGAGGTGTGGGATCATTCCAGGTAACAGGTTGAACAAGAGGGGGATCAGGGAGATAAGCCCAATAAGGGGCAGCTTCTGTGTTTGCGGTAATCAACGCTATAAAAGCCAGAAAGAGCATAGAAGGGGTGCATGGTTGATTCTGTTCCTTTAAAAGGAGTACTGCCTTTGTTGACATGGCCTTAATTTGGCCCCAAGATAACATGGACTGGGGGGGAGACCGTATAAGGCACGTTGCAAGGGAGTGACACCTATGGCAGAAAAGGTCAGAGCTTGTTCGTCCTGAGCAGAACGAATAACTGGACATACCTTTCGGGGAGCAGGCAAGGGTGGCCTACTAGGAGGGGGCAATTTGAAACGTTGTTTCTTCCATTGGGCATTATGTTCGGGATCTGATGTGGGAGGTGTCCTTTTAGGAGGGGAAAAGGTTAATCCTTCCAAGGGAATATTACCAAGGTCGTCCTCTCCCTTATCCAAAAAGGAACGTAAGGGCTGAGGAGACGAGGAAAGGTTAAAAATGTCATTATTATTATCATCATCTAGATACACATCATCATCCCCAAACTCATCCCCTCCTGATAGAACATTTGGAGGAGGGGGAGGAAAATCATCTGTAGGATGCCCTAAATGGGACCCTGATCGAGAAGAGTCAGAAGATATTGACATAGGGGACCCCCGATATAAGGGGGGAGTCAGTTCTATATAATCAGGCTCTTCAGATAAATATTCATCCGCCTGAGTAGGGGCTAAACTGCCCGCAGGCGAGCCAGGTTTTGGAGAAACTAAGACTATACTATGAGAAGGGTCCAACAAATCACGAATGGTGGACCAGGTAGTCATGGTCCGAGGGGGCACCGCGTCAGCACCCCTAGCAAAAATTTGGTTCTTAATCTCCTGTCTGACGCGGCGCCAATGTTTAAGGTCTATATTCCCTTCCTTAGGGAACCAGGGACAAAAATCATGTATCACTTTAAAAAGTCCCTCAAGTTCCTTTTTGGAGATTTTTGACCCCCTTTCTCTGAGGAGAGTCTGCAAAGTTTGAATGAAATAGGTGGACTCCGCTGATTGCGAAAGTCCCATTTTACTCGCGGCGACCCGGACCAACCGGGTTCCCTTACCTGAATCGAAAGCAACACCTCGTTCCCGAGAGGCCCCACGTTGGGCGCCACTTGTCGTGCCCGCACGACAAACAGCAAGGGGAAAAGGGGAGAAAGAGGGAGAGTCCCGGGGGAAAGGGAATGCGAAGAACACGCGAGGGACACCAGGCCGATTGACACAAGTGACAAAGTTCTTTATTAAGCACATACTCTTATAATCTGTTTCATAAGTGATTACCATAGCATATTTCTGTTTCATAAGTGATTACCACAGCATTTTTGCACAAAGATGAGACATGTCTCATGTACAGGACGTGTCAGTCATAATTATAGAAAATGCAGCTGCAGGGTAGACCACAAGGTCCGCTTTCGGAATGACAGCAGAACATGGGAGAATAATCTTAAGGCAAACAACAGGGCCTTAACGAGCCCAGGGGATTAGCCATGAGTGCCCTCCGACCGAGGACCAGGGAGCCTTTGCTACCACCTGCTCAACTCGCTCTAGGAGAGCTGCTCACAACAGATATCCTAACACTTCTCCCTCACTCTTCAGTAATATGTAAGTATCTCCCGCTGACCTAAATGCATTGCAGAATGAATGAACTGAAATCTTGGGATTAAAAGTAATTCTAGGAGCCGTTACATTCTGATTCTCTGTATTTCATAATAAGTAGTTCTGCCTAACACATGTCAACATCTAGTCAAATACTGTTGTATATTGTAACTATTTTAAGATTTAATGGTTATACCACTAATGAGAACATTTCTTTTTCATGTGTATTCCCTCACCCATGGAATACTATTTACACTAAAGGACTGGGATAATGTCTTCCACTATGCTGTATCTGCAGAATATTGAACAACTAGGATCTATAGTATACCTATAATTTTTCCCTAAGGGTATTTCATTATATCCCATTTTCCTCTTAGTCTGCACACTGAATCATTGACAGGATGGTGAGATCCTCTCTTAGGAGAGCAAAAATAATTTACAGTTCAGCCACAGGCCTACAGAATAAAATCAGGTATCCCAGACAAAAGCTGTTACCAAGGGCAATGCTGTAACAACAATTTAAATATGGTTTGTTCTAATACTTCTAGAGAAGCTATAAGCATATTTTGTTGAAAGCAGATTTGTTGAGATCCCAAAAGTAATATAATTTTTGCAGACATATCTGGGAGAAAATGACTAATCATTGAAAGATAATTCATTGAATCATTGAAATCATTTCACTGAGTCATTGAAAGATAATTTACTTAGAGATGGGAAATTATTCTTTCACTTTGTGTGTGAACTCTTGCACTCTGAAACATTTTTATTAAAATCCCTCCATATAGATATAAAAATCCATATGTTCAATCATGACTTAAAGCTTTCAGAATTATAGTTCTCCCATATGTAATAGAATATTATTATTAAAGAACATCAACAATTAATATGAAAAAGTATGCTTTTATTGATAATAATTGTGACTAGCACTTTTAACTTTAAATTACAGCCCTAGTCAGGGTCATATTTGTTGAATGTAGATGCACAGTGTCTCCTACTAAATGCAAAGTGATGTGCCTGGAGTTGCAATAAAATAAATAGCAGGGTAAAATTTATGCCCTCTGAAATTTAAGAGACAAATATATGCAAAGATCATTTTAATAAAATTCATAAAAACAACTACCATTTTTGAGCCCTTACTGTCTCACAGACACTAAGTATTGTACAGATGATATATGTTAAATTCTCTAAGAATACCATGGCCTAGGTGATTAATTAACTTAGGTCCCTTTTAGGAAATGCTGATATGAGAAATGAAAAATGAGTTGAATCTTTTTTTTGTTTTTGAAAAATTAGTTGAATCTGAAGTGATGATATTTCCTGGAAGGCAGGAGGGATTGGTCACTCCAAAAATCTTTGCTTAAAGATACAGAAGCTTGCTTAGGATTGAGAATGTGTCTAAAGTGACTAATGAATGTGGGGTGCAAGAACACAATTTTGATGACAACAATGGATGGACCAGGACAGTAGGATAAAAAGCTATTGCTATCATTCAGATGGGAAGAAATTACCATATATTAGACTAAGTCAGTGTTGATGGGAACAGAGAGAAAGAGAACATGTAAGAGAAGAGCAAGAATAGGGTATGTGGATGATAAAATGAGTTTAATATTGGTTGTGTTACATGTGTGGTTCCTTCAAGATATCTCCATGAAGATGTACAAAGGCCATTTGGAAATAGAGGTTTGCATATTATGGGGAGATGGGATTTGCTGATCTGATTTGGGGGTCATCAGCAATCAGCTCATTGGGCTCATTGAAATGGCTCAGAGATATAATGGGGAGCACTACAAGATGCCCCAATTATTATTCACAAGTTTATAACTAGGTTATGGAAAAAGTCCATGTATCTTGTATGCTTTGACTTCAAGAGCTGAAGGTACATTAGAAAATGAGCTGTAAATAAATATATGGGATTAAGATTCAATATGATAAAAGTATAATTATTACCAATTTATAAAGTAAAGTTTATGTAAATTGTAATATCTTCTGGAATATCTAAAGTTTTAAGTGACAAAATGCCCAATTGTTTCATATGCAAATTTTAAGAAATCCACTTATTACATAGATAAGGCACACCCCAAATCTAAGAAATATGTCTCTATAAAGTATATAATCTTCCAATTATTGCTACATAAAACAAAACAATAACAATGCGGCCTTCCAGATACTTTTTCTGTAATGACAGCAATGTAGGCCTCTTCCAACCTGCTTCCCTACCAGTAAATTATAATTGGGTATTTCCTGAAAACACACTTGTGCAATACATTCTTAATGTTTGCCATAAGTCTAATAATATACTGTAGGGGAGGGAAGAAGGAAAATTTTTTCTTTCTTCCCTTCTATGTTCTTTGGCTGGTCTATTAATTAAACTGACATAAGACATTAACAGGAGAAAAACAAATTTAATTTCCTATGTACAGGAGCCCATAAAAATATGAGACTGGAAAAAATGACCAAAGCAGACAGCTTTTATATCTTTTGGACAAAGAAACAATAAATTTGTGAAGGATTAACAAGATAAAGAAGTGTGAGTTTGGGGCAGTAAATTAGTGAGAAAGTAACAAGCTTTGTTTATCCAATCTTCCAGGTCCTAAATTTCCTCTCTCTGGTGCTAAGTATGCCTTCTAGCTTTCTGGTACAGGGAGGGTACCTTTCACATGAGAGATTTATTTCCTGTGTTCAGAGGGACATACTGGGGGTCAGAGTGTCCTCCTTGCACTGACTGTTTCTTAAGAAACTTTAATTCAAAATAATCAATATGTCAAAGTGGTATATTTTGCTCTCCTTCAATACATAATCCCAGCAGCTGCTAGTTTCTATAGAGTTATAGAGTTATATTTGTTTATATTTTGTTTTGTTTTGTTTGTTTTTTCTCTCAGGTAAACTCTTCATTCTGGAATTTATAAAGGAACACGGTTTCAGGAGAAAGTTTAAAATTAATTATTGTATCTACTCACCTCCCAACCTGTTGTAAACATAGGCATTTTACTAAAGGTCTATTGCTGCTTTCTTTTGACTTGATGGAAATATGACTTACAATCCAGAATACCACGCTTAATTATAAGAAAAAGTTGCGGTATTGTGATTTATAATGAGAAATATATATTCAGTCTTCCATTCTTTCTGGCACAGAGCTCCTAAAACCCTTGGAATTTCCTGTGGTAAGAGAGCTGAGAGTCATTTTTATGTTAATGAGGGACTTTTGCAAAGCCCCTAGGTACCTAAGAATGGGAGCTGGTTGCCCTTGAAATCAATCCTGTGATTAGAGGGTTGGAAATTTCAGTACTCTCTTAATCTCCAGGTAGGGGAGAAGGGCTGGAGGTTGACTCAGTCATCAGTGGTCAATAATTTAATCAGTCACGCCTATGAATTGACACTTCCATAAAACCCCAAAAGGACAAGGTTTAGAGAGCCTCCAGGCTGGTGAACACATATAGATCCGGGTAGATCAGTGCACCTGGGGAGGGGATGGGTGCTCTGCACATTTTCCCCATGCCTTGCCCTACATATCTCTAACCTCTTGCTTCCCCTGAGTTATATCCTTTTATAATAAACCGGTAATCTAGTAAGTAAAACATTTCCCTAAATTCTGTGAACTGCTCTAGCAAATTAGTGGAACTGGAAGAGGGGGTCCTGGGAACCTCTGATTCACAGCCAGTTTGTCAGAATTACAGGAAAAAAACTTGGACTTCTGACCGCTGTCTGAAGTTGGGCTGGAAGTGGCAGGGGATTTGTAGGACAACCCACTTAACCTGTGGAATCTGATGCTCTCTTAGGGTAGATAGTGTCAGAATTGAGTTAAATCATAGGACACCCTACTGGTGTCTGAGAACTGCTTGCTTCTCCCCACCACACACTGGAATTGGTAACAAAACCTATTTAAAATGTCTTCTGCATTTAATTTCTTTTGAAGAATTGTTCTTAAATGTAATTATTGTGCAACTGAATATGTATCTAATGGAAACTGGGAAATCAGAAATCATAATTTCATAAACTACATATACATAGAAAATTTAAAGCAGTCTAAAGATATGAGAAGGTTTGGATGGGAAAAACATACTTAACAATGAACAGTTCTATGTTTTAATTCTTTTGTATTTACTTAGACTTTGGCCCATTATAACTGACGTTCTAAATATTGTAGTACTTGTGGAAATTCTGATGTTCATCAGAATTTTCCCCAGATTTTTCTTGACTTATTGCACATTTTATATCTGGAGTAAAATGTAAAAAATATATCTGCATAAGTAATAGCAATATGCTAAGGAAAATTATTCCTGTTATACTTTCTTTTTTTTTTTTTTAAGATTTATTTAACAGAGAGAGAGATCACAAGCAGGCAGAGAGAGGCAGGCAGAGAGAGAAGGGGATGCAGACTCCCTGCTGAGCAGAGAGCCTGACATGGGCTCGATCCCAGGACCCTGAGACCATGACCTGAGCTGAAGGCAGAGGCTTAACCCACGGAGCCACCCAGGCGCCCCCGCTTCTTCAACATGAAGAAACAGATACTTCAATCTTGAAAATATTACTTAAACACAAATTTTGATATTAATTTTAATGCTAAAATGAATATGACAAACATTATTGAATATTTTCCATATGGAAGTTAAAAATCAAACGATAAATATTAATTTTCTTATTGAAAATCACAGGAAAATATAATACAAAATTAAGAATAGCAAGCTATACTTTTAGATACTTATTTCTTACAACTCGTGTCGTGACTTTATTTTCGGCACAACCGGCACGATTTAATGCAAATTGCCTTATCATTTTAGAGAAATGCAGAAACACATCATAAAATGTGGGAAATTTTCCACTACATAAAAGATAAAATATGCTTTGCTTTATTTTTCTTCCTCTGTGTTCTTTTGCCTTGGCTTTCTCCTCCAGCGGATCTCAGAGCCTGGAGAAGACTCAGAGAAGTCCTACATATTTGAGCCCTTTGCCAGGGTATGAATGTGTTAAAAAACAAACCAAAAACTCAAAAACAAAACAAAACAAAAATAAAGAAAAGTTTCCTACTGGATCTTTTTTTTTTTTTTAAGATTTATTTATTTGACAGATAGAGATTACAAGTAAGCAGAGAGGCAGGCAGAGAGAGAGAGAGAGAGAGAGAGAGGAGGAAGCAGGCTCCCCGCTAAGCAGAGAGCCCAATGCGGGGCTCGATTGGGATCATGACCTGAGCTGAAGGCAGAGGCTTTAACCCGCTGAGCCACCCAGGCGCCCCTCCTACTGGATCTTTAACCCTTTTATTCTATGGGAACATTATAACATCACCAATAATTACTTTTTGAATAACAGAAAGACATAAGCGTTCTTAATAAGAACATTCATTTGTGGATCCTTTCAAGAAACAACTCTCCTTCTCCATGAAAAATAAATTCACCCCAACTGATGCCCTCAAAACTGTCCTATCATTAATAGAATCCAGCTCAGATCTTCCCAACCAAATCAAATATAATTTTTGGTATCTCACAATTTAAGGTCAGGAATTTGGGTAGAGTATAGCTAGGTGTTTTTTTTTCCTCCTCCATCTGGTTTGCACGGAGGTCATTTGGTAGAATTAAACATTTAGATAGGCCGATTTGGAGGGTCTGAAGCAGGTTCAATCACTTATTTGAACCTTGGTAGTAATAGTGGAAAGTCTGGGCTCAGTTGGAACTGCTGAGTGATAGGCTTACTTGCAACCTATCCAGCATGATGGTCTCAAGGAACTCAGAATTATTATATGTCAGGGCGCCTGGATGGCTCAGTTGTTAAGCGTCTGCCTTTGGCTCAGGTCATGATCCCAGGGTCCTGGGATTGAGCCCTGGGTCGAGACTCCATTGGTTTCCTTTCTCAGCAGGAGCCTGCTTCCTCCCTCCCTCTGCCAGCTTCTCCCCCGCTTGTATTCTTTCTCTGTGTCAAGTAAATAAATAAAATCTTAAAAAAAAAGAATTATTATATGCCAGTCCATAACTCCCAAAGAGAGATTCCAAAAGATAAGAAGTGGTCCCAGAAACTTGTACAGCACTGCTCTATTATGTTCTGTTGACAGAAACAGAGTCCACGCAAGGTTCAAAATGAGTGGCAAATAATTTCATGAACATTTCTCATCAGCCACAACATTCATATAAAAAAAAAGATATGGCCTCAGTTAAATATTCAAAAGAGTCTTCACTATTGTCATTAAATAGGAAGATGACAGCTTCAGGTTCTTCCAGAATTGAAGCAGTAGGTTAACTGGAGAGGCAGTTTGATGTAGCTGTTACAGTTTCCTTTGGAGCTAGGTACGTCTGGGTTTACGTTCTGGCTTTCCCATTTGCCAGTTCTTCGAGTTAGAAAAGTTACTTAACATTTCACTCTGTTTTGTCATCTACAAAATGATGACAGTAAAACCCATTTTTTTTTAAGATTTTATTTATTTATTTCACAGACAGATCACAAGTCAGACAGAGATCACAAGTAGGCAGGGAAATAGGCGGGGCGGGGGGGTGGGAGCAGGCTCCCTGCCAAGCAGAGAGCCTGATCAGGGCTTGATCCCAGGACCCTGGGATCATGACCTGAGCCAAAGGCAGAGGCTTTAACCCACTGAGCCACCCAGGCGCCCCAGTAAAACCCATTTTACAAGAGTAAGCATTAGTCAGAGTAGTCTGTGTTAAGACATGGCACCATACTCTGACATACAAACATTCCATGTCTTGCGGTTATTATAACTGAACTATCAGTAGCTTGGTAGTGAAAGTCCAGGTGATTCAGGGCAGAAGAACAGCGTGAGAAGAAAGCACTGGCAAGAATGACAACATTTATTTTATCTTGTAATTAATAATGTTAACAATCAAGTCTACCCTTTTTGTTTAAACAGTAGGCTAGAATACATTATTCAGTGTAAAATACTCTATAACTGATACGTTTAAAAGCTAGTACTATGAAATTTCGAGGCTGTTAAAAATTAAGTTGATTTTACAAAATAAGTGTAGAATTTAAGAAACGAAACAAATGATCATAAGGGGGGAAAAAGAGAAAAAGAGGCAAACCAAGAGACATATTTATTTTTTAAAGACTTATTTGAGAGAGAGCAGTGGGAGGGGCAGAGAGAATCTCAAGCAGACTCCCCACTGAGCGAGGAGCCTGCCACAGGCCTGAAGCAGGACTCAATCTCACAACCTCAGCCAAAATCAGGAGTTGGGCAGTTAACTAACTGAGCCACCCCGGCTTCCAGAAACGTGCTCTTTTAACTGCAGAGAACAAACTGAGTGTTACTGAGGGGTGGTGGGTGGGGGATGGATGAAATAGGCAAGGGGGATTAGGAAAGGCACTTGTGATGAGCACTGGGTATTATATGGAAGTGTGGAATCACTGTATCGTGCATCTGAAACTCACATCAGCAGGAATTTAAATAAATACCTAATTGAAAAAAAGAAAAAAATTAAGCTGATTATAGAAGCGACTGCCTGATGATAAAATAATACTTTAAAATTAGTTTGAATAGATATAGATCATAAAATTCATTTGTGAAAGTGGGACTAGTTCGGAGATATCATTTCCTATGAGGTGGATACTGGAGAAAAGTCTTTCAAGCCTTCCCTTACCTACCTAGACCAACAATATTTAGGAATCTTCCCGGATACATTCATAGTATTCTTTAAATAACACACGTGAAAAACAGATCAATAGAATCCTTTTAGGTATGAGTCTCTAATGTTAAACTTTTTCAGAAGTTTTAAAACTACTTTCCAAACCTAATTTATATAGAAACATTTTAAAATCCTATTTAACCCTAGCCTAATGTTAATTCATTCCCTCAAGAGTAAACTTGGTGCAGCTCAAAATAATTGCCGTGAAAAGCACTTACTCTGATTAAACTAAGTGTTTTCACAGAAACCTACTTTATTGGAAAACAATATTCCAAGAAATGGCCTAAATGTTCCTTTTGCTAATGCCACTCGAATGCTGTTGGTCCTGAAGGAAAAACTTAAAGAGATATAAAAAGTTAATTAGATATGCCACATGCAAACGATTATGATTACTTAATTAGCAGTATCCCTTAAATTGGCACAATATGTAACCTAATATGTAGCTTAATGGCTTTGTTATTAATCAATTCTTAATGTAAACAGTTTGAAGCTCTTGTTGTTTTGTAATGTTCATTATAAATAGTCCCTGTGGGAATCACAACTTCATTTCATTAAAACTCTTGCCTGCTGCTAATTGCTGCTAGGAAAACATGCACAAATTAATTGTGTTTTAGAAGCCAATGATGTAAATTTATAAGCTTCTGCATTGATTGCTGAGGACTGCGAGGTTGTAGATCATTCTTTCCCACTGTGATAGATAACATGCTATAGTTGGCAACACTGACCTGCTCTAAATCAATAACACTTGGTTAGTAAGTCTTACTACTATAGAGGTTAAAAAAAAGGTTTGAAAATTCTGTTTACCATGCCAGCTGGGACATAATATGAATTTAGGTTATGGGCAATTAATTTGTAAGTTTTAATGACTTCTTGTGCAAAACAAACATTAGTCGTTAGCAAAGACGACTGATGAACATTAAATCAGTATTTTTAAAGAAATGCTGATTTTTTTCAAAAATATTGCTCAAATATAAATATAGTCCTGCTTGTCGACAATTCCCCCCTAATCTTTTATTGTTACAAATGGCTTGTCCAGCATCGACCACATGAGATGAATTTAAAACCCCAAATATTACAATGCTGGACTGAAGGGAAACAAACTACATTGGCTAGCAAGTGCAGATTGAGACCAATGAGAAGAAATCTGTTTATATTCTCAGCTGACTACGGATGTCTTAGGTTTTTGTTTCCACAATATTTCAGAATAATAAGACCATCTGTCAGCAGGGAAAAAGAATAGTAACAATCTAGGCAGAAATGTCTTCGTAAATGATAAAATAGAATTTGCCTAATGGGTTTTTTTGGTCTTGATACTATATAGATTACTTTATTTTTTTTTTTGCTTTTTTAATCAAAATATTTAAGAATGAAATAAAATTATACCTTTTACACAAATTGTTTTTCTGTACTAATCCTTACAGTAATTTTTTGTGTGTAAAATTGGCCATATACATTACCTGATCTCTGCTAAAAAAACAAAAACAAAAACAAAAAAAACCTCTTAAAATCTATGAAAAACCAAAACAGACACGTAAATTGGATTCATGGTGCCCATAGCTTAGTTAAATGAAGGAAGTGAGCAAATCTTTAAGAATCATCAAACACACTGGGCGCCTGGGTGCCTGAGTTGGGTAAGCAACCGCCTTGGCTCAGGTCATGATCCCAGAGTCCCAGAATCGAGTCCCAGAATCGAGTGAGCATCAGGCTCACTGCTCAGAGGGGAGCCTGCTTCTCCCTCTGACCCTCCCCGCCTCATGGTGTCTCTTTCTCTCTCTCATCTCTCTCTCTTAAATAAATAAATAAAATCTTAAAAAAAAAAAATGGTCAAACACCTTATGTAAATATTTTACCAAAATAAGATGTGAGATGAAATACAAATGACTTTGTCCACCAGTTAAATTAATTAATATGGATAATTAAAAATGGTGATTTTGACAATTAGTTTACAATTTTAAATTACTATACTTAATTTTTAAAATGCTTCAACATATATGTGGCTCAAAAAATGAAATGCATAAAAAAATTGCACTGTGAAAGTATTCTTGTTTCATCTTCTCGTATTTTCTTTTCATCCAAGGCAGGGATCCTGTACACACCATAATATGTTTTCTTTTATTCATGTCAATGTATATTTTGGAGAGCTTTCCAATTTAGCATGAGGGTTTCCTGATTTTCTTTAAATATTTTATAGATGTATGAAAACTTAGATAACCAGTGCTCTATTAATGAGTTCTAATTTCCTATTGTGTCATAATTTTGGTAATGATAGTGGTGAGAATAATAACTAATGCTTAAAAGTCATCTTACCTATATTGTCTTGTACATATGTGAGTATATCGCCAGGAGAAAGCCCCTGAAGTAGGATTTCTACTTCGAAAGTATCTACATTTTTGTTTTTGATAGATATATTCAAAGTGCTAGAAGAACCACCTACCAATTACACTCCCACTAACAATGCATGAGATTATCTACCCACAGTCGTCTGAGACAAAATGTCTTTAACTTAAGATTTTTGACAATTTGATAAATTAAACAGTGTCATCTCCAGATACTTGAAACATACATTTTCTAATTATCAGTGAGGATGAATAATTTGTAAATGTTTAAAAGCCAAGTCTAATCCCACCCACTGCCGATCACACACTTTTTTCTTTTTCTTTTTTTTTCTTTTTCTCTTTCTTTTCCCTTTCTTTCTTTCTTTCTTTGAATCATTCCTTCATTTTCTTTGACCGTTTCTCATTTTCCTTGTTACACTTTTTCTTTACAACCTCTAGTGGGACCTTATATGTTAGAAAGATCAGCATTTTTGATAGGAGTTGCAAACATTTTTCCCATTTGTGTATCTATATTTTGCTTACATATATTTTGCTATTCTAAAGGGTTAGGTTTTTTCCCTTGATCGACTATATGAAGATATACTTTTTTTTTTTAAGATTTTATTTATTTATTTGACAGAGAGAGATCACAAGTAGGCAGAGAGGCAGGCAGAGAGAATGAGAGGGAAGCAGGCTCCCTGCCGAGCAGAGAGCCCCATGCAGGACTCGATCCCAGGACCCTGAGATCATGACCTGAGCTGAAGGCAGCAGCTTAAACCACCGAGCCACCCTGGCGCCCTATCAAGATATACTTAAATCCAGTTTTAGTTGAATAAATTTTTATAAAATACATAGCAGAACATTTCACTCACTCCAGAAAGTTCTTTTTGCCCTTTTTCAGAGATATGCCTATCTCTTACTCTGGACAATCATTTTTCTGTCATTATAGACTAGTTTTGCCCATTCTAGAATATCATAAAAATGGAATCATTCTGTATGAATTCTTTTATGTTTGACTCCCTTTGACCTACATACCTCTAAGATTCATTCATCTTGTTGTATGTATCAGTAGGCTTTTGTTTTATGTTTTGTTTTTGTTGTCACTTCTTTTTTTTTTAATTTTATTTATTTATTTGACAGAGAGAAATCACAACAAGGCAGAGAGGCAGGCAGAGAGAGAGAGAGAGGGAAACAGGCTCCCCGCTGAGCAGAGAGCCTGATGTGGGACTCGATCCCAGGACCCTGGGATCATGACCCGAGCCGAAGGCAGTGGCCTAACCCACTGAGCCACCCAGGCGCCCTTTGTTGTCACTTCTTGTTGCTCAGTAGTATTCCATTATATGGATGGAAAACAAAATATGTTTATTGGTTCACTTACTGATAGACATATAGATTCTTTCCAGATTGTAATTATTAAGAATAAATGTTCTATGAACATTAATGTTGAAGTTCTATTGTATCTGTATGTTTTTATTTATTTTAGATAAATATCTAGGAGTGTAATTCTTGTGTCATACAGTGTGTTTTAACTTTCTAAGACAATAACAAGTGGTTGAACCATATTACATTCTCAGCAGCAATGTATGAGGGTTCCATACATTGGTATTTCAAGTTTTTTAATGTAGCAATTTTAGTGTGTATACAATGATAGCTGATTTTTTTTTCAATAAGTAGTAGAGTTATTTGTAATTGTTATACATGTTTAAAGACAATTGACTTACATCAAGTTGATATTTAGCTTACATTTACTTAGCACAAACTACATACATGGTTCAGTGCTTAATATATTTGTGCACATTATGTCATTTGATTTTTATTGCATTTTCATGAGGCAGATACTTTCAACCCCATTTACAAAAAAGAAACAAAAGCTTGAAAAGTTTGAGGTTTCCTAGATTTTCTTTTTTAAATAAAAAATTTTTAACATACAAAAAATGTAGAACAAATGGAGCAGACACTGTTTGGAACCTGATGACTTTGATGTTGACCATCTGTCATGTACTTATTGGCTATTCATATGCCCTTTTTAAAAAGATTTTATTTATTTATTTGAATGAGAGAGAGAGTGTGAGAGAGATCACAAGCAAGGAGGAAGGGTAGAGGGAGAAGCAGACTCCCTCTGAGCTGGGAGCCTGATGTGGGACTCAATCCCATGACCCTGGGATCATGAGCCAAGCCAAAGGCAGATGCTTAAACTACTGAGCCACTGAGGCACCCCTATTTGTCTTCTTTTGTGACATCTCCGTTCAAGTCTTTTGTCATTTTTTAAATTAATTACTTGTTTTTTATTGAGATATAATAGCTCATTGTATATTTAGTATGTAAGTCCTATATCACATGTATGTATTTTCTATAAATTGGCTTATGTTTTTATTTTCTTATCAGTTTTTTCAGAAAGTAGAAATTTCAATTTTGATGAAGCCTAATGTATTATTTTATGTTTATTATGTCACTGTTAAGATTTCTTTGCTTATCTCAAAATCATGAACAAATTTTTCCCATGTTTACTTTTTTTTTATAAGACTTTATTTATTTATTTGACAGAGAGAGAGATCACAAGTAGGCAGAGAGGGAGACAGAGAGAGAGGGGAAAGCAGGCTCCCTAGTGAGCAGAGAGCCTTATGTGGGGCTTGATCCCAGGACCCTGAGATCATGACCTGAGCCGAAGGCAGAGGCTTAACCGATTGCGCCAACCAGGTGCCCCCTATGTTTACTTCTTTATACTGTTGCTTTGTAGGTATATGTTTTCATGCTACAGAAATATTATTATTTAATATCTTATTCTAGTCTTACTATTTCTACTAAATACTGTAATTTTGGTAGCTATTTATAATATCATGCATATGTCAAACCTGTTACTTCTTAATATCTTATGATATTTTATATATATATATATATATAGAGAGAGAGAGAGAGGGAGTCTCCACTATATATTACTATTGATGACAGGGTGGCCCTTTATGCAAATTAGACTACCTCTTTCTAGACCTCAAACCTCTAATTCTAATGAACTAACTAGAGGCTTACATATTCTCTTCACAGTTTTACATTGGAAGTGAACTTCCCAGGCACTTATCTATTTGCCTCTACCTCTAACACTCGGAACTGTACCAATGCCATCTCCCTTCAAATTTGGCACAGTTTTATTATTCTTTCGTTCCTAATCCTGTCACGCACCAGAAGAAGATCCACATTCCTAGGATACTATCTTTTATCCTGCATTCTAATTTACTCTAATTTCCTCCTTATTCTTTTCATCTTTTATTCTGTGCCCCTCATGTCTTTTTCAAGTTAAGACAACAGTAGAAAGCCTTATATCCTCATCCGCTTATCTGTAAGTTTTCCTTACTTTCTTCAACAAGACCAACTCTGATCTTTCCTTGACAACATTAATTCCTCTGTAACCTTTTCTTTTTTTTCCCCTGTAACCTTTTTAAATTGTGGTCAGTTTTTTTCTCCTTTAACATGAGCTTTGAGATGAGTTAGGAGACTTTCTTGCTTCACATTTCCACTTCCAAACTCTTCTTCCTCCCTCTTCTACAAATACTCCCAGTGCTGAGTCTTTGCTGCTGCCTATCTTTTTAGTTGTCTACACAGACCTCACATCATCTCTCTCATTTATTCAAGGTTCTAACTGCCGTCTTATTTTATTTATTTATTTATTTATTTATCTGACAGACAGAAATCACAACTAGGCAGAGAGGCAGGCAGAGAGAGAGAAGGAAGCAGGCTCCCTGCGGAGCAGAGAGCCCGATGCGGGGCTCAATCCCAGGACCCTGGGATCACGACCTGAGCCGAAGGCAGAGGCTTTAACCCACTGAGCCACCCAGGCGCCCCTAACTGCCGTCATATTATCAAATTCTTCACCACTGCTCCTGCTTCAGTGCCTAAAGATTCCTGTATCCACAGTTAGCATCACACCAATGCCCTGGTGTCATAGTTCTATGAACTTCTTTTCTCTAATATTCTTTTCCTGTTTCTTGTCTTCACACCTACCTCAGCCAGTCACTCACGGAATGTACTCTTAGAACTTTGCCATTACCAAATCTATAACCCTTCCATGCACTCAATATGGATTATCCCCTTCTCTGACTGCCATATGCTTTCCTATAAGCTAACAGCTTCTGGCACAAGATTCTGATAATCCTTCTACCCCTGTGGACTGCCAATCCGTGAATCCCACCAACATTTCCTGTGCCTTCGGCCTTATCATCTATTAAGCCCCTCTTATCAAGATAAGTTCCACAGGATATCACAAATATAGTCATCATTCCCTTGCACTTGTCTTCAATTCTTCTGCACTTTCCTTGGTTTCTTGTAACTCCAACCTGGTTAAATCCTATTGTCCCCTTACTATGTTCCTACATGGTCTGCTGAGATCCTTTCAACTGAATGCACTTTCCCCAGACATCTCTAAGGGTTACTCCTTTCCTTCTACAAGACTTGACAAAAATGTTACTTCCTTAAGGGCAACTCTTTCCCCTTTTTAAATATTGCAGTACTCCTCCCTCACCCTTGGGTTTCCTGTTCTCCTTGTCTTTTTGCTCTTCCTGGAATTTCCTCCAAAACAGCTGTTACTATCTAAAACTCCAGGATTTTATTTATTTTATTTATCTACTGTTCTCTCTTCTCTACCCTCTCACACACAAGATAGAATGTGAGTGCCGTGTACCACTTTCCATAATTTTTTTCACTGAGGTATTCTCAGTTCCAAGGATAATGCTTAGTCCATGGAAGTAACTTAATAAATACAAAAAAATATGTTCAAGAGATGAACGAGCAGGGAGACTAGGTGTCTCAGTTGGTTAAGCATCCAACTCTTGATTTCAGCTCAGGTCATGATCTCATGGTTGTGAGATCCAATCTACATTGGACTCTGAGTCCTGGGCATGGAGACCACTCAGGATTTCTCTCTCTGCCCCTCCCCCCACCCTCTCTAGAAAGAAAGAAAGAAAAAGAAAAGAAAAAAAAGAAAAGAAAAGAATAAGCAAATGTAAATTGTCTCCAAAAAACTAGTACTTGCAGCACAGATAGTCTTGACATGAGCATCTAGATATTTTTGAGGATTTTCAAGTGTTTTCCCAAAGTTGAAACAACTTGTAAATGAAGAAGTCAGTACTGAAACCTCAAAGCTATAATTCTTTCCACTGCACTATCTAGCCTCAGAGCAAATTTAATTTCATTAGATGCTTAAGTGTGAAAATATCTGTCCTCCAATATTTGTGGTATGCTCTACTTTTATTAAAATATTATTACCACCTATTTATATATTATAAATATGGTAGGGAGACTGAACAAGAAAAAACTTGAGACTCCAGATATCAAATTTTCTATAGTAGAGAAAGGATAATGGGACAAAATTATTTCAATTCATTCTCAGGCTACTTTCAAAGAGGAGAGATAATATTGTGAAATAAAATGTATGTATATTCTTTTCTAGGTAAGATGATTTTCTGTAATTGCCCTGTTGGGATTTTAATAAGCTCTTGGAGGCCAAGGAAGTTTGTTTCTAAATTAAAAAGAGGGTATTGTTTGTCTATCTTCCATACCAGACCACAGCAATTTACTTTGTTACACAATGTTCAACACAATACAAACCTTTATTACAGATATAATACCTAGATTATACAAGCCTCAGTACTTCAAGAAGCTGAACTTTCTTGAGCCTGTGCATGCAGATTTTCTCTTTTACATAGCCACATATTGTGGGGGATTAAATAGCTAATAGAAATTTGATTTACATTTAACATAACTTCATTTTCATTTTGTAAATTTCTTTCCAGATTACTAATTAAAACACCAAGGGCTCCCCTAAAAGGTATTAAATCAGCAAGGTGTGCTCAAATATCTTTTTACAAATTGGAAATATTCAATTGTGCAAACCTTGATTCAGCCAACACCTTATTTATTTTTTATCAGTCTTAAACATCTTGATGCAATGTGCAGCAAAACACATCTATTTCCTAAAACCTTTGCAGATGTGAATCTTTCTAGCAGGACTTCTTTCTGCACAAATTGAAAATGGTATTTAATTTTAAAAGGAAAAATAAGAAGACTCCTAAATAATACTCTCTTACTGAGAAAGGACGGAACGCTGGTAATGTTTTCTCCAGTATATTTTACCGCTTGGTTAATGAAAGTAGCTATGATGCCTAATTGCTTTCTAACAGGTAGAAAAATTACTAATAAGGTCTTTTTTTTTCTTTCCTAAAGATGGACCCGTTCAAGTCATCAGCACTTTATGACATTAACTGTAGGATACATAAGGAAGTGGTAGTTGCAATAAATGGACCTTTTTGAAAAATACATAAATCGTCATTGAGTTTTGGGGAAAATGTTAATTTTGATCATCTCAGACTAATTAGATTGCCACTGTTATGAGAACTGAAGGACTGACTCAAACTTAATATACTATTGGGTTTATCCTTGGCTAATGATTCTTAACCTAAAATTTCTTAATAGTGTGGAGGTTGGACAATGCCCCCAAAGGTATGGAGATCCCAGTCCATGCAACCCAGAATGTCACCTTACATGACAAAAGGGGAGTGCAGATGTGATTAAGTTAAGGATCTCCAGAATGCCAGGTTATCCTATACTATCCGTCTGGGCACTACATGTGATCCTAAGTGTCCTTATCAGGAGGGGAGAGAGATTTGGTGAAGAAAAGAAGACTGTGTGAGCAAAGTAAATGGAAGAAGAGGGTGGCAGAAGGGAGCAGAGGCAGAGAGAAAAGGTACTTGGCCTGCCTTGGTGTTGGAAGAAGGGACCTGAGCCAAGAAATGCAAGTGATGCATCTTCAAAAGCCTCAATGGACAAGGAAGTGAATTGTCCCCTGGAACCTCTGGAGGGAGTGTGGCCCTGGGGCACCTTAATTCTGACCCAGTGAAATTGAGCTTAGACTTCCCACCTGCAGATTTTAAGAGGAGGCATTTGTGCTGTTTTAAGTAATTTGCTACAGAAGCCATAGGTAATGAAACAATGACATACACTAATGAAAAAAACACTAATACATTAACAAAAATTGTCTGCAACACCACGAATATTAGTGTGTAATCAATTGGAAGATCATAAAACTCAATGCAGTATGCAACTCATAGCTAACATATATAAAAAAATATATATATATATATACACTCACACACATTCTGAGGATAAACGTGATATTGACGAAAAATGATTTGTTAGGTTGTCATGAAATAAAATATAAATATATGATTTTATACTTTAAATTTTATGATAATTGTTTATGTACCTGTAAACTGATTTCTAAGAAGAAAAATAAAGATAGCTACTTTGTCTCATGCAATTCTGTTTCAACTCTATATTCTTATTGCCTGTTAAGAACACCTTAATTTTCTTTGTAGCTTTTCCCCCAAAGCAGGTAAATATGATCACGTAAGAGTAGATAGGATTTTAGTGATGCCAGCAGAAAAAGAAATTTACTCTTATCATGTTACCATACAAGCAGGGTACTTTCTGTTAAGGTATACATTCATTTTTAATACTTCTGGGAAAACCAGGAGCTAGGCATTACTGCAATGTCTGCTTTAAGCCCTACTGTCCTTTTCCCACGCTATCCCTTTCCTACTATGTACCATTTTACATAGCTTGGGCATCTGTAAGTGATAGGCATTTCTAAAATGCGCAATTTTCTTTTTTCTTCTGGGTAGACTTGCAAAGGCAGTTACCGTATTTTTATGACACAAATACCAAAAGTACTTTTGAAAATTTCTTATGCAGTTCATATGAGTAATAGTCCTCTATTCCTTGCATGCTTGCATCACAACATCTAGCTGTTGTCATCCGTGAAATGCTACTGATGTTTTCTACTCTGGTAGGGAGAGACACGGAAGACTATACTCACCTATACCAAGAGACCACACCTAAAACCTGATATTACTACAGAAAACATTTATGATATATTTTTTAAAGATTTTATTTATTTATTTGACAGAGAGATCACAAGTAGGCAGAGAGGCAGGCAGAGAGAGAGGAGGAAGCAGGCTTCCTGCGGAGCAGAGAACCCGATGCGGGGCTCCATCCCAGGACCCTGAGATCATGACCTGAGCCGAAGGCAGCGGCTTAATCCACTGAGCCACCCAGGTGCCCCCATTTATAATAATTTTAATTCTGGTCTGAAGACTTCTCTGGAATTAATTTTTATAGTTCTGGATATCTGAGTGTGATAGGGTTTAGGACAATATATCCCAAAATAATGTATGGCACCATAGAGTACTGCACATTTTAAGCTAAGGGGTTTGAGAAAAGGTCCCTGACCTCCCCCAACCTCACTTTTTCTTTCCGGAAACCGGTCATTTATCATCCTCTGGTGAGAGATGCCCTGCCTCTCATACCCAAAGAAAAGGAGCATCCCTATCTTCAAAGATAAACGAATGCCAAGAAGAATCCTAACAAACCAGGCTCTTTAAAGTTTCCCCCCAGAAGGTGCCTGGGTGGCTCAGTGGGTTAAAGCCTCAGGTCATGATCCCAAGGTCCTGGGATCAAGCCCCGCATAGGGCTCTCTGCTCAGCGGGGAGCCTGCTTCCTCCTCTCTCTGCCTGCCTCTCTGCCTGCTTGTGATCTCTGTCTGTCAAAAAAAAAAAAAAAAAAGTTTCCCCCCAGTATATTACAATTACTTAATACTCCTTAACCTATCATATTCCTCCATGTCTATCCTTCATCAGACTTAGAGTGACAACACACGGGCCCAACTGGTCCTTCAGTGATCATTTCCTTATGAAGTCTTCCATGTCATGTAAACTTTACATTAAATAAATCTATATGCTTTTCTCCTGTTAACCCATCTTTGTCCGTTAAATTTTCAGACCCAGCCAGGGACCCTAAAAGGGTCAAGGAAAACTTCTTCCTCCCCTACAAGAGTAAATCATGGGAAATATATGTAGAATCGTCATGCTGGAGAAATATATATATATATATATATATATATACACACACACACACACACATACATACACACACATATATATGTGTGTATATATACACATATATAAAATCTCCTTTTGATCAGTTATTGCAAGAGGAATATTGAAGTTTTCAATTATAATGGTGAATATTTCTTTGATTTTTCCTTTTTATTCTATCAGATTTGCTTCATGTATTTTGAAGCTCAACTTTTGTGTGCCAGTGCATTAAGGATTTTTAAATCATCTTAGAGAACTGACTACTTTTTCGTAATGCAATGTCCCTCTTAATCCTTGATAATATTCCTTTTCTGAAGTCTGCTTCATCTTATATTAACAAAGGCTTTTCGGCTTTTTTTTAATTAGTATGCACATGACGTATTTATGGAGCCTTTGAGGGAGTTGGGGGCTGATCAAGGAAAAAGCTCTGACCATGAGGTGACAATTTTATTGGGTGACACTCGGGCAGGTTTGTATTGTATGGAGGTGGACCACTGTACAACAGTAGTCTGCTCAGGGAAGCTCATGTGGGATTGCTACTCAGAAGGGGAGGAGAAAAGGGGAACTCTCAGGAGAGGGGGGACTTATGTGTCTAGGTGATAGCGTGTCAGAGCCCAGCAGAAGGACAGCAGTGGCTTGAGGTCCTTATGGCCCAGGCTTTATCCTATCTATTCCTAGCAGATGTTGGTGAGGTTTCAGGAGTATGCAAAGAAAGCAGGCTCCAAATGGCTAAAAATCTGTTTCTTTGGGTTATTTCAAAAGCAACCAGATATGTACATATTTTAGTTTGGCACCCGATGGCTTTTGAGTTAATGGGTTGCAGCCTGCAATAAAGAAATAAACAACCCAGGGGCCAAGATACATACAGAAACCATCTTTTGCCTTATTTATATAACAATCCAGTCCTGGTCCCAAGTTGTCTTATAATCTAAAGTGTATGTTGTTTTGTGGCACCTGAATGTGAAGCCAGTGATAAAGCATTTCCAATACCCAGAATCTGAGAAGAGCACAAAGGAGGATTTCAAAACTCAGCTATAGCCAGTCTGCCCTCTTGGTGGGGAGAGCCAGGAGCATAGGTTAGAAAAGGAAAGGATTTGGATCAGTTCCAGAGCGTTATGGTGGCCCCTTTGGCCCCCACCCTGGCCACCTGTGTAGCCTGGGGTCTGTTATCTACCCACATGGAGTAAGAAGTGCCAGCGGTGCACAGACTCCTTTCTCATGTGGCTCTTGGACAAGATCCTGAAAGACAGACTGGACCTCAGGGTGAGAGAGAAGACACGTATTTCCTCTTCCAAGGGAGAATCGGCCTCTCCTTCCTGGCTTTTTTTTTTTTTTTTTTTTTTTTTTTGCCTTTTTCTGTTTTTATTACTTCGTGTGGGGTCGCCAGCAGAGAAGATAAATGACCCCAGTCCTTGGCGACACCACCTTCTTCTCCAAGGTCCTCCTTCTTGTCTCCTTTTCACAGGTTCCCTCTTTCCACCTCATCTGCCCCAGGAGTCTGGACTCCATTCTCCTCTCTGGGAGGTGCCCCTGCTGCTGTGAGCAGGGTCTAACTCACAGCTCCTGGTTTGGAGCACCCCTTTCAGCAGGAGAGTTGCCACCTTAGGAGTCTGAGAAGGGCCAGAAATATAAGCACTTCTGCATTTAGTCGCTTTAAATAATGCTTTCTCTGCCCAGAACAGCACATCCAAGAAAGATGGGAGCAAAGCCAAGTTAGCTGTTTACCCAGGCACCTCTCCTAATTGTGCTTAGGTCAGTCTTGGCCTGCTGTCTCTTCCTTCTGGCCTCTCTCATCTGCTATTGGGGTCTTTATGGACAGGATGTCCTCATCTCAGAGAATCTTAAATTACCAGCCTGATTACAAAGAACTCTTCTTGCTGTAGCCTGTTACAAGGTCAGGGGCAGCCCACCGTTGGTCCAGATGCATGCACATCTCTCCTTTTTCAAGTCAGTCCCTAAGTCTTAGAATTACCAGTGGCTGCCTGGTGCAGGTTGGGTGCATGCACCAAAGTACATCATGCAGTTTGAATCTCAAAAGGCAAAACTAGAATACTCGAGAAAAGTTTAAATACTAATGAAATTTGGATCAATGTATGAAATAACATTCTAGTAATAGTAGTGATTTAAAAAATGTGATAAGCTCTCTTCGAAGGAACTTTGTCAAGAAGTTGTAGATAGGTTCATTTTTTTGCTAGTAAGCTTAATCAGAGTTACCTGAAAAAAAAAATCTTTACAATCTAACACTAATAATTTACATATAATTTATATCAGACTTTAAGTTATGTCAAATTATACAAGTGTAAACAGAACAATTATAAATAACACACTCACACTGAAGAAGAACAAAAGATCATTCCTCAACACTGTTTCTTCTTAATGTTGGTTTTACAGTGTCTTTTTTTTTGCTCTTTTTTCTGAAATTTATTTTCTTATATTTACTACTTAATGGTTTTTAATTAACATATCTTTTATAATAAAATCTAAAAAGATGCCAGGTCAGAGACCATATATAATGTACGATATATAATAAATATAAATAAATACATTTATTCTATTTGTTTTGAATACTATGCCAAAAGAATGCACTTATCTATAAAGGTCCAGTGAAATAAATTATATATTTTATAAATTCTGTTAAAATTAATAAATCCTTTGGAAATCCGAGTCTTCAACCAAACTAACTAATACTCGTAGCATACTAAGTAGCAGGATCCATTGTGAGTATTTAATCTTCACAGCCACCTGTGATATAGGTGTTAATTTTTTTCTTGGTACACAGAAGAAGAAACTGAGGCATAGAAAATGAGAATACCTTGCTCAAGGTCGCACAGCTATAGTGGAGGGACTCTGTCTTGGGAGTCAGTTTTGAGAACTTGTGATTTTTAAGCACTCCTCTGAATTATCTCCCTATAACAAACATGATGGCAAAAATTTGTATCAACAGGCTTATGTATTAATTTCATATAAATGATCTCTTAATTCTTACCATTATGAGTGTTTGTTCTTACTACACGAGGTGCTGTTACCTGAGATTATTAGAACTTACTAGTGATACCTACATATTCTTGCAAAGCTTTGAGATATTTACAATGCTGTAAATCACATTCAAAATATTCTGAAGCCAAAACCCTTTTCCTCACTTTGCAGATATGAGGCTTGAGTCTCAGAGAGCTTAGGAAACTTTTCTAAAAGCATGCAACTACTAAGCGACCTTGCTGACACATGAGCTCAATATTGAGATCTGGTTTCAGTTTTTCTACTACATGACAAAATGTCCCAGGTTTTTATCTTTTTTTTTTTTTTACGATTTTATTTATTTATTTGACAGAGAGAGACACAGTGAGATAGGGAACACAAGCAGGGGTAGTGGGAGAGGGAGAAGCAGGCATCCCACAGAGCAGGGAACCTGAGCAGGAAGCCCAATGTGGTGCTAGATCCCAAGACCCTGGGATCATGACCCCAGCGAGCGAAAGGCGGAAGCTTAAAGACTGAGCCACCGAGGTGTTCCCAGGTTTCTATCCTTAAACAAACAAACAAAACACTCTACTAAGATTGTCTTTCAGCCATTAGTGCTCTCTGAACTTGTTCAGGGGAAAACATGACTGCTATCATCAGATGTAAATTCCAAGAATAATCATCTCCTTTTTAGTATCTTCTCCCTTTCCTCACTATGAAGTTGTAGTACAGAAAATATGATGTATATACATCAAAAAAATTTTTAAAAATACCTTTATATTTCCTCTGTCTTATTCCATTTGCTTTTTAAGTTAATGCTGATGCATTCTCCAGGTGTAGAAGTTATGATATTACATCTTTCTTCTGATATTTAGTAGTAAACACTAATCTATCCTTGAAGGCAAATCCTTGAGAAGTTGTCAGTAATTTGCGTTTTTTAATATTGTCACATTTATACTAAGTATTTGGATCTTGAAGATTTTAGGATTCACTTACAACTTCATGGTCTCATTTATGTATTTTTTTTTAAATTATTTGCCACTCAGAGCATGTGAAAGAATGATTAAACATCAATTTGAGCCAGTTCTAGCAAGCGGTTCGTTCTCCCAGTGCAGTGTGCAGCCATGAGTGACTATGACTTCTGGTTTAGAGCTCCCAGAGAACGTTGGATGATTGAATTTGTGCTTATCAGATTGAAGTTTGAAAAATGTAGTGCCATTAGATTGATTTTTTTTCAAAAATATATGTATATATATTAAACACTAAATTGAAACCCTTAAAATGTAGCTCTAAAGTGAAAACTCACTGTTTCTAGTTATGAAGTTTCTGGTTTTAAAAAATGAATTAAATCATTGCCTTGATATATATGAAATTTTCATAAATAGAATATTTATATATGTACTAATTTTCTTAAAAATATAAAAGTTCCTGTGTTGCTTCACCTTGCATATGTATGTATATGCAATTATAGATGGATAAATTTATAAATATATAAAAAAAATCAAGAAAAATCTTTCTGACTTGGATCTTTGTAGATAAGTAAAAAATAGATTCCCGATTACATTCTAATGCAACCTAACATAGTTTTAAGAATATGAATTCAGAAGATAAACTACTAATTGCTAAGCCCTACTTAGCCCCTTATTAGCTATGTGACTTGTATAGTATTCTCTGTGCCATGTTTCTTTCTTCTTAAAATGGGGCTAATAAAAGTGTCTACCTTGTATGCTTTTTTCAATAAAAATTAATTCAAAATTAATTTTTAATTAATGAAAATATATGCAAAATACTTAGAAAACTTTCTGGCATATAATTAACACTATATAATTATATGCTTTTTTAAACTCTCTTCTGATATGTGTTTTGAAGCCACAATTTCTACCCTAAATTTTAATGCTTCACCTATAAGTATACTAGAAATAAAGAAAAACATATGTGATTCTTTAAAATCAAGAACAAGTCAACAATACACACTACCACTGCTTCTTTTTTTTTTTTTTTAAGATTTTATTTATTTGAAAGAGAGAGCAGGAGCAGAGGTGAGGGGCAGAGGAAAAGAGAGAAGCACACTCCCTGCTGAGCAGGGAGCCGAATGCAGGATTCAATCCCAGGACCCTGAGATCATGACCTGAGCCAAAGGCAGATATTTAACTGACTGAGCCACCCGGGCACCCACTACCACTGCTTCTATTCAACATTGTAAAATAGGTACTATCCAGTGGAGTAAGAAAAATTAAAAATATATAAGAATTGGAAAAAAAAACTGTGTTCACAGGTAATATGGATTTGAAGTCAATATTACATATTCAACTTCATTTGTATGTACCATCATAAACAGAAATATAAATGTATTTTAAAACTATCATTTGTAATGAATAAGAAAAACTAAAGTATCCAGAAAAAAATCTAACATATTTTCAAGACTGGAATGCACACAATTAAAAAATTATTGGAAGACTTTTGTGAAAACCAAAATATTTATGGATATGAACATTATTGACAAGATGTCAGTTCTCTTCAAATGTAGAGTAGGATGAAGTTATCTCCAATTGAAATCCAAAAGGATTTTGCGAGGAACTTTTAAGTTGATTTTAATGATTATATATTGTAGAAAAGGCCTCAAAGTAGCCAACACATTCTGGATGGAGAAGGATTACATAGTGGTATCTGCACTAATAAAACTCAACTTATTTTAAAATTTTACTAATCACTAAAAAGGAACAAGAGTAGTTTGTTTTTACGTGGGAAGAATAGGAATATAAATCACTTTTTGGCTCTGGGACTATATTCAGTTCTCATTGGTACACTCCAGGAATGGCAATATGTTACTCGGACCTGGTGAACAGAAGGTGGTAGGTAACTCAGATGTCTATAAGTGTGCCAAAAGACTAGATTGCTTGAAACTTTAAGGGGCTATGGGGGCATGTAGTAGAAATAAAATGGCCATGAATTGTACTCCCTCTCATTAAAAAACTCTGTTTGTTTTGGAGGCAACATACCAGTCCAACGTACTTATCACGTGACCAAGATGTCTCAAGTGGGACTCAGGGAAAAAGAAACGTTGCAGTAGGTTCAGTCTGCAGTGTAAGATGCCTCCATCGTGCCGTATGTCCCAGGAAACCAATATGTTAGAGATGTCCCTTGCATAAGGATGCTGTGTGGTCTTTGGTAAACCCAATAGCGGATGTCTAGGAAGTTTACAGGGAAATGCAATACCATTTGTGACAAAACAAACAACAACAACAACAACAACACCCCACCACATTCTCTTTTTGTAAAATAACTCCCTGCGTGGAGTCCCTCTTCATGGGACCTGCATTCTCCATTTTGAGTTGAGTATTATCAAGTCTACTGAACATAAAGCTGCAAGAGCTAAGAAGCAAGTGGTTGTACAGTGGAAATAGAATAGTGAGGACTGGGCTTGATCAGATCCAGAAGGCGTGAGTAGAACTGCACGATGACATGGCCCAGTCTTTCATGATACTTAGCCATATCATACCAACAAAAGTGTGTGTGTATCTCCAGAAAGCTAGCGTATCTGTAAACACACACACACACACACACACACACACTCACAAACTTTGTTTTAGTCACTGATTTAGGGGGAAATTCTTAAAAATGAAGGAGGGAGACTGTGTCCTTAGAAACTTATTACAGATGTGATCCAATATACGAAATTGTTAATTCAGGAACAGGAAATGAAAAGTTGTAGACATTTTATTAACTTCTTTTTGTATACTGTGTTTAGATTTCTTTAGATATACAGTCCACATGCAGTCTGTAGTTTAGTCAGCAACTAATTTCAAAGATTATTAGCACATATTTGTGATAAATCTAGTATTAATTTTGTCCAACTTCATATTCATAGCACTGCTTTTTTTTTATTCTTTATCATGCCTTGGTTATTTGTCCATTATACTGAGGCACATTTAAGGTCTAGAGATTAATCTTACAAGTAGGTCACCACTAAAAATGATTATTAGCATTTTATAGTTATTGTTTTCTTATATTAAAAAATTTATTATTAAGGAACTTGAATTTTAGCCTATACATTGTTTTGTATTTTCTAAATGACTTATTCTTTGTGAGGTACATACCCAGGAATTTCCCTTGTCCAAAATTATAAAATAAAACCAACATGTAGAAACAAAAAGATCTCTTAATAGCCTAAGTTAATATGATAACATGCAAGCAGAGCTAATATATTTTACTAGATGAGAATTCATCATATGTCATAAATCTAATGAGTTTCTGTATTTTCTAGCTTTCTTACCAAGATATTCTGAGTAAATTAGGAATAGACTGAAGTAGTCACATTGGCAAGATAGCAAGCACATGGGAAAAAGCAGGCACATTGAGGAGAAAGAAGACGGGCAGACAGCAAAAAGATCAAGGAATTAAAAAGCTTGCGAAACAGGTGACAATTATATGGTTTTCAGTATTTCTGCAGTTATGTAATGAAAGGCCAGTGGTTATCTAAACCTTAGTCCTTTCTGTAGTCTATCATGTGGCAACACACAGTTTTACCAAATCGTAAAATCCTAAACTTCAACTCCTTAACATCTCAGATCAATAATCAAACTGCATAATGTTCTTCAAAATCTACTTCAGAGTGAAATGATTACATATTTATTCTGTGATACTAAGTAAATGTAAAGACAAATTTTTATTCATAATTTGCACACACAAAAATAAACATGCCCCTAATGCATAACTTTGTAATGTCCAATTTGACATTCTAAAACACGAGAAAGTGGAAAGGAATCTCATTTATTCAGCATCATGGTAGAATTACAACATTTTCTGTAATTTTCCAGATAACATATTTTATTCATTTCAAGTGCAAAATAATCTTAATATACCCATTTTAATTTAATTATTTATTTTTTTCTCATGTATTTCAATACCTAATTTTAAACATATGCTAAATATAGTCTAGGATTTTCCATTTTTTTCTTTTGAAACATCTTTCTGTCACCTTCATTTTCATTGCCATCATTTAATTCAGAACTAAATGTTTAACTGCAAAAGCATGTATAATTTTCCACATTCATTTTCCTATGTCTGCCTTCCTAATACTCCCCCATTCTCAGAGTCATATAGTATATGTGGCACTTTAAATTTTGTATTTAACTCAATGATATTTTGTATTGCTTATAGTATTTTATGAATATTAATTTTGCCTCTCTGTTGTAGAACTACACCATGTACTCCTTAAGGCAAAGGTAAGGCTTTCATTATTTAATCAGCACTCTATCTTTTTAAATCCTAGAACAATATTGAATGTATAATGCCTTCTGAATAAATAACTATTTTTATGTTTAAATGCAATTACAGTCATTTGAAAAATGATATCTTACACTAGCTTCATGTAAGTAGTTTCAAATTTTCTACAGGCACAAAACTCTTTGATAGAATGAGACTTATATTTAAACTAGAAAAATATGAGCATAACAACTTCCATTGAAATGATTTGGGGGTAGCAGAGCTCACAAATTTTACTTGCTTTCAAACAGAAAACCTCTGATGTATGCAAATCTGAAAATGTCTTTTTTATAATATTTAGTCTTGCTAAATTCTAGTATTGATGGATCAATTATTTCAGAATATAAAAATGTCAAAAATATAAAAATACTTTCCTATGATTAGTATTTATAATAATTTGCCACTTTTGTAAGCTTTGTGTTCCAACTATATTCAAAAATGTGTTTTGGGTTTTGAGTAGCTTGGGGGATCAGAAGTAATATAGTCATCCATCCAATGCACACTTGGTGAGCACTTTCTATAGTGCTCTTAGGTGTCTTGCATTTTGATGGGGAAGACAAATACAAAGCACACATAATGTCAGGTGTAGTTAGGGCTTATGAAGAAAAAAATGAAGCAAGGTAAGCTTGTTACAGATTTAGTGAAGGCATATATATATATATATATATATATATATATATATATATTTAGAACTTGGATGCTTTTAAGATTCTCAGTCTGTCTGATGTCCAAGTTCAAGAAGAAGAATACTCAGGACTCATGAGTTTCCAGTCGTCTTGCTTTGGAAAGATAGGACAAAGCTATTTGTATCTAAAGCATGATGGGTCTTACAGAGAAGGGACTCAACCTTGAAGATCAAGGATTAAAATTTAACATATTTAACCATTTGTTCATAGAATTGCAAAATTACGTCGTAAAATAATATTAACTATGTATGATGAGTATATATCAAAACTTTTTTTGTTATTAAAGTAAGAATTTAAGCAGTTTTTATATGTAGGGGATGCAGTTTTGAAAAAGTTGAGCACTACCAGTTTGACATCTGACTCAAACATACTAACAGTAGATTATATTTGTAAATAATTATTCTCTAAGCAACTCAAAGCCTTTCAGAAATCTTTTTCATTAATCCATATAACTTTAAGGAAAATTTAAGAGACTGCTACCACTGCTTTTTTCTCCAGGGGACTAAAAGTAAGGCACAGTCGGATTAAGCTGCCTTGCCCCAGGTCAGTCAAGCTTTTAATGGAACTGAGAATAGAACCTAGCCTACTGACTTTTTCCAAGGAGCTAGTTTCAGAACCTCGCCTCACCGTCAGAAGAGTGTGCTTTTTGCCATTACCAGAGGCAGAAAGGTAAAAATAAAAAATTGCCTATGTCAAAATCATGCCACCTTTGGAAAGGTTAACTTTCTCATGGTTCACAAAGTAAGCTTTTTGCCTTTTCTTTTCTTTTCTTTTTTTTAAATATTAGGAATCCAAAAACTATAATAAAGTTTTGGGAAACCATTGAATGTGATTCTTCTTTCTGTTGTTAATATATCAATGTCAATATTTTCTATAAAGTATACACATTACACTGGACACTGTTAATAAACCGAACAAACACTTGCTAATCCAGTCTGTAAAACAGCCATTTGTTTACTTTCACAAATGTTTTTGAGACCTGCTTAGTAGGAGTGGGACATGTATCAGGAGTGATAATGATATTTATAAAAGATTTTGTCCCTTTTTCTACTTGGAAGGAATTTCTAGCATAATCAGGGCAGTAACTCCATCTATAAAGCACATGAAAATGTCATTTAATATCATATATAAAGTACTGTACTACTTCACCATAATGAACAACAGGAGTCAGTTGGGTTTCACAAAGGTTTCCTGAAATGCCATTGAAACTCGGATTTTGGCGGCCAGATATTAGGACAGTGGGAACTACAAGAGAAAGAGCATATTGCGTGGTCACCCCTGCCCCCGGATTTGGGCTGAACCCTAACCATGTATTCCATGAGCAAGATTTTAGGTGAGGACTACAGTTACTGGAGGTCTTTCTTCCCTAGCTTTGGTCTGTCAACCAGCTCTGCTGCTTCGTAGAGAGCCTGCCCTCTCAACTGCTGTCCTTTGGCTGGAGTGCTCCTTGAGCTGTGCAGCTACCTGCTAGCAAGCTTGCCCTTTGACCTGTCCTCCCCTGTGCTGCTTTGTGCCACAGCTCCCAAAGCTAGCAAACCTCTGTTACAAATTTAACTGACCAAAGTCAGAAATTTTAAGAATTGGCATGTAAGGACAGGGATACGGGCTTGGGGCCCTTCTTAAAGTGGTCACAAGTTGTCTCTACTCGAGCCTCTGTGTTTCAGACTGAACTGTGTGTGTCAATTTCAGCAAGAGGAATGACTGACACTAGGCTTAGGGGAATGACTCTGATCCTGTAACCAGGGATTTTGTATGTCCTGTGTAGGCATTGGAACCATAACCCAAGGATGACTGAAATGTAGGAATACATATGAAAATGGAGTGAGCAGTAAAAGTAATAGTAACAATGACAGGAATGGCAGTAGAAATTACTATCAGTGGCACAATGTGCTAAGTACCCAAAAAATCAGTATAAAATCATCAGTGGTTCTGCAAATACCTTCGGGTTTAATGTATTGCTAGGAAATATTGAACTACTGAAGTTTTTAGAGCAGAGCTGAGCTTTAGAAACATTACTCTGGTTGTGGAATAATACTACCATAGGCTTTATAATCAATTATTTTAATTGATAAATCAGACACCAACCAAGTTTTAGAATTACTGTTTTAGGCCACTTACTATTGTAGTTATATAGACATGTCAGTCACTTTACAAGAACTAAAATTCATGCTCTGCTATTCACTATTGTGTGAGCCTGGGAAAGTTAATTTTCTCTATTCACTCAGGTATTAAAATCTTTAACATGAAGATAGTACTCAGATCTATTTCATGGGGCTTTGGTGAGAATTGATTGAGTTAATATATTTAAGATATTTACAACTGTGTCTTACAGACAGTAAACACTGATATAAAGGTTGTCATTTTAAAAAATACTTATTAAGGGGTGCCTGGGTGTCTCAATCGTTTAATTGGCCAGCTCTTGATTTCAACTCAGGTTACTATCTCAGGGTTGTGACTTCACCATCATGAGATCGAGCCCCACCCTGTGTTGGTTTCCATGATTAACACACAGTCTACTTACCCCTCTACCTCCCTCTGCTTACATGTGTACCCTTTCTATCTCTCAAATAAAAAAGAAATACTTATTAAATAATATCCATTCAACAAATATTTATTGACTGTTTATATTCCAGGTACTGTTTTAATGTCTAGCAATATGGCAGGGAATAAGCAGATGAAGCAAACAAATTGTCTTCATTTATTGCAATAAAATACACAAAATTGCAATAAAATACACAAAACAAAACAAAACTGTCCTATGTCTTGTAACAAAACAGTTGCATCTTGGGTGTTTGGGGGTTTGAGGAAACAGAGGAGGATTTTTAAATAGAGCTTATCACAGACTTTTGTTGATATATTGAACGGTTGAACATCTGACTTCATTCTTGTTTCGAGAGGAATGCTTGCAGTGTGTGTGTGTGTGTGTGTGTGTGTGTGTTGGTGAAAGGCAAGTCCCCAGCTCATACTAGGGAATTTAAGGTTTCTGTACTTTCTTCTTTCTGCCGTCTGGCCATTGAAGCACTAGACTGTGACTGAGGTTCTCCCAGGGAACAATCAAGCAGTTAGAGCTGAGGATTATCTCACTCGGTGCACAGTGGAGTCAAGGGCCCAGTGGTGCTAACAGTTGTGGGAGTTCAATGGGGCTGGGCCAGTGGCAGCACCGTGTGAATGACAAGGACGTGGCACAGGCTATTTTTATTTGCTACCTGTAGCTCCCTTTCATGGTCTTTGGACTTCCCAGCTATCTTTTCATTATGATTTTCATTATGGTCAGAGTCAGTTTCTTTGTTTCCAACTGAGCATGTTCCCTGGTATACCTTTGATGACAGTCAAATCACTGTCATTATAGCATAGCTACAAGAGTGAAGTCATGAGGAGACTTGAATTCATTCAACCAAAATATATGAGAAGCTCCTCTGAGTTAATCACCATAATTGAGCAAAAACAGGTATCATCTTTGCCCTCTTTAATCAAATATTGCACATACAAATTTGAAATTGCAGCTATAATAAATCTTTTGAAGGAGAGGTACATTATACATGATTATTTGAAGCAGGAGGATTTGACCTGATCAAGGATGTCAACACAGGCTTTCCTGAGGCTTTGACAACTGATTTGAAATTAATGGTTGAATGGTTAACCAAAAAAAGCCAGAGGTGTGGGCGGGTGGGGGGGGGGGGGCAACAGTATTTCATGATCGGGCATTGCTTATTCACATTCCTTAAAGTGGGAAGAAGGATGGGGAAGGTCATTTAAGAATTGGGAAAAAATGTCCAGTTTTTTAGATTATAGTGAATTATAGAGTGAATCTAGAGAAATAAGGTACCAAATAACTAGGAGCTATTGGGTTTGGTGCAGGATTTTTATCTCAAGTAATCACTTTCATTTAATAGTAAGTAAGAGCCTAAAAGCAGAAGGAAAACCAATGAAATATTTAAATCGTGTGTGTGAGTAGTTTAGGGTTTTTAAAGTTGTATTTTAAAAATCTAACTTTGTGTCCAATGTGAATAATTAATTAGATGGAGAGTAAAATAGATTTAGATACAACACTTTAGATTTATATTAAAATCTAACAGAAACCTCTTCAGTGATGTAAATGTTAATATATCTAGGATGTTCATTTGAAATATGGCTGAATTTTAAGTTTTAAATTTAAATTTAAATAGCACTGTGTGGCTGGTAACTACCATATTGGAAAATGCAGAAAAGCTATTGCAACAATTCAAGCAAGAGATGATAGCAGGTCAGATTATAATCGAGACAATGGGGATGGAAGGAAACAGAAAGATTAGAGAAATTTATAAGATAGTGTTAGATATGAAGATGAAGGAGAGGAAGGAATCAGGATGACTTGGTTTCTGGCTTACATAGTTGGATTAATATTGATTGTAAGGTTTCACAGGCGAGATAAACAAGACATCAGCTGAGGTAGGCGCAAGGCAAGATTTATTAGAGGCACCCTCAGGCGAGAGGTTCCACCACTCTGGAGAGGGGAGTCAGGGAAGTCTCGCTGAGAGTGGGTTGGGGGAGTTTTTTATCCGGCTAAGGCAGGGCATGGATTCACATCCATACATAGTAAGGTATTTGGTTATCGGAGGGTATGAGGGAGTCCTGATGTTCCTGTACTCTGCATAGGTATTGGGTTACATATGGTGATGTGTCCTTGGCATACGTCCTTTTGGTGGGAGAGTCATGGATTAAGGAAAGGGGACGGCCTGGAAGATGGCAGGCTGGTGGCCACTTTTATTGTTCCTCCTGCATTCCCGGAGCCGCCAACCCAACACTGATGTTATTCACTGAAGAGAGAAACACGGAAAATACCACCTTGTGGTCATGAGGATCATGATTTCAATAATGGGCTTTTTATTTTTCAGGTATAAGGTATCAAATAAGCAGTGGTATTTATTAATCTGGAGTCAGAAGAGAGCTCTAGGTTAAAGACCTACCTTTATGAAAATAATTTTATGAATTGTATGAGGCATGAGACAGCTGAGGGAAAGAATTTGAATAGAAAGGAGAATAAAATGCACTTGAAGAAACTCTATTAATAGGTGAGTACACAAGAATGAATTACCCCACCATGATGACTAGGACAACATCACGCCATTATTTTTCTCTTTGTGACTCAAACTTATTTATAAAATAAATGGCTTGAAGATATTTGGTAAAACTCAATCATCATTTAATCACTAAAAAAAAAAAATGCTCTTCTTAGCCATCTGTACCCCAATGTTTATAGCAGCAATGGCCACGGTCGCCAAACTGTGGAAAGAACCAAGATGCCCTTCAACGGACGAATGGATAAGGAAGATGTGGTACATATACACTATGGAGTATTATGCCTCCATCAGAAAGGATGAATACCCAACTTTTGTAGCAACATGGATGGGACTGGAAGAGATTATGCTGAGCGAGATAAGTCAAGCAGAGAGAGTCAAGTATCATATGGTTTCACTTATTTGTGGAGCATAACAAAGAACATGGAGGACATGGGGAGATGGAGAGGAGAAGGGAGTTGAGGGAAATTGGAAGGGGAGATGAACCATGAGAGACTATGGACTCTGAAAAACAACCTGAGGATTTTGAAGGGGCGGGGGGTGGGAGGCTGGGGAACCAGATGTTGGGTAATAGGGAGGGCATGTATTGCATGGAGCACTGGGTGTGGTGCAAAAACAATGAATACTGTTACGCTGAAAATAAATAAATAAATTTAAAAAAATGCTCTTCTTTTTTATCTCAGATATTGGTGGTTCTATAAGATTTAATTTTTATGTTTCTGTATGGCTAGGGCTTTGTGAATACATTTTATTGGAACTTGGGTTAATTAAAAAAGGCTTGGAAAATAAAAGATGACTCAATAGGTTTTGAGAACTCTGGGAAATCTGTCCCCATGAGGTATATGTTTACATTCAAGAGGGGATAAAACGAAGAACGATGAAAATGCTACAAAGTGTGTAAATGAATAGACACTTGCCTTACCTCCCCCTTTACTTATTTATCTTTCAATGAGTAAGAACCCAGGATTCTTCCCCTTCTATTTCCAAGGAGAATTTGTTTATAATACAGAGCTATCTCCCTCTCTCAGGAGGGCGGAGGTTCAGCATATACAAGCTGCCATATTCATATTTTGAGGTTCATCTCCTGTGATGCAGACCTTGTTGTATGCAAAGAAATGTCTATCTGGCTGTCACTGGATAGACCCAGAAGAAGGAAAGATTAGGGCAAGAGTGACCATTGAGCATTGCAGTTATTGCTATAGGACAAGATAATTTTCCTTGATCAAGAAATGTCATGTTTACTTTTAGGAAAATATGAATATTTAATAAAATTAATATGAATGTGTATTAAAGGTTAGCCACTTCTCTAATATTCATTACTCTTTTGGCCATTCTTCAATATAGGTAGGTACTTCCAGTTTGGAAATAAGTAGAGATAGTAATAATCCTTATAAAGACAACATGTTTAAAAAAAAAAAAACCTCCAAAAAACAAAAACTTTAAAACTTTCTATCTATATTATCTCACACAACTTTGAGCTACAAGCATACGTTCTTCATATTTAATGGTGCTTAACTTATTTTCCTTAATACTATTCTCATTTGCCCATTTGCAATAGTCCTATTAAAATCATAAGCTAATTGAAGAGTAGGGTTATATCACATTTATTTGTGCTTTTACTTGTGTATTATTTTGCATCCGTGAATGTTTGCATAGCCTAAGTTGAATTGGCCAGATTTGATGTGGTTTGAAAACCTGTACATGTAGCCCTGAGGTTCATAGAGAAAGCCTCACCTCACTCTCCCTCACCCAATTTCCCCATAGCTCTATATTACTGGTATGAATCTATTCAAACCATTACTTTGTGAAAAGTTTTTATATTTTATTTATTTTTTTTGAGAGAGAGAGAATGAGCACAGGGTGGGGGATGGGCAGAGAGATAGGGAGAGAGAGAATATTAAATAGGCTTCACACCCCAGGCAAAGAACCCATCTTGCTTATCTCAGGGCTCAATCTCACATCTCTGAAGTCATTACCTGAGCCAAAATCAAGAGTCAGGCTCTTAACTGACTGAGGCACCTGGTGGCCTCTCCTTTGGGAATATTTAGCAGATAATTCTATTCCTTGTGTGAATAGAGCTTGGATTTGTTGAATAAATTTACCATTTGGACAAAGATCATCACCAAAATCAAGGAAGACTCTAAATTATTACATTAGTCATATGCATCATTCCATGAATATTTAAGAGTTCTGAGAAACAGTTTTATTGTGTCTTTCCCAAAAGGTAAGTAACTTGCTCTTAAAAGGGAACAACTTTCTACAGAAAAGAGGAAAGAGTATTCAAAATTTTTCTTTTTCTTTTTTCTTTCTTTCTTTCTTTCTTTTTTTTTTTTTTTCCTTCTGAGAGTCTTGTTTAATGCTTTCCATGATACCTTATTTGGAGAGATATAGGTGTGTTCATTGTAAGAAATTGTTTCATTTGGTTTATAATTTCCTTTGGTAGATATTTTCACTGATGACTTTCCCAGAGAAATTCTATCTATATAAAATTGAATCTAGATATCAGCTGCTCCACTGAATTCTTGAGGTACCTTCAAGGAAACCTTGTAGTCACAACTATGTCTAAAATTTGCTGGGATTGCCTCTCATATATTATGTGGTTAAATGATAGTATCAATAAGAGGACACTGTGGCTTTCTTTCTTTCTTTCAAGACATTCATTTTATTTGAGAAAAAAAGATACAGAGAGAGACATGAGCAGGAAGGGCAGAAAGAATCTTAAGCAGACTCTGCACTGAGTGCGGAGTCCTACATGGGGCTTGAACTCAAGACCCTGAGATCAGGACTTGAGCTGAAACCAAGAGTCCAGTGCTTAACCCCTTAACCAACTATGCCACCCAGGCATCCTACTGTGGCTTTCTTGGGCCTAGAGTTAAATGACAAGGGCTATGAAAGAAGAAGTGAGTTAATGGCTCCAATAAAGATACCAAGAATAGGAATAAGAGACAGTGTTAGGCTGTTACTAATAGAAATACTTCCTCTATTCTTTTCTATCCTTCATATTATTTTAGGAATCCTAACTCTTTGCTTCTTTGATTGAAAGAGGAGATAATTCCCCAATTTCTTTTAAGCCTAACAGGTAACTGATAACATGTATTTCCCAATCTAAATTAAGTGTACCTCTACTACCAATACTAAATATTTGCATACTGAGAAAAATGGTTCAAACTTTGGCCTAATCTTAGATTTTAATTTCTTTTCAGAAAAGAGTAAATAGACATAAAATATCTATCTGTCCGCTTTCTGCATACATTCTGTATCTATAAGATTGTTTAGGACTACATATGCATTTAATGAGTAAGTTATACAAAAAAATCTTTCAAAAAAATCTTTAAACATTATTTGAAGAGAAATAATACATAAATTCAGTAAATATCAATATATTCTATAAGCCAGACACCGAGTTACCTTTTAATAGGAAGAAAAATATAACAAAGAAAGAAATATATAGTATGTAAGGGTTAATATATCATGGAGAAAAATAAAGCAAGGAAGGATGGGGGATAGGTTGCTTGTGGGAGAGTGTATCATTCCAGTATGTACAGGAAAAGCCTCATTGACAAGGTTCCATTTTCTAAGCAAGTTATCTGAACTAAGAGAATAGAAATATTGGAGGAACAGTGAGTAAAAAGCAGTGCTCCTTGAATGTGATTGATTTATTCCAGAAATAGCATGTGAGGACCAAGAAAGGGATTAGAGAGATCAGGTCAGAGATATATACAACCTGTGCCTAATTACACAGAACATTTGTGGCTATGTTAAATATTTAGGATTTACCAGTGTGAAATCAGGGTCTACTGGAGGGGTTTGAAGTTAGGAAAAATACCTTCTTACATTTTAATAAGATTACTCAGCTTTGTGGAGAACAAGTATAAGAGAAGGACTTCTCCATGGAAGAGATGATAATGGTTTGGAGAAGATGATAGCAACAAGGTGGTGAGAGACAGTTAAACTTAGGATTTATTTTAAAAGAAGACAATTACACACAGATTAGACACAGGATTTAAAAGAAAGAATGGTGCCTTAAATTACATAGAAAAAGAAGAATACAGGAAGTGAAAATTTGGGAGAAATAGATCATTCAGTCTGAGGACACATTAAATTTGAGGGGATCTAGACTTCACAAAGGGGATGTAATGTGGACAGCCAGATAGTCAAGTACAGACCTCACACAAGAGATCAGAGATGGAAATAAAACCTGGTGGTCATGATTTGAGGCAAATACAGAAATCTCATGGGCTAAATTGATATCATCTGGAGAGTAAAAATAGAGGGAAAAGAGGATGAAAAGACAGAGCTCTGGGTCTCTCCAATATTTAGAAGCCAGAAAGTTGATAAATGACCAGCAAAAGAAGATTGATAAAGAGTATCTGGTGATGAAAGAATAACTTTCAGGAAGTTATTAACTCTTCCAAATGCTTCTGGAAATTCAAATAATAAAAAGAATACTTTTGACCATAAGTTTCAACAGTGTGTGGGACATTAAAGGAGGTATTCTTCCATGTATATAGATATTAAGTTAATTGCATATTTTGTAGCTGTGGTATAGTACCATTGTAATATCTGGAGCAGCAACTCACGGAGAAGTTTTAGACAATTAAATCCTGAAGTAAAGATAAATAATTGTCTTGCTCATAAGTAGGCATAACCCACCAAATAGTACAAATGGTACAATCCTGTACCAAAGCTGAATGTGTGGAGGAAACTGAAAAGAAACGCATTGTTCTACATAAGAAAACAGAAAGAGGGGCACCTGGGTGGCTCAGTGGGTTAAAGCCTATTCTTTCAGCTCAGGTCATGATCCTGGGGTCCTGGGATCAAGCCCCGCGTCGGGCTCTCTGCTCCACGGGGAGCCTGCTTCCTCCTCTCTCTCTGCCTGCCTCTCTGCCTAGTTGTGATTTCTCTCTGTCAAATAAAGAAAATGTTAAAAAAAAAGAAAACAGAAAGAATTTGCTTTTAGAAAATTATCTCCATTTTTGACTTTGTGTGTTTATACATACAGAGAAGGGTGATGGAAAAAAGGAGAGGGAGGAAGATTATGGGCACATGGAGGATTACAGAAGGGCACAGAGTGACTGCATAAAATCTCTTCTATCAAAGATAGTTAATACTGAATTTCATATTTGTAGCTTGCAAACCCCTTTATCATACCAACCTTTCAGTAAAATCTACTCCATCTACAAAGAGCTTGGGTGAATATTTTGTTTTTCTTTGACTTGAAGGAATGGAGCTGAATTGCAAGTTGATATCAATTTCTACACATAGAAAATGTAGCAAATGGAAGATACAGGGTTCAGGGCAGAGAGTAAAAATTCAGTGGGAAACCATGTGAGTAACAGCATGCTAATAACGGCAGAGTCGCAGGAATAAATAAAGCAACATCACTAGACCGACCATGAATGTGACGTGGAGCTTCAAAGCAAAGTTATCTCAGTGTGTTGAAGACCTTGTGACCCAAGCTGTCTCCCGGATAATATAAGATGTGAATGCAAATAGATGCACCTTTCTTTTTTTTTTTTTTTCATTTTATTTATTTTTCAGTGTAACAGTATTCATTCTTTTTGCACAACACCCAGTGCTCCATGCAAAACGTGCCCTCCCCATTACCCACCACCTGTTCCCCAACCTCCCACCCCTGACCCTTCAAAACCCTCAGGTTGCCCCAACCTCCCACCCCTGACCCTTCAAAACCCTCAGGTTGTTTTTCAGAGTCCATAGTCTCTTATGGTTCGCCTCCCCTCCCCAATGTCCATAGCCCGCTCCCCCTCTCCCAATCCCACCTCCCCCCAGCAACCCCCAGTTTGTTTTGTGAGATTAAGAGTCATTTATGGTTTGTCTCCCTCCCAATCCCATCTTGTTTCATTTACTTTTCTCCTATCCCCCTACCCCCCCCCCATGTTGCTTCTCCATGTCCTCATATCAGGGAGATCATATGATAGTTGTCTTTCTCCGATTGACTTATTTCACTAAGCATGATACGCTCTAGTTCCATCCACGTCATCGCAAATGGCATGATTTCATTTCTTTTGATGGCTGCATAGTATTCCATTGTGTATATATACCACATCTTCTTTATCCATTCATCTGTTGATGGACATCTAGGTTCTTTCCATAGTCTGGCTATTGTAGACATTGCTGCTATAAACATTCAGGTACACGTGCCCGTTCGGATCACTATGTTTGTATCTTTAGGGTAAATACCCAGTAGTGCAATTGCTGGGTCATAGGGTAGTTCTATTTTCAACATTTTGAGGAACCTCCATGCTGTTTTCCAGAGTGGTTGGACCAGCTTGCATTCCCACCAACAGTGGAGGAGGGTTCCCCTTTCTCCACATCCTCGCCAGCATCTGTCATTTCCTGACTTCTTAATTTTAGCCATTCTGACTGGTGTGAGGTGATATCTCATTGTGGTTTTGATTTGTATTTCCCTGATGCCGAGTGACGTGGAGCACTTTTTCATGTGTCTGTTGGCCATCTGGATGTCTTCTTTGCAGAAATGTCTGTTCATGTCCTCTGCCCATTTCTTGATTGGATTGTTTGTTCTTTGGGTGTTGAGTTTGCTAAGTTCCTTATAGATTTTGGATACTAGCCCTTTATCTGATATGTCGTTTGCAAATATCTTCTCCCATTCTGTCAGTTGTCTTTTGGTTTTGTTAACTGTTTCCTTTGCTGTGCAAAAGCTTTTGATCTTGATGAAATCCCAATAGTTCATTTTTGCCCTTGCTTCCCTTGCCTTTGCTGTTGTTCCTAGGAAGATGTTGCTACGGCTGAGGTCGAAGAGGTTGCTGCCTGCATTCTCCTCAAGGATTTTGATGGATTCCTTTTTCACATTGAGGTCCTTCATCCATTTGGAGTCTATTTTCGTGTGTGGTGTAAGGAAGTGGTCCAATTTCATTTTTCTGCATGTGGCTGTCCAATTTTCCCAGCACCATTTATTGAAGAGGCTGTCTTTTTTCCACTGGACATTCTTTCCTGCTTTGTCGAAGATTAGTTGACCATAGAGTTGAGGGTCGATTTCTGGGCTCTCTATTCTGTTCCACTGATCTATGTGTCTGTTTTTGTGCCAGTACCATGCTGTCTTGATGATGACAGCTTTGTAATAGAGCTTGAAGTCCGGAATTGTGATGCCACCAACTTTGGCTTTGTTCTTCAATATTCCTTTGGCTATTCGAGGTCTTTTCTGGTTCCATATAAATTTTAGGATTATTTGTTCCATTTCTTTGAAAAAAATGGATGGTATTTTGATAGGGATTGCATTAAATGTGTAGATTGCTTTAGGTAGCATAGACATTTTCACAATATTTATTCTTCCAATCCAGGAGCATGGAACATTTTTCCATTTTTTTGTGTCTTCCTCAATTTCTTTCATGAGTACTTTATAATTTTCTGTGTATAGATTCTTAGTCTCTTTGGTTAGGTTTATTCCTAGGTATCTTATAGATTTGGGTACAATTGTGAATGGGATTGACTCCTTAATTTCTCTTTCTTCTGTCTTGTTGTTGGTGTACAGAAATGCAACTGATTTCTGTGCATTGATTTTATATCCTGACACTTTACTGAATTCCTGTACAAGTTCTAGCAGTTTTGGAGTGGAGTCTTTTGGGATTTCCACATATAGTATCATATCATCTGCGAAGAGTGATAGTTTGACTTCTTCTTTACCAATTTGGATGCCTTTAATTTCTTTTTGTTGTCTGATTGCTGAGGCTAGGACTTCTAGTACTATGTTGAATAGCAGTGGTGATAATGGACATCCCTGCCGTGTTCCTGACCTTAACAGAAAAGCTTTCAGTTTTTCTCCATTGAGAATGATATTTGCGGTGGGTTTTTCATAGATGGCTTTGATAATATTGAGGTATGTGCCCTCTATCCCCACACTTTGAAGAGTTTTGATCAGGAAGGGATGCTGTACTTTGTCAAATGCTTTTTCAGCATCTATTGAGAGTATCATATGGTTCTTGTTCTTTCTTTTATTAATGTGTTCTATCACATTGATTGATTTGCAGATGTTGAACCAGCCCTGTAGCCCTGGAATAAATCCCACTTGATCGTGGTGAATAATCCTTTTAATGTACTGTTGAATCCTATTGGCTAGTATTTTGGCGAGAATTTTTGCATCTGTGTTCATCAAGGATATTGGTCTGTAGTTCTCTTTTTTGGTGGGATCCTTGTCTGGTTTTGGGATCAAGGTGATGCTGGCCTCGTAAAATGAGTTTGGAAGTTTTCCTTCCGTTTCTATTTTTTGGAACAGTTTCAAGAGAATAGGAATGAGTTCTTCTTTAAATGTTTGGTAGAATTCCCCTGGGAAGCCATCTGGCCCTGGGCTTTTGTTTGTTTGGAGATTTTTGATGACTGTTTCAATCTCCTTACTGGTTATGGGCCTGTTCAGGTTTTCTATTTCTTCCTGGTTCAGTTGTGGTAGTTTATATGTCTCTAGGAATGCATCCATTTCTTCCAGATTGTCCAATTTGTTGGCGTAGAGTTGCTCATAGTATGTTCTTATAATTGTCTGTATTTCTTTGGTGTTAGTTGTGATTTCTCCTCTTTCATTCATGATTTTATTGATTTGGGTCCTTTCTCTTTTCTTTTTGATGAGTCTGGCCAGGGGTTTATCAATCTTATTGATTCTTTCAAAGAACCAGCTCCTAGTTTCATTGATTTTTTCTATTGTTTTTTTGGTTTCTATTTCATTGATTTCTGCTCTGATCTTTATGATTTCTCTTCTCCTGCTGGGTTTAGGGTTTCTTTCTTGTTCTTTCTCCAGCTCCTTTACGTGTAGGGTTAGGTTGTGTACTTGAGACCTTTCTTGTTTCTTGAGAAAGGCTTGTACCGCTATATATTTGCCTCTCAGAACTGCCTTTGCTGTGTCCCACAGATTTTGAACTGTTGTGTTTTCATTATCATTTGTTTCCATGAATTTTTTCAATTCTTCTTTAATTTCCTGGTTAACCCATTCATTCTTTAGAAGGATGCTGTTTAGTCTCCATGTATTTGGGTTCTTTCCAGCTTTCCTCTTGTGATTGAGTTCTAGCTTCAGAGCATTGTGGTCTGAAAATATGCAGGGAATAATCCTAATCTTTTGATACCGGTTGAGACCTGATTTGTGACCCAGGATGTGATCTATTCTGGAGAAGGTTCCATGTGCACTAGAGAAGAATGTGTATTCTGTTGCTTTGGGATGAAATGTTCTGAATATATCTGTGATGTCCATCTGGTCCAGTGTGTCATTTAAGGCCTTTATTTCCTTGTTGATCTTTTGCTTGGATGATCTGTCCATTTCAGTGAGGGGAGTGTTAAAGTCCTCTACTATTATTGTATTATTATTGATGTGTTTCTTTGATTTTGTTATTAATTGGTTGATATAGTTGGCTGCTCCCACGTTAGGGGCATAGATATTTAAAAGTGTTAGATCTTCTTGTTGGACAGACCCTTTGAGTAGGATATAGTGTCCTTCCTCATCTCTTATTATAGTCTTTGGCTTAAAATCTAATTGATCTGATATAAGGATTGCCACCCCAGCTTTCTTCTGATGCCCATTAGCATGGTAAATTGTTTTCCACCCCCTCACTTTAAATCTGGAGGTGTCTTCGCGTCTAAAATGAGTTTCTTGTAGGCAACATACTGATGGGTTTTGTTTTTTTATCCATTCTGATACCCTGTGTCTTTTGATTGGGGCATTTAGCCCATTAACATTCAGGGTAACTATTGAGAGATATGAATTTAGTGCCATTAGTAGCCTGTAAGGTGACTGTTACTGTATATTGTCTCTGTACCTTTCTGATCTACTACTTTTAGGCTCTCTCTTTGCTTAGAGGACCCCTTTCAATATTTCCTGGAGAGCTGGTTTGGTGTTTGCAAATTCTTTCAGTTTTTGTTTGTCCTGGAAGCTTTTTATCTCTCCTTCTATTTTCAATGATAGCCTAGCTGGATAGAGTATTCTTGGCTGCATGTTTTTCTCGTTGAGTGCTCTGAATATATCATGCCAGCTCTTTCTGGCCTGCCAGGTCTCTGTGGATAAGTCTGCCGCCAATCTAATATTTTTACCATTGTATGTTACAGACTTCTTTTCTCGGGCTGCTTTCAGGATTTTCTCTTTGTCACTAAGACTTGTAAATTTTACTATTAGGTGATGGGGTGTGGACCTATTCTTGTTGACTTTGAGGGGGGTTCTCTGCATCTCCTGGATTTTGATGCTTGTTCCCTTTGCCATATTAGGGAAATTCTCTCCAATGATTCTCTCCAATAGACCTTCTGCTCTCCTCTCTCTTTCTTCTTCTTCTGGAATCCCAATTATTCTAATGTTGTTTCATCTTATGGTGTCACTTATCTCTCGAATTCTCCCGTCATGGTCCAGTAGCTGTTTGTCCCTCTTTTGCTCGGCTTCCTTATTCTCTGTCATTTGGTCTTCTATATCACTAATTCTTTCTTCTGCCTCATTTATCCTAGCAGTGAGAGCCTCCATTTTTTATTGCACCTCATTAATAGCTTTTTTGATTTCAACTTGGTTAGATTTTAGTTCTTTAATTTCTCCAGAAAGGGCTTTAATGTCTCCAGAGAGGGTTTCTCTAATATCTTCCATGCCTTTTTCGAGCCCGGCTAGAATGTTCAGAATCGTCATTCTGAACTCTTGATCTGACATATTACTCATGTCTGTGTTGATTAGGTCCCTAGCCTTCGGTACTGTCTCTTGTTCTTTTGTTTGTGGTGATTTTTTCCGCCTTGTCATTTTGTCCAGATAAGAGAATATGAAGGAGCAAATAAACTACTAAAAGGGTGGCAAAGACCCCGGAAAAATGCGCTGTAACCAAATCAGAAGAGACCCCAAATTGTGGGGGGGAGAAAGGGGATAAAAACAGCTTCTTTCAGAAAGTGGTTGATTTTCTGTTTCTAGAGTTGCTGTTCTTCTTCTCTTCGCTCTCCCGTTGGATTTGTAGGTGTTTGCAATGTTTAGATAAGCTATCGAGCTGATCTCCTGCTACCTGATGTAGTCTCAGGCTGCTACTTCTCCGCCATCTTGACTCCTCCCCCTAGATGCACCTTTCAAGGAGAAAATCAATATGCCACTTTCATCAGTAGGTTTTGCTTGGTTAATTATTAAATTTCTCCAAAGAGTGAATTATTTTTAGAAGTATGAATAATGTTATGAAATAAAAGAGGGGGAAAAAAATCATTCGGGCTCACCTTAAATAGGCCATCATTATTTAAGGTAGGATTAAGCCCAGTAGACCAGAGACATAAGATCAAGATTTTTTTTTAAACATGCATGTTTCTATGTTCATAGTACCATCAATTTTATTTTATTTTATTAACTGTACACGCAAAGTGGAGCTTGAACTCGCAACTCTGAGATCAAGAATCACATGCTCTTTGGGGAGCCCGAGTGGCTCAGTTGGTGAAGCCTCAGATTCTTCACTTTACCTCATGACTCTTCAGGCTTCAGGTCATGATCCCAGGGTCATGAGACCCATTCCCCCCTTTGGACTCCACTCTCAGCTGGAGATTTTTTCTCTCCTTCTGCCTCTGCTCTTCCTTCTACTCTCTCTCTCTCTCTCTCTCTATCAAATAAATAAACACATCTTTAAAGAAAAAAAAAAAAGAAGAGAGAGAGTCAAGTGCTCTACAGACTAAGCCAGCCAGGTGCCCCTAGGGTTAAGATTTAAAAGAATAAATAATGAATAAAGTCATCTCTGTTAAATTTAACACTTCCCACCTTTATATCCAGTATCTTTAGGTTTGCAAATGCACTCTAAAAAATTTCTGGATTTTGTCACACAACACACAGTATTGGGAAAATGTCTTATAAATGCTACAAGTTTTGGCAGGATGAGGTTTTGGGAAGGTTTGGTTCTTAGGGGTTTGGAATAATGAGTTCTTAAGAATTTTCTATTTAAAACACAAACATTCCTTCCTGCTTCCAGATCCAGTGTTATGGAAATGTGGATTATTGTCCACAACAAAATCCTCAATTAGGGGCTTAAATCAGTTACTGCTTCATTTTCCTTTACCTAAAAGTTTCCAATGATATTGCTGGTATCTGTAGATTTAAAATGTTTTTATCTCTACCTGGCCCTTGTATACAAGACTCCATGGCTCTTTTTTTTCCTGACTGGCTTCAGTGGCTCTAAACTTTCTGACAAGATGAAGGCTATGCAGTTCTACAAGCAAAGACAATTAAATTGCAAAGACACTAAATATTCGTTAAAGATTGATAATTTGCATACAAATATTAAATTTTTAAAATAAATTTTATTTTGGGGTGCTCTGGATGGCTTAGTCGGGTTAAGCGCCCAACTCAATCTCAGCTCAGGTCACGATCTCATGGTCATGGGATTGAGCACCTCGTTGTCAGGCTCCATGCTAGACATTGAGCCTGCTTGAGATTCTCTCTCTCCCTCTACTCCTGCTCCCCTCTGTCCCTCCCTCTCTGAAAAATAAATAAATAAATAAATAAATAAATAAAATTTGAGATTAATTTTAGAATTATATGATAGTTGCAGATAGTATAGAAATCCCCATACGGGACACCTGGGTGGCTCAGTGGGTTAAGTCACTGCCTTCGGCTCAGGTCATGATCTCAGGGTCCTGGGATCGAGCCCCACGTTGGGTTCTCTACTCAGCAGGGAGCCTGCATCCCCCTCTCTCTCTGCCTGCCTCTCTACTTGTGATCTCTCTCTCTCTCTCTCTGTCAAATAAATAAATAAAACCTTTAAAAAAAAAAAGAAATCCCCATACACTGTTCCTCTATTAACATTTTACATTAGTATGGTCCATTTGTCACAAATAATGAACAAGTACTGACATATTTTTTGAAGTCCACACTTTATACAAATTTCCTTATTTTTTTTCCTTATATCTTTTATATATTTCAAGATTTCATTCAGAGTACTGCATTAATTTTAGTTGTAATGTCACCTCAGACTCCCCTTGGCTAAGTCAGTTTCTCAGACTTTTCTTGTTGATAACCATGATCTTTTTCTAAAGGACTTATCAGATATTTCTTGAAATGTTTTTCAATTGGGATTTATCTGATGTACCCTCATAATTTGGGTAAGTTATGTGTTTTTGGCAGGAAGACCCTGAAGGTGAAAGGTCATTTTCATCATATCATACTAAGGTTATATCTATCCACATGACTTAGTGCTGTTGATTTTGATTTTGATCACCAGGTTGAGGTAGTGTTTGTGAGGTGTCTCCAGTAAAGTTAGTCTTTCTCCCCTTTCCATACTGTGATCTTCAGAAGAGGTTACTATGTTCAGTTCCCACTTAAGGAGTGGAGAGTAACACACCACCTACTTGAGGAAGATGAGAGAATATTTATGTACATTATTTGGAATTCTTTTTCATAAGGTATTTTTCTATTCTGGCCCCACTTATTTGTTTATTCAATAATTTATTTATATCAGTATGAACTTAATTGATACTTGTCTTATATTCTGAGTTATATAATCCAATATCACATTTTATTGCTCTAATTGTTGGAATTTTGGCCATTAGGAGCTCTTAGAGTTGGCTCCTGTGTCCTCTTGACATACACCAATGTTTTGGTTTGGTTTTAAGTACTTCCTTACTTTCTGTTACTAAAAGAAGCTCTAGGCTCATCTTGTGTAATTGCTGCCCTAGTTTCAGAACCATCCATCTTTCTAGGCAAGCATGGTTCCTTTTCTTAGAGAATGGTATCAGAAATCAAGAGCTGGGGACGCCTGGGTGGCTCAGTTGGTTAAGCAGCTGCCTTCGGCTCAGGTCATGATCCCAGCGTCCTGGGATCGAGTCCCACATCGGGCTCCTTGCTCGGCGGGAGCCTGCTTTGCCCTCTGACTCTGCCTGCTACTCTCTTTGCCTGTGCTCACTCTCTCTCTCTCTGACTAATAAATAAATAAAATCTTAAAAAAAAAAAAAAAAAAAAAAAAAAGAAATCAAGAGCTGGGCTGAAGTGTGCTTGTTGCTACTGCAGTGTCATTGCTTGTAGGCCCTCTTGGGCTCACAGAATTAACAGATATATGCGTGTATATTAACCCATATATAGACACAGGTATTAGAACAAGGAAGCCAGCTACAGAGACAGAGCCGAGGACTGAGCTCTCAGCTCAGAGTTACCTTGAACGGTCACAGGCTGGGTGAGCTCGGAGCACGGCCGGAGGCCGGGGATATGGGAGAGATTGGGCGCTGTTTTCTGGGGGCGCACTGAGGAGTGGGGCCCCAGGCTCTCGGCTACTCCAGGCCAGAGACTGGGAGGCCGCCATTTTCATTCCCGTCCTCTGGAAATCTACGGAAAGCATTCAGGGAACAAAAGCTCCCAAAAGCGAACCCGAGCGGATTGCTTAGTCGGGCCCCCGATAAGGGCAAGGGCGGTGCAATTCTGCCTCGGGCAAAGACACTTGAGAGTCACTACAACAGGCCCCTCCCCCAGAAGATCAACAAAAAATCCAGCCAGGACGAAATTCGTCTACCAAGGAAAGCAGGTTCAATACCAAGGACAACAGAGGAATTCCAGAGGAGGAGAAAGCAAAGCACGGAACTCATGGCTTTCTCCCCATGATTCTTTAGTCTTGCAGTTAATTTTTTTTCCAATTTTTTTTCTTATTCTGCTAAATATTTTAAACTTTTACCCTTTTCTTTTTAAACATTTTTTAACTAGTTTATCTAATATATATATATATATATATATATATATATATATATATATTCCTTCTTTTTTATATTTTTTCTTTATTTGTTTTCTTTTTTTAATTTTTTCTTTTTTTTTTTCTGAACCTCTTTTTAATCCCCTTTCTCTCCCCACGATTTGGGGTCTCTTCTGATTTGGTTAAAGGGCATTTTTCTGGGGCCTTTGCTAACCTTTTAGTAATTTACTGGCTCCTTCATATACTCTTATCTGGACAAAATGACAAGGCGGAAAAATTCACCACAAAAAAAAAAAACGAAAAAAAAACACAAAAAACAAGAGGCAGTACCAAAGACTAGAAACCTAATCAACACAGACATTGGTAACATGTCAGATCTAGAGTTCAGAATGACGATTCTGAAGGTTCTAGCTGGGCTCAAAAAAGGCATGGAATATATTAGAGAAACCCTCTCTGGAGATATAAAAGCCCTTTCTGGAGAAATAAAAGAACTAAAATCTAACCAAGTTGAAATCAAAAAAGCTATTAATGAAGTGCAATCAAAAATGGAGGCCCTCACTGCTAGGATAAATGAGGCAGAATAAAGAATTAGTGATATAGAAGACCAAATGACAGAGAATAAAGAAGCGGAGCAAAAGAGGGACAAACAACTACTGGATCACGAGGGGAGAATTTGAGAGATAAGTGACACCATAAGACAAAACAACATTAGAATAATTGGGATTCCAGAAGAAGAAACAGAGAGGGGAGCAGAAGGTCTATTGGAGAGAATTATTGGAGAGAATTTCCGTAATATGGCAAAGGGAGCAAACATCAAAATCCAGGAGATGCAAAGAACCCTCCTCAAAATCAAAAAGAATAGGCTGACACCCTGTCACCTAATAGTAAAATTTACAAGTCTTAGTGACAAAGAGAAAATCCTGAAAGCAGCCCGGGAAAAGAAGTCTGTAACATACAATGGTAAAAATATTAGATTGGCAGCAGACTTATCCACAGAGACCTGGCAGGCCAGAAAGAGCTGGCATGATATATTCAGAGCACTAAATGAGAAAAACATGCAGCCAAGAATACTCTATCCAGCTAGGCTATCATTGAAAATAGAAGGAGAGATAAAAAGCTTCCAGGACAAACAAAAACTGAAAGAATTTGCAAACACCAAACCAGCCCTACAGGAAATATTGAAAGGGGTCCTGTAAGCAAAGAGAGAGACTAAAAGTAGTAGATCAGAAAGGAACAGAGACAATATACAGTAAAAGTCACCTTACAGGCTAATAATGGCACTAAATTCATATCTCTCAATAGTTACCCTGAATGTTAATGGGCTAAATGCCCCAATCAAAAGACATGGTGTATCAGAATGGATAAAAAAACAAAAATCATCTATATGTTGCCTGCAAGAAACTCATTTCAATGAGTTTTCATTTCAAGGAGAAGACACCTCCAGATTTAAAGTGAGGGATTGGAAAACAATGTACCATGCTGATGGACATCAGAAGAAAGCTAGGGTGGCAATCCTTATATCAGATCAATTAGATTTTAAGCCAAAGACTATAATAAGAGATGAGGAAGGACACTATATCATACTCAAAGGGTGTGTCCAACAAGAAGATCTAACAATTTTAAATATCTATGTCCCTAACATGGGAGCAGCCAACTATATCAACCAATTACTAACAAAATCAAAGAAACACATCAATAATAATACAATAATAATAGGGGACTTTAATACTCCCCTCACTGAAATGGACAATCATCCAAGCAAAAGATCAACAAGGAAATAAAGGCCTTAAATGACACACTGGACCAGATGGACATCACAGATACATTCAGAACATTTCATCCCAAAGCAACAGAATACACATTCTTCTCTAGTGCACATGGAACATTCTCCAGAATAGATCATATCCTGGGTCCTAAATCAGGTCTCAACAGGTATCAAAAGATTGGGATCATCCCCTGCATATTTTCAGAACACAATGCTCTGAAGCTAGAACTCAATCACAAGAGGAAAGCTGGAAAGAACCCAAATACATGGAGACTAAGCAGGATCTTTCTAAAGAATGAATGGGTCAACCAGGAAATTAAAGAAGAATTGAAAAAATTCATGGCAACAAATGATAATAAAAACACAACAATTCAAAATCTGTGGGATACAGCAAAGGCAGTCCTGAGAGGAAAATATATAGCGGTATAAGCATTTCTTAAGAAACAAGAAAGGTCTCAAGTACACAACCTAACCCTACACCTAATGGAGCTGGAGAAAGAACAAGAAAGAAACCCTAAACCCAGCAGGAGAAGAGAAATCATAAAGATCAGAGCAGAAATCATGAAATAGAAACAAAAAAAACCAATAGAACAAATCAACGAAACTAGGAGCTTGTTCTTTGAAAGAATCAATAAGATTGATAAATCCCTGACCTGACTTATCAAAAAGAACAGAGAAAGGACCCAAAAAAACAAAATCATGAATTAAAGAGGAGAGATCACAACTAACACCAAAGAAATACAGACAATTATAAGAACATACTATGAGCAACTCTACACCAACAAATTTGACAATCTGGGGGAAATGGATGCATTCCTAGAGACATATAAACTACCATAACTGAACCAGGAAGAAATAGAAAACCTGAACAGGCCCATAACCAGTAAGGAGATTGAAACAGTCATCAAAAATCTCCAAACAAACAAAAGCCCAGGGCCAGACAGCTTCCCAGGGGAATTCTACCAAAAATTGAAAGAAGAACTCATTCCTATTCTCTTGAAACTGTTCCAAAAAATAGAAATGGAAGGAAAACTTCCAAACTCATTTTATGAGGCCAGCATCACCTTGATCCCTAAACCAGACAAGGACCCCACCAAAAAAGAGAACTACAGAACAATATCCTTGATGAACACAGATGCAAAAATTCTCACCAAAATACTAGCCAATAGGATTCAACAGTACATTAAAAGGATTATTCACCACGACCAAGTGGGATTTATTCCAGGACTGCAAGTTTGGTTCAACATCCGCAAATCAATCAATGTGATAGAACACATTAATAAAAGAAAGAACAAGAGCCATATGATACTCTCAATAGATGCTGAAAAAGCATTTGACAAAGTACAGCATCCCTTCCTGATCAAAACTCTTCAAAGTGTAGGGATAGAGGGCACATACCTCAATATTATCAAAGCCATCTATGAAAAACCCACCGCAAATATCATTCTCAATGTAGAAAAACTGAAAGCTTTTCCACTAAGGTCAGGAACACGGCAGGGATGTCCATTATCACCACTGCTATTCAACATAGTACTAGAAGTCCTAGCCTCAACAATCAGACAACAAAAAGAAATTAAAGGCATCCAAATTGGTAAAGAAGAAGTCAAACTATCACTCTTCGCAGATGATATGATACTATATGTGGAAATCCCAAAAGACTCCACTCCAAAACTGCTAGAACTTGTACAGGAATTCAGTGAAGTGTCAGGATATGAAATCAATGCACAGAAATCAGTTGCATTTCTGTACACCAACAACAAGACAGAAGAAAGAGAAATTAAGGAGTCAATCCCATTCACAATTGCACCCAAAACTATAAGATACCTAGGAATAAACCTAACCAAAGAGGCTAAGAATCTATACGCAGAAAACTATAAAGTACTCATGAAAGAAATTGAGGAAGACACAAAGAAATGGAAAAATGTTCCATGCTCCTGGATTGGAAGAATAAATATTGTGAAAATGTCTATGCTACCTAAAGCAATCTACACATTTAATGCAATCCCTATCAAAATACCATCCGTTTTTTTTCAAAGAAATGGAACAATCAATCCTAAAATTTATATGGAACCAGAAAAGACCTCGAATAGCCAAAGGAATATTGAAAAAGAAAGCCAACGTTGGTGGCATCACAATTCCGGACTTCAAGTTCTATTACAGAGCTGTCATCATCAAGACAGCATGGTACTGGCACAAAAACAGACACATAGATCAATGGAACAGAATAGAGAGCCCAGAAATAGACCCTCAACTCTATGGTCAACTAATCTTTGACAAAGCAGGAAAGAATGTCCAATGGAAAAAAGACAGCCTCTTCAATAAATGGTGCTGGGAAAATTGGACAGCCACATGCAGAAAAGTGAAATTGGACCCCTTCCTTACACCACACACAAAAATAGACTCAAAATGGATGAAGGACCTCAATGTGAGAAAGGAATCCATCAAAATCCTTGAGGAGAACACAGGCAGCAACCTCTTCGACCTCAGCCACAACAACTTCTTCCTAGGAACATCGGCAAAGGCAAGGGAAACAAGAGCAAAAATGAACTATTGGGATTTCATCAAGATCAAAAGCTTTTGCACAGCAAAGGAAACAGTTAACAAAACCAAAAGACAACTGACAGAATGGGAGAAGATATTTGCAAATGATATATCAGATAAAGGGCTAGTATCCAAAATCTATAAGGAACTTAGCAAACTCAACACCCAAAGAACACATTATCCAATCAAGAAATGGGCAGAGGACATGAACAGACATTTCTGCAAAGAAGACATCCAGATGGCCAACAGACACATGAAAAAGTGCTCCACGTCACTCGGCATCAGGGAAATACAAATCAAAACCACAATGAGATATCACCTCACACCAGTCAGAATGGCTAAAATTAACAAGTCAGGAAATGACAGATGCTGGCGAGGATGCGGAGAAAGGGGAACCCTCCTCCACTGTTGGTGGGAATGCAAGCCGCTGCAACCATTCTGGAAAACAGCATGGAGGTTCCTCAAAATGTTGAAAATAGAACTACCCTATAACCCAGCAATTGCACTACTGGGTATTTACCCTAAAGATACAAACATAGTGATCCGAAGGGACACGTGCACCCAAATGTTTATAGCAGCAATGTCTACAATAGCCAAACTATGGAAAGAACCTAGATGTTCATCAACAGATGAATGGATAAAGAAGAGTGGTATATATACACAATAGAATACTACGCAGCCATCAAAAGAAATGAAATCTTGCCATTTGTGATGACGTGGATGGAACTAGAGGGTGTCATGCTTAGTGAAATAAGTCAATTGGAGAAAGATAACTATCATATGATCTCCCTGATATGAGGACGTGGAGATGCAACATGGGGGGTTAGGGGGATAGGAGAAGAATAAATGAAAGAAGATGGGATCGGGAAGGAGACAAACCATAAGTGACTCTTAATCTCACAAAACAAACAGGGTTGCTGGGGGGAGGAGGGGTTGGGAGAGGGGGAGTGGGTTTATGGACATTGGGGAGGGTATGTGCTATGGTGAGTGCTGTGAAGTGTGTTAACCTGATGATTCACAGACCTATACCCCTGAGGATAAAAGTACATTATATGTTTATAAAAAAATAAGAAATAAATAAAAAATTTAAAAAAAAGAAAAAAGAAAAGAAAACATAAGTATATATATTAAGCTAAATACAAATTCATACTAACATCTCCAATTCTAATTCATCACCACATAGATCATTGTACACTTCTCCCTTGCTTGTCTCTAACCTTATATGCCAACCGTGAAAAACCTGGCTCCTACCATCTGCCATCTCTTTACTTAATCAGTCAATTTCCTGTCTATAAGTATAATGGTATCAACATGGTTAACCCTGTACTCGTTTCAGCAGCACATATACTGAAATTGGAATGATACAGAGATTAGCATGGCCCCTGCACAAGGATGACACAAAAATTCATGAAGCATTCCATATTTTGACAAGGTGATGGGTATTAAAGAGGCCACCTGTTGGGATGAGTACTGGGTGTTATGCACAACTAATGAATCATTGACCACAATAAGAATTTAGGATGTGCTCTATGTTGGCTAACTGAACATAATGAAAAATTAAAAACAGAAAGCAAAAAATACAACCAAAATGCTTAATCCTGAGCCACTGGTGGAAAATAATTTTATCAACTCATGCTTACATACAGCTCTTTTTTCCTTGAGTCTTATGGATCCCAGTAATTCCTAAGGTTAATTAGGTCAGTGCCCTTCCTCCCATATTCGTCCGGGCAGTTGTTTCCTACATTCATAATAAAGTTAGATTGTTTTGTCTCATTCTACATCCTGAGGTCTACTGACCTTCTAACGGATTTTCAAAATTTGCAATTAAGATTTTCTGTTAGTGATGTACAGTTCTGTGAGTTTTGGCAAATGCTTGATGTCATGTATCAATAATGACAGTGCGAAACAGAACGGCTTTGTTAACCTAAAAAAATCCTCTGTGCTTCACCTAATCAACTCTCTATCTCATTCCTGAATGCCTGGCAAAGCCTGGTCTTTTCACCATAATTATAGTTTCATTTTTTTCCCCAAAATGTTGTACAATTAGAATAACATATCATGCAACTACTTCAGGCTGGCTTCGTCCACTTAGCAGTACCCATTTAAGAGTAATCCATATCGGGGCGCCTGGGTGGCTCAGTGGTTTAAGCCGCTGCCTTCGGCTCAGGTCATGATCTCAGGGTCCTGGGATCGAGTCCCGCATCGGGCTTTCTGCTCGGCAGGGAGCCTGCTTCCCTCTCACTCTCTCTGCCTGCCTCTCTGCCTACTTGTGATCTCTCTCTGTCAAATAAATAAATAAATAAATAAATTAAAAAAAAAAAAGAGTCATCCATATCTTCTCATGCTCAATAGGTATTTACTTTTTATTACTGAATAATATCCCATTGTATGTATGTTTCATAATTTGTTTTCCCATTCACCTCTTGAAGGACATCATGGTTGCTTCAGCTTCCAGTGATTATAAATAAATTTACTATAAATATTCTGGGTTTTGTGTAGACATAACTTTTCAAATAAATTGAGTAAGTAATCAGGAGCATGAATTTTGGATCCTATAGTAAGGCTATGCTCAGCTTTCTAAGAAACTACCAATTTCTATTCCAAAGTCTTTGTACATTTTACATTCCCACCAGCAAAGAATGAGAGTTCTAGTTGCTCCCCTGCTTTAATTGGTATTGTCAGTTTAAAAATAAAGATAATGTTAACCATTCTAATACATGCATTGTTGTATCTTATTATTGTTTAATTTATAAAGAACTTTTGACTGAGCCTATTCACAATCCTTGTTTTTGTTAGCCAGCATTTGATGTAATATTTTATTATCTTTCTTCATGATAGCCAGTTTAATAATTGTTAAACTTTTCTTCTCAGACCAAAATTTTACCCTATAGTAATGGTTAAAACACAATTAAATTAATTAAAATACATAAAAAGGCTCACCAGCACATTTAAGCATATTATAATATTATAAATGCAAAGGAAGCAGCTGCAGCAGGAACTGTGCACATTATAGATTTATTAAAAATGAAAAACAAACAAAACTATGAGGTATCAATATGCTAAGTGTCCTATGATGGTTGGCTAGTACTGATAGAATGCCATCCAAATCATTAATTAAGTCAGATTTTTTAATGCCACTTTTTGTTCCTTTTCAGCTCATTTATGTCACTGATGCAGAGTCCAGTGGGGAGAAAAATAGTGTGCATTATGATTATCAGTTTTGGTGGTGATATTTGGAAAGAAAAGAAATGGGAAAAGGAATAACTGATGTAAGTGATATTTGGCTTTGCTTTCAACACAGCTTTCAGAAAGGATGTCTTCAACTACTGCCAAATCCTATCTGTATGATAGCCCTTAAATGGACAATTTTGCATGAAGCTCAGGTGACTTAACAGTTGTGAACCCTTCTACGAATTCATTTTGCACATCTCTTTGCTTAGTTAATAGAATCATGCCATATGGGAAGTTAGAAGTGGTCTAACCTCCTTATCTTTCAGATAAGAAAATTGATGATCTGAAAAACCTTACTAATTTTTAAAAAACACATAAACAGTCTACCAAATATGGGGTAAGAAGCCCAGTCTTTGGATTCATTCTGTTTTGTTCCCCCAATGGAAAAGCAGAGGAGTTGGCCATATATGTAATTCATATGCAGACTGTACAATTTAAGATAGATAGAGGGGTTGACTCTGGAAAGGGCCCAGGAAATTGGATGCTCAGGGAGTTATTAGGCTCAAGTATACCTGACCCTCATTTGTTTGTTGAAGTAATGGGCTTTCCTGATTAAGTAAATAAGCAAAATTAGTTCTAAACCTTGGCTTCTCATTTCAGTTTTGACAGAAATATTGACTATTCTGCATCTTGGTTATCTGTTGAGAATCTGATCACCAGTCACAGCTATCAACAATGATATATCTTTTTGTTGGTTATTCTATTCCTGCTTTACTTCTTCACTAACCTTCACCCTAATCCCTGAGAATATCTTCACAGATAAGTTACTCACACACAAGCCTTTGTCTCAGGTACACTATTAGAGAAAAGACAATAAGTAAATAAATAATATATATATTTATACATATATGTATAATATATGTATTATATAGTATATGTATATATTTAAATGCACAATTTTCAGTTCTGATAGTTGCAGAAGTTTGAGCTTTTTATAAACCAACTTTTTTGATGATTATTTTCATTTTTATAATAATCTTACAATTTTTTTCTCTGATTCATTCACTTAAAGGAAATGAAAACTTAGCTCACTTGCATAGTCAACTCCAATTCCTCTTCCTCATCTTCTTAAATTATCAAATTCACTATTTTTAGTTAAGATAGAAATCTCCATTTTCAGCCTTATGATGATTTAATAGTTCACGCCAAAGCTGTATTCTATTTTATAGTCCCTTTCTTGAAAAAGTTGTTTTACCCCCTTGAGTTAATTTATCTCTTTTTTCATTTGCATAATTTTGTGCATATCTATCCATAATTCTTATTTCATATTCTATAACTTCAATTCATATATCTTTTCTAATGTATCACTTTTTCCCCAAAGATCAATATAAGATTTTCTGGACTCCTGCTGCCATTATTTTTTCTTCTTAAAAAAGATTTTATTTATTTACTTGACAGAAAGAAAGTAAGCACAAGCAAGGGGAGAAGCAAGCAGAAGTAGAGGGAGAAACAGTTTCCCTGCTGAGCAAGGAGCCTGATTCTGGTCTCACTCCTAGGACCCTGGGATCATGACCTGAGTCAAAGTCAGATGCTTAGCTGACTAAGTCACACAGGCACCTCTCCTCCTGCCATTTGGATGCTTACACATTATTGTAAAAGCTCCTCTTTGCCTCTTTCTATTTCTGGAATACTCTTTCCCACACTTCCTGGTTTTGGAAGCTTGGCCTCCTGTGTATTCCAAATAAAGGAGACATGGAAAGTAAAATTCATGAGTCCTCTCCATTCTGAAATAGGTGTTTAAAAATGATTTTATCATCATTTTCTATTTATTAATAGTTTGGCTGGGTATAGAATACTGGGTTAAAAATATTTTCCCATGGAGGCATAATTTATTTTAATACTTTAATGGAGCACTAATATAATACTATTTTTCAATCTATAGTCTATATTCCTATTTCCTCTAATATTCTTCAATAGAAAATTTTTTCCTTTCTTCCTGTTTCTTATTTCTTTATTTCTTTCTCTTTTTTGTTGGGGGGAAGTGGGATCCAGAGTCTTTAGTTTCTTTCATTCTAGAACACTTTTCATGTTCTTTTCCTAGCAAGATCATTTTTAAAGGCCAAATGCCAGTTGTTTTACAGACTGTCCCTTAATTTGTATGTGATGATTTTCCCATAATTAAATTGAGATTAAATGGTTTTGGCAGATGGTATCAAATCTCTTAATTCATCACAAGAGGAAACATAACCCTAGTTTATCTTATTAGTGAACTATAAGGTAGAGTTTGATAAAAAGTATTTACACACTGAACTGTAGATTCACAGTGTTCATTAAAGAACAGCTCACAGTGTTATTCATATGTGAAGACATTGATGATATGTATTTGGATACAGAAAATTATATCACATTCAATTAAAAAATGTGGAATATACTTTCCCTAAATATTCAAGGCTCAAATGGCAAAATGATATCAAATAAAGCAACTATAAATATATAAAGTGACTACAGAATTTACCTAAGCTGATAAAAAGCACATTACATGTGCTGATTAAAGGATCTGAAATTATAACATTGATGGATTGTACAACTTCTCTGGAGAGACCCTACATAATGTGAAGGCTCAGAAAGGACTATGCAGAGCTTGGGTTTCCTTCTTTCTGTTCTCTCAAAATCCCATAGGAGGTTATGTGAGAACTGCCATTCTAAAACTACTAATGTTAAGAACAGTCATTTCCTTCTTATTAATTCTAATCCTCCGTAATACACTTGATATTTCCGTGTTCTCTATCTGGGTAAAATAATAAATTATGATATATTATGAAGCTCAGACCAAATATATTCACTCTTAAATATTTGAGAGTAAAAAGATCTTTCTCTGACAAAGGCATAGGATATATGTGAAGGTGAAATTCAAAACTGGCCCCTATACACAGAGGGCAAGAAGAGACCAAAGAAAGAGGCAGGCTACTCTGGATTCGTAGGTAGAAGGTTTAAGCAAAGGAATTTACATACAAGGTCTGTCTTGAGGGGCTGCAATGTGAATACATCTCTGCATCCAGGAACTCCATAAAAAGTTTGTATAGAGGCCTTAACTAAATTTAATCACATTTACAATCTATATAGCCTCAGGGAGGGATTGAGGAGTTTGAGGAAACATTGCTCGGCTCCAGCTCTCCTCAACCAGAGATCGTGTCCTCTAATACTTTGTGAGCCCAAAATCTGGCTTCACCATTTACTAGTTTTGCTGAATTGAGGCCAGTGAGTCAATCTCTCACCCTCATGTTCCTCACCCAAAAAAACGACAATGCTAGTGTCAATTAGAGAAGATTATTATACGGTTTGAATTAGTTAATATGTATGAAACACTTCACACATAGTAAGTACTAACTTAATTGTTTAATGTTATTACCAATCTTATGGTATGGATGCCCTTTTCTGTCTTTCTTGTTGAAAACTGTCAGGGATGATTTTTCTCAATTTCTTTTGTACGTTTCCTAGGACCATCTTAAATGCTAACTTCTCAGAACACACAGTAACCGTCATGTGTCTACCTTTTGATATCTGAAAGAGTTTATTTACAATTCCATGTAAAGTGGCTATTATATTATTTTTTTACTTTTATAGTATTCTTTATTCAGAAGATTTTCCTCCTCCCCCATCCCTTCAGTTTGAGTTGTGTTACAATACTCCATGTTACCATCATGCCTTTTTCTTGTTACTTGTTATCTCCTCTATGGCATAACATTGCTGTTCATTTTTTAGTCATTGAACCAAGACCTCATCAACATGAGGGCAATAGCCAGGGATATTCTTCAAAGAGATCTTGTACAGTTTTATGCAAGACCATGTGTATAGAATCATGTGTTATTTTTTTTTCTCAGAAAAGGAAGGTACCCATTGGAACCTCAAATGTTGTATGTGCTCAGGTAAAGAACCACTAGTCTTTACATGGAGTAAAATAAAATATGCAATTATGCTTGGTTTATTTTCAATATCTTCCTTGTCATTCTCTCTCACCTCATCACTATGTATATATGCCATTCTAATTAAACTGATTTAATTGAACTGATTATGAAATTAATTCAAAGGAAAAAAGTGGAGCCTCACTTCATTATTAATAAATTAAGAACAAAGAGATGAAAGATGGGCATTTCAAAGAAAAGAAAGAAAAAAGAACACAATGCAAAAGGAATAATTACATTGTGATGGAGTGTTCAGCTAAACCTAAGCTGTGTCTATGACTTTAGGAAAGTTGATTGAACTTGTGCTTCAAAGAAACAAAAACCTGAGCATTTACAAACAGAGATGAACGGATACTGTCAAATAGTCAGAAAAGGGTGGAATGCTTATAAGTGGAAGTTTTCAAGGAGAGACTGAAAGAAATGGATTACAGTAAAGCATCAGATATTGAATTTAAAAGAAATAAATGGCATTGTGTTAGATATTCATCTACTTGGAAAGTACAACACTCAATATCCAAAAAAGTTAGTGACCAAAGAGTTTTGAGAAGAAAAAAAAAAAAAGAAAGAAAAAATGGCTAGAAATGAAAAGAGGGAGAATAAATGAGGCAAGTAGCATTCAGGCACAAATGGATGTGCTGAGAATGTTGTCCTGGAGCACTAAATCATTCCACACTAACAATCGATATCGGAAATTCCAGCTTTTTGTTTTTGCTACACCTAGGCTTTCTTGCATAGTAATTTCTTTTGAGATTTCATTGTTCTTCTCTCATGAAAATCTGCCAAGCTCCCAATGACCTATTTAGACAGAAGGAGCAAGATGCATCTCAGCCAGTAACAGATAATTGCTTTTTTAACAGGAAAGTTGACAACGAATATCCCTGACACTTTGCCAGGGATCAGATATAATTCTTGGGCCTTTTACACATTGCCTTATGTCACCCTCAAAAGAGTTCTCTGAGTCATACATATCTATACATTTCAGCAGCTACATACTTTGCCTTGATATATAATTTTTATGTGACTTTTCTCATGAGACAACTCCAAACACTGCAAACTATTAAAGTATATGCCTACATTTTTTCTCTTCTCCAAGTACGGACATTTGTATGTGTTTATAGTTAATTAAAAATAGCATATGGGTAATAATCCAAAGAACTATTGTCACATGTTTTTTATTTTAGTACATAAATGACAAAAAAAATAAATTTAATAAGAGCAAATGTACATTTTTTTCAAACATTCGATTTTAAGTAAATTTTCTGGAACTTCATAATCCCAAGGAAAATCCTCTAAATACTTTTACATAAATAATTTCAGACAATTTGAATAGAAATTTTTGTCTGATTTTAGAGATAAATAATTTAATGTTAGGAAAAATTAAATGGCTTTTCCCAGATGATTCCCTTAGGATTTCAATGTATAGGCAAAATTTATGATTATCTTTTCCTGAATATCTGTGTTTTCTTAGTATTTTTTTTTCTATTTGGCATAGGGGAATATTTGGCATAGAGTAGAATATTCACACATAAACATCAATTCTTTAATTGAATGATGCCATTGGTATTTCTCCCTCATTGTATTATTTTTCTGTTAACAGATATGAGAAATTCTATACTTGATCTTAGCCAAAAATCCAAGAAGCAATCACAGATGTGAGAAATTCCATAACATTATTTGGAAAAATATGTATAATAAAGTTTTATTGTAGAACTTTATTATATGATGGGGTTATAAAACAAGCTTTTGATCTCAGATCATATGTTTGAACTCAGATTACACAGTAGAAAGTTTTCAAAAATTGCCTATTGGTTTATTTATATTGCCTAAGCAAGAATATCTTTTATATATTTATATCTTTGTCCTAAAATGAAGAAAACCAATATTTATAAACTGGAATCTAATTGATGAGATTAAATCATCCCCTGAGCTCTGAAACTTACTTATCTTTCTTCCAGGTAATACTTTATATCTTAACTGTGCAAAAAGTACATTTGTATTATGATTTTTAATGCTGTTACCATATTCTGTTGATCAAAATAACTATAATTTATTTAACCAATTTCTTATCTTCGCTCACTTTGATAGTTAAAATTATTTGCTGCTATAAAAAATCCTGCAGTACACATGTATCATAAATATTCCAGTCCCAAATTCATAACCTAAATGTAATTATGAGGTCACATCAGACAAATCCAATCTAAAGAATATTCTATAAAATGACTGAACTTCATTATTCAAAAATGTCAGTATAAGCCAAGGTAAAAACAGGTTTGGGATCCTTCTGTAGTTTTAGAGATTAAAGAGACATGATGATTATTTCTGAAGCATAATCTTAGACTGTACCCTGGAGTGAGAAGTTATAGTTATAAATGTATTATGGGGCTGTGCATTAGCTATCCGTTATGACATAACAATTTAGCAGCTCAAAATTCCCAGCTTAAAAGAACAAACTTTTATTCTCTTACCATTTCTCTGGGTGGGGAATTTGAGAGAAATCTAAACTAGGTAGTTCTGTCTCAAGGTCTTATGTCTTTGTAATTATTACTTCAGTACCATTGTTTCTATATCTTCTAAGAAGACAGGTAGGATATATTTATGAATTCCAACCAATATATAAACATATACCTATAATTGTTTCTGAATCTACTCATTAGTATATATATTGAGCTACACTTAAGTTCATACAGATGTCTAACTCAAAATCAGTTATAATGTTATTAAGTCAATTGACTCCCTCCAGTGCAACTATATTATTCACTTGTAATGCTATTGCATTACATAGTGTTGAGTCTTAGCTTCCCCAAAAATACTGGTTGGATTTTTTTTTTTTTTTCATACATTTAAGTTCACTCCGTGTATGTATTTTTCTATGGGTTTTGACCACCTCAGTCTCATACAGAACAGATCTACCACACTAAATTTCCTTGGTAGATCTCCATTTCAGTCAACTACACTGCCTTCTATCAATGCCTTGAGAGCTCTAATCCTGATTTCTACCACTATAGTTTGGCCTTTTACCGAATTCACATAAATAGCATCATATAATATGTCTCCTTTAGTCTTTTATTTTTCACTTGGTAAAAACCACTTATGATTAATACATGGTGTTTAATGAATCAATAGGTTGTTCCTTTATATCATCAAATAATATTTGGACTGTATGGTATGGATGGACCACAGTTTGTTTAGCCACTTTTCCCAGTAGAACAGTATTTTGGTTGTATCCAGCTTTTGGCAATTATGAATAGGTTGCTATAATATTCCTATACAGTTTTTTGTGTAAACATAAGTGTTCAATTCACTTGAATAATTTCCTAGGAATGATATTGCTGGGACATATGTTAAGTCTATGTTTAATTTATAACAAACTGCCAAACTGTCTTTCATGGTGGCTGCACCATCAGTATTTCTACCTGTAATGAATTCCTGTTGTTCCACATCATTGTCAGCAGTTGTTACTGTCAATTTTTAAAATTTTTGACATTTGAATAGTCATCCAGTGGAATGTCATTGCCATTTTAATTTGCTTTTCCCTAATGACAAATGATGTTAAGCCTCATTTCATGAGTTTATTTGATATCCATATGTCTCCTTCGGTAAAGTGTCTATTCAGATCTTTATTTTTAAAATTTTTGTCTGTTTTCCAATTATCATATGCTCTCCCTGATATGAGGAATTTGAGGGGGTAGGGAAGGAAAAAATGAAACAAGATGGGATCGGGAGGGAGACAAACCATAAAAGACTGTTAATCTCACAAAACAAACTGAGAGTTGCTCAGGAGGGGAGTCGGGAGAGGGTGGTGGGGTTCTGGACATTGGGTGGATACGTGCTATGGTGAGTGCTGTGAAGTGTGTAAGCCTGATAATTCACAGACCTGTACTTCTGGGGCTAATAATATATTATATGTTAATAAAAATATATATTATATATAATTTTGTCTGTTTACTTCACATCTTCACAAGATGATTATATACTATGCATATAAGTCTTTTAGCAAATATGCGATTTGCAAATATTTTCTCTGTTGCTTTTCAAAAGGCAGAATGTTTTAATTTTGATAAAGTTCAATTTATCAGCTTTTTCTTTAATAATTTATGCTTTGGGTTTGTATCTAAAATCTCACCATCAAACCCAATGTCATATGTGCATTCTGCTATATTTTCCTCTTAATGTTTTATAAGTTTATGTTTTAACTCCATGACTTTAAGTTAATGATTTCAGTCTATAATCCATTCTGAATTAATTTCATGTAGCATGTGAGTTACATTTCTCAGGTCTATTTTTTAAACATATGGCTGTCCAATGATCCAGCACAATTTCTGGAAAAAAAAAAGAACAATCCTTTCTCAGATGATTTGCTAAAGTTACATTTTTAGTAAATTATAAAAAATCTTTGGAAGCAGAAAAAAAATCGAATATTTGATGAGATATGTATTACTTTTCCAAGACTTCCAAAGCAATTTACTACAAATTGGGTATTCAAATAACAGAAATTTATTATCTCATACCTCCGTAGGCCAGAAGTAAAAAAATCAAGGTATAAGTAGGGTTAGTTCATTCTACAGCCTGTTGGAGAGAATCTGCTCCATGCTTCTTTCCTAACTTCTGATGGCTGCCAGCAGTCTTTGATATTTCTTGGCTTATGGATGTATCACTTCAATTTCTATTTCAGTCTTCATATTGCCTTGTCTTCTGTGATCTCTCCTTTTCTTCTCTTGTAAGGACACTAGTCTTTGGAGTTAGGGTTCAGCTTAATCCAGGATGATCTCATTTTGAAATTAGTAACAATTGTATCTGTAATGACCCTTTTTTAAATAATGTCATATAAACAAGTTCCTGGTGGTACAAACTTTTTTTTTTCTTTTTTGGTGGGGGAAGGGGGAGATGCTGCTCAACCCACTATAATTCATATCAGGAATATTAAAGATGGAATCAAGATTAAGTCTTACATAATTAAAATATTCAGAGAAGAGACTGATTTATTTCCTTAGGCTGGAAGTGATTTTTAGTGCTATTTTGAAAATTTGTGATTCTGCTTTGAAATTTTAATTTTGGAATACTATTACTTGCTTACCTATTTTTCAGCCCAAACAAATGCATGTCATTCTGATTATTCAAACACACAAGTGTCCAGTGTCTTGAATATAAAATGAAAATATTTTGTATTTTGTGACCATAAGTTAAAATGAGTTAGTAAAGGTATTTATTTAATGAGAAAATGATAAACATTTCGGGAAGATAGTCGCAGCAGTGGATAGGTTTTATATCCCAAATTTGTGGACAAAAACAAAATGCTAACATAAAAATTAAAAATTCCCTACAATACAACCAAATAAAATAAATGACAGTCAATTTCATGAACTCCAAAATCTGAGCAAGTGGACAAAGCCACCTTATTCTACTAGACCATCAAGAATCAAACCTGTGTGTAGCAAAGACAACAGGGCTTCTGATAGTTTTAATAAGAGAAACCACATTCCCAAAAGGAACTCACTGGAAATATAGAAAGGTTTATATGATAATAGCAGCTAAAATTAAGAGTATTACACAAATTTATGGAGAACAAAAATCACCTATAGAGCAAATGGCATCAGGACAAGATGAACCCCATGAACTGCAATTAGCACTTGAAGCTTCTTTCATATTGTTTCAATCTCTGCATTAAAACTACCTTCTCTTTAGCCATAATCATCACATTTCAAGTGATGTGTAAGGACATCAGAGGCAAACATAACCTCAAGCTTCCTTACTCAAAGAATTTTGCATTGCTGCTGGTTTACCAAGAATAATGAATTTTGTTTCAGGCATAATACAGAGTATGAACTTCGTCTTAGTTTTTCTTGAAACAGATTCAAGACAAAAAAAAAAGGTTGAACAAGTAGGAAAACTCTGTATATGATCACTGGCAAATGTTTCTCTAGTCATTTGGCTCAAACTCTTCCTCTTATCCATTCCTGGATATCTTAGAATGCAGAAATGACACTTTGTGTTCTCATCCCACCTGTCTTTCCAAAATTAGCTTCTGCTATCCTCCTACAAGCATCTTAGCTTCCAATCTTTTAAACTATCTAACATTCTCTGATTTCACTGTGCTCTTTTGGTAGGCATGTAATTAATCTGTAAAATCCTTAAATGGTGCTGAGCATGGCCATAAGGCAGAGAGGAGTCCATAGAGAAGGCATATTGAATATGAAACAGGAAGAAAAATAATTAATAGAAAATAATCATAGAAGTGATAGGAGACTTTGACATTAATAATATGCTGGAGGGTTTAGTTTCATGAACATTCTAGATGGTGGTCTTCTTGAAGGCTGAGGTTTGTCTCACTCATCTCATAACCCAAGGGCTTGGCATAGTGTCTGGCTTATTGTATGCATTCCAAGATGTTAAGAATGAGAATGTACTTGAACTTAGATAAATTTGGAAGGGAAAAAGAAAGATATTTAAAGATTTTATGCCATATTTAGCTTCTGACACTCTAAAAAGAAGGCAAAAATGAATGGAGTGGTAAGATGGATGGAAGCAGAGAACTGCTGGGGAATGAACTACAAAATATTTAAAGAAATGTGAAGTAAAACTGACAGTGCAGTTGAAGTGAATTAATGTGAATGTTTAGGAATAAAGCAAAAAAAATCATAATGTTCAATTAAAAGCAAGATTATTCCCTGGTCATTTTTATAGTTATTTATTACATAGCTTTGTGTTTAACAAAAGATGATATTGTTCACTTAAATCAAGAGAATTTTGTTTTTCCAAAATAACCACTATGAATAAGACTTCCTTATTCTAAGTATCAAATAAATTTCTAGAAAGACTGAAAGAAAAGAAAGGGGGAGTGGAGGGGGTTGGCTCAGTTGAGCAAGCATCTGACTTCAGCTCAGGTTGTGATCTCAGCTCAGAACTGTGATCAGGGTCATGGGATACAGCCCTTCGTGGGAGTCTGCTTGTCCCTCTCTCTTCCTCTCTGCACTTCCCCACTGCTCGTGCTCTCTCTCTCTTTCTCTCTCTCTCAAAAAAGTAAATAAGTAAATCTTGAAAGAAAGGAAGAAAGAAAGAAAGAAAGAAGGAGATGGAAAGAAAAAAGAAAAGAAAAAAAGAAAAGAAAAGAAAGGAAAAGAAAAAAGAAAAGAAGGGAAAAGAAAAGAAAAGGAAAGGGAAAGAAAAGGAGAAATAACCTCCCAAGACCTTCTATGGTAGACAATTTCAGCAACAAAAACAAATTTCCAGGCAGGTTCTGTCACTAATGTGAGCTACTTCATAATATTTCTGGAAAGTTATGGAGAAAGAAATAAAGTGATGATATGAAGACATGTCTATACAGGAGACCTTAAAGGCAAGACCATAACGAACAACTAGCAAAAGTGTTCCACTGAAATGAAGAAAGAAATAGAGCATAACTTTCTACCTTAAGTGTAGAGTGTGCATAATGACCTCCTTCCAATGAGTAAGGTGTGAAGACGGGGTGGGGGGGAGTCATTTTACATTAAAGGAACCTAGAAAACACTACCTCAACCCAGGTGGTCAAGGTCAACATCAATAGTAATAAGTAATAGTAGTAGTATGTAGCCTTGATGTGATGTGGTGATAATGGCACTTTACCTCTGCATTCTTCTTACCCATGATCCCAGTGTAATCATGAGAAGAACATGAAATAAATCAAAATTAAGGGACAGTCTACAAAATACTCCTCAAAACTGTCAAGATCATTAAATGCAAAGGAAGTCACAGCTAAGAGGAGCCTAAAGAGACTTCCTGAATCAAAGCAACATGGTATCCTGGATGAGATCTGAGAACAGAAAAGGAACATTAGGCAGAAATTAAGAAAATGTAATGAAGTATGAATTTTAGTTAATACAATGTATCAATATTGGTTCATTAATTGTGACGAATGTGACATACTATTGTAAGATATTGGGGAATCTGGGTGTGGAGTATGTGAGAACTCTATTATTTGTTGAATTTTTCTATAAATCTAAACTGTTGAATTTTTTTAAGTTTATTATTTATTTATATTATATATTAATTTATATTATATATTATATATCATATATTAATATATATTATATATCTTTATATAAGTATATATACTAAGATATATTTATATCAATATTGATTATATATTATATATAATATATATTATATATAAATTATTATATACAGTTTATATATATAATAATTTATATATAATATATTATATATAATATATATAAGATATATAATATATATTTATATATATAAGATATATCTTAATATATCTCTTATATATTAAGATATATTTATATATAATATATAATATTATATATATTAATATATGATATATTATTTATATATTATAAAGTTTATTATTAAAGCTGAGATCACAACCTGAGCTGAAGTCAGATGCTTGATCAACTGAACCACCACCCTCCCCCCCCTTTCTTTTCTTTCAGCATCTGGGTGGATCAGTTAGGTGTCTGCCTTTGGCTCAGGTCATCATCCCAGGGTTCAAGTGATCTAGCTCCCTACTCAGCAGGGAACCTGCTTTTCCCTCTCTCTCTGGCACTCCTCCTCCATGTGCTTTCTCTCTCTCTCTCTTTCTCTCTCCCCCTCTGTCAAATAAATAAGTAAAATCTTTTAAATAATAAAATTATATTTAAAAAATTAAAATGTTTATTCTAAAAAGACAAATGTGAATTACATGTGCTTCCTTACTTTATTTCCAATTTTTCAGTTCTCAATTTAAATAAATTCTGGAGGTTTTCTAAGATCAGTTTTGGAAAAGTTCTACTTTTTAGGGCAGTTTTAGGTTCACAGCAAGATTGAGCAGAAAGTGCAGAGATTTCCTATATATTCCACATTTTATTTTATTTCATTTTTTGAGAGATATTTTTTCTTTTTCCTTGTTTTTATTTAAACTCCAGTTAGTTAACATAGAGGGTAATAAAAGTTTCATATGTAAGATTTAATGATTCATCACTTACATACAACACCCAGTGCTCATCACAAGTGTCCTCCTAACCCCCATCACCCACTTAACCCATCATCTCTGATAATCCCTCCTTTGTTCTCCACAGTTAAGAGTCAGGGTTTGCCAGAGATTTCACTATATTCCCTTCCCCTACCCATGCATAGTCTCTCCTATTACCTATAGGTTTACCAGACTGGTACATTTGTTGCATTTGATGAACCAACATTGATACATCATTATCATCCGAAGTCTAGAGTTTACATTACGGTTCACTGGTGTAGTACATTCTATGAGTTTGAACGAATTTATGATGACATATGGCCACCATTATGGTATCATACATAGTAGTTTTTCTACATTGTATTTCTGGTTGTTTTTTGTTTTTAAGATTTTATTTATTTATTTGACAGAGAGAGAGAGAGTGAGAGAGCAAACACAAGCAGGGGCAGTGGGAGAGGGAGAAGCAGGCTCCCTGCTGAGCAGGGAGCCCAACACAGGACTCGATCCCAGGATCCTGGGACCATGACCTAAGCCGAAGGCAGACGCTTAATGACTGAGCCACCCAGGTGGATGGGAGAGTATTTAGGCCTTGGATTACTCACCCTCCCAAGATGCCCATGCACCCTATTTCCAAAGGAGATTTACAGACGCTACAAAATGTCCCGACACTGGGTTATAGGTGCTTCCCATCACCTGCGATGCCAGGTCACATTGAGAAAACAACGTTGTAGTTCTCTTGACAGAAAGCACATTGCCGAGGACATTGTTTGAATGGAAAGAGGTTACAGGCAACAGACTTATTCGGGTCAAGAATGTCTTAAGTGAGAGCCGAAAGGTGATTCCATGAATATTGTTTCTGCAAACCAATTAAGCCATTCTTGGTGGAGAGGGGAAGGGTTGCCAGATAAAATAGAGAAGGCCCAGTTTAAATTTAAATTTCAGATCATTAATGAATTTTTTGACATATTCATGCAATATTTAGGACATACTTACACTAAAAAAACTGAGTCAATATTTATCCGAAAATCAAATTTTTTTTGAGTATTCTGTATGTTTGTTTGCTAAATCTCATGCCCTGAGTGGGGGACCCTGACAATTGCATTCCAGAATAACCTCCTTTACTCCGATCCAACCACGCTATTGCTCCTTTTGGGAACGAGCGATCCTTCTTCAGTTTGAACTACTGCCTCGTACCTATTTTGGTTCCAAACTAGATGCTTTCCATGTGGCTTCATGAGACCACTCTCCTAGAAATGCTTTGTTAACCCTTCCTTGTGATCACGTCCTGCAAATAATCATTGAATTGCATAAACCCATGGGTCTCTCCTAGTATTCTTTTCTTTTTTTAATAAATTTATTTATTTTTTTCAGCGTAACAGTATTCATTGTTTTTGCACAACACCCAGTGCTCCATGCAATATGTGCCCTCCCTATTACCCACAACCTCTTCCCCCAACCTCCCACCCCCGACCCTTCAAAACCCTCTGGTTCTTTTTCAGAGTCCATAGTCTCTTATGGTTTGCCTCCCCTTCCAATTCTTTTTTTTTATAAACATATAATGTATTTTTATCCCCAGGGGTACAGGTCTGTGAATCGCCAGGTTTACATACTTCACAGCATTCACGATAGCACATACCCTCCCCAATGTCCATAACCCACTCCCCCTCTCCCAACCCCTCCTCCCCCCAGCAACCCCCAGTTTGTTTTGTGAGATTAAGAGTCATTTATGGTTTGTCTCCCTCCCAATCCCATCTTGTTTCATTTATTCTTCTCCTATCCCCCTAACCACCCATGTTGCATCTCCACATCCTCATATCAGGGAGATCATATGATAGTTGTGTTTCTCCAACTGACTTACATCACTAAGCATGACACCCTCTAGTTCCATCCACGTCATCGCAAATGGCAAGATTTCATTTCTTTTGATGGCTGCATAGTATTCCATTGTGTATATATACCACTCTTCTTTATCCATTCATCTGTTGATGAATATCTAGGTTCTTTCCATAGTTTGGCTATTGTAGACATTGTACCATTCAGGTACACTTGCCCCTTCGGATCACTGCGTTTGTATCTTTAGGGTAAATACCCAGTAGTGCAATTGCTGGGTCATAGGGTAGTTCTATTTTCAACATTTTGAGGAACCTCCATGCTATTTTCCAGAATGGTTGCAGCAGCTTTCATTCCCACCAACAGTGTAGGAGGGTTCCCCTTTCTCCGCATCCTCACCAGCACCTGTCATTTCCTGACTTGTTAATTTTAGCCATTCTGACTGGTGTGAGGTGATATCTCATTGTGGTTTTGATTTGTATTTCCCTGATGCCGAGTGATGTGGAGCACTTTTTCATGTGTCTGTTGGCCATCTGGATGTCTTCTTTGAGAAATGTCTGTTCATGTCCTCTGCCCATTTCTTGATTGGATTCTTTGTTCTTTGGGTATTGAGTTTGCTAAGTTCCTTATAAATTTTGGATACTAGCCCTTTATCTGATATATCATTTGCAAATATCTTCTCCCATTCTGTCAGTTGTCTTTTGGTTTTGTTAACTGTTTCCTTTGCTGTGCAAAAGCTTTTGATCTTGATGAAATCCCAATAGTTCATTTTTGCCCTTGCTTCCCTGGCCTTTGCCGATGTTCCTAGGAAGATGTTGCTACGGCTGAGGTCGAAGAGGTTGCTGCCTGTGTTCTCCTCAAGGATTTTGATGGATTCCTTTCTCACATTGAGGACCTTCATCCATTTTGAGTCTATATTTTGTGTGTGGTGTAAGGAAGTGGTCCAATTTCATTTTTCTGCTTGTGGCTGTCCAATTTTCCCAGCACCATTTATTGAAGAGGCTGTCTATTTTCCATTGGACATTCTTTCCTGCTTTGTCAAAGATTAGTTGACCATAGAGTTGAGGGTCTATTTCTGGGCTCTCTATTCTGTTCCATTGATCTATGTGTCTGTTTTTGTGCCAGTACCATGCTGTCTTGATGATGACAGCTCTGTAATAGAGCTTGAAGTCCGGAATTGTGATGCCACCAACTTTGGCTTTCTTTTTCAATATTCCTTTGTCTATTCGAGGTCTTTTCTGGTTCCATATAAATTTTAGGATTGATTGTTCCATTTCTTTGAAAAAAAAAAGGATGGTATTTTGATAGGGATTGCGTTAAATGTGTAGATTGCTTTAGGTAGCATAGACATGTTCACAATATTTATTCTTCCAATCCAGGAGCATGGAACATTTTTCCATTTCTTTGTGTCTTCCTCAGTTTCTTTCATGAGTACTTTATAGTTTTCTGCGTATAGATTCTTAGCCTCTTTGGTTAGGTTTATTCCTAGGTATCTTATAGTTTTGGGTGCAATTGTGAATGGGATTGACTCCTTAATTTCTCTTTCTTCTGTCTTGTTGTTGGTGTACAGAAATGCAACTAATTTCTGTGCATTGATTTTATATCCTGACACTTTACTGAATTCCTGGACAAGTTCTAGCAGTTTTGGAGTGGAGTCTTTTGGGTTTTCCACATATAGTATCATATCTTCTGTGAAGAGTGATAGTTTTACATCTTCCTTGCTGATTTGGATGCCTTTAATTTCTTTTTGTTGTCTGATTGCTGAGGTTAGGACTTCTAGTACTATGTTGAATAGCAATGGTGATAATGGACATCCCTGCCGTGTTCCTGACCTTAGCGGAAAAGCTTTCAGTTTTTCTACATTGAGAATGATATTTGCGGTGGGTTTTTCATAGATGGCTTTGATAATATTGAGGTATGTGCCCTCTATCCCTACACTTTGAAGAGTTTTGATCAGGAAGGGATGCTGTACTTTGTCAAATGCTTTTTCAGCATCTATTGAGAGTATCATATGGCTCTTGTTCTTTCTTTTATTAATGTGTTCTATCACATTGATTGATTTGCAGATGTTGAACCAACCCTGCAGCCCTGGAATAAATCCCACTTGGTCGTGGTGAATAATCCTTTTAATGTACTGTTGAATCCTATTGGCTAGCATTTTGGTGAGAATTTTTGCATCTGTGTTCATCAAGGATATTGTTCTGTAGTTCTCTTTTTTGGTGGGATCCTTGTCTGGTTTTGGGATCAAGGTGATGCTGGCCTCATAAAATGAGTTTGGAAGTTTTCCTTCCGTTTCTATTTTTTGGAACAGTTTCAAGAGAATAGGAATGAGTTCTTCTTTAAATGTTTGGTAGAATTCCCCTGGGAAGCCGTCTGGCCCTGGGCTTTTGTTTGTTTGGAGATTTTTGATGACTTTTTCAATCTCCTTACTGGTTATGGGCATGTTCAGGTTTTCTATTTCTTCCTGGTTCAGTTATGGTAGTTTATATGTCTCTAGGAATGCATCCATTTCTTCCAGATTGTCAAATTTCTTGGCGTAGAGTTGCTCATAGTATGTTCTTATAATTGTCTGTATTTCTTTGGTATTAGTTGTGATCTCTCCTCTTTAATTCATGATTTTGTTTTTTTGGGTCCTTTCTCTTTTCTTTTTGATGAGTCTGGCCAGGGGTTTATCAATCTTATTGATTCTTTCAAAGAATGAGCTCCTACTTTCATTGATTTGTTCTATTGGTTTTTTTTGTTTCTATTTCATTGATTTCTGCTCTGATCTTTATGATTTCTCTTCTCCTGCTGGGTTTAGGGTTTCTTTCTTTTTTTTTTCTTTCTTTTTTTTTTAAGGTTTTATTTATTTATTTGACAGAGAGAGAGAGAGAGATCACAAGTAGAGAGGCAGGCAGAGAGAGAGGGGGATGCAGGCTCCCTGCTGAGTAGAGAACCCAATGTGGGGCTCGATCCCAGGACCCTGAGATCATGACCTGAGCCGAAGGCAGCGGTCCAACCCACTGAGCCACCCAGGTGCCCCTTAGGGTTTCTTTCTTGTTCTTTCTCCAGCTCCTTTAGGTGTAGGTTTAGGTTGTGTACTTGAGACATTTCTTGTTTCTTGAGAAAGGCTTGTACCACTATATATTTGCCTCTCAGGACTGCCTTTGCTGTGTCCCACAGATTTTGAATTGTTGTGTTTTCATTATCATTTGTTTCCATGAATTTTTTCAATTCTTCTTTAATTTCCTGGTTGACCCATTCATTCTTTAGAAGGATGCTGTTTAGTCTCCATGTATTTGGGTTCTTTCCAGCTTTCCTCTTGTGATTGAGTTCTACCTTTAGAGCATTGTGGTCTGAAAATATTCAGGGAATGATCCTAATCTTTTGATACCGGTTGAGACCTGATTTGGGACCCAGGATGTGATCTATTCTGGAGAAGGTTCCATGTGCACTAGAGAAGAATGTGTATTCTGTTGCTTTGGGATGAAATGTTCTGAATATATCTGTGATGTCCATCTGGTCCAGTGTGTCATTGAAGGCCTTTATTTCCTTGTTGATCTTTTGCTTGAATGATCTGTCCATTTCAGTGAGGGGAGTATTAAAGTCCCCTATTATTATTGTATTATTATTGATGTGTTTCTTTGATTTTGTTAGTAATTGGTTGATATAGTTGGCTGCTCCCATGTTAGGGGCATAGATATTTAAAATTGTTAGATCTTCTTGTTGGACAGACCCTTTGAGTATGATATAGTGTCCTTCCTCATCTCTTATTATAGTCTTTGGCTTAAAATCTAATTGATCTGATAAAAGGATTGCCACCCCAATGTCTTCTGATGCCCAGTAGCATGGTAAATTGTTTTCCACCCTCTCACTTTAAATCTGGAGGTGTCTTCGCTTCTAAAATGATTTTCTTGTAGGCAACATATGGATGGGTTTTGTTTTTTTATCCATTCTGATACCCTGTGTCTTTCGATTGGGGCATTTAGCCCATTAACATTCAGGGTAACTATTGAGAGATATGAATTTAGTGCCATTATTAGCCTGTAATGTGACTGTTACTGTATATTGTCTCTGTACCTTTCTGATCGACTACTTTTAGGCTCTCTCTTTCTTAGAGGACCCCTTTCAATATTTCCTGTAGGGCTGGTTTGGTGTTTGCAAATTCTTTCAGTTTTTGTTTGTCCTGGAAGCTTTTTATCTCTCCTTCTATTTTCAATGATAGCCTAGCTGGATAGAGTATTCTTGACTGCATGTTTTTCTCGTTTAGTGCTCTGAATATATCATGCCAGCTCTTTCTGGCCTGCCAGGCCTCTGTGGATAAGTCTGCTGCCAATCTAATATTTTTACCATTGTATGTTACAGACTTCTTTTCCAAGGATGCTTTCAGGATTTTCTCTTTGTCACCAATCTAATATTTTTACCATTGTATGTTACAGACTTCTTTTCCCGGGCTGCTTTCAGGATTTTCTCTTTGTCACTAAGACTTGTAAATTTTACTATTAGGTGACGGTGTGTGGACCTATTCTTGTTGACTTTGAGGGGGGTTCTCTGCATCTCCTGCATTTTGATTCTTGTTCCCTTTGCCATAGTAGGAAAATTCTCTCCAATAATTCTCTCCAATAGAACTTCTGCTCCCCTCTCTCTTTCTTCTTCTTCTGGAATCCCAATTATTCCAATGTTGTTTCGTCTTATGGTGTCACTTATCTCTCGAATTCTCCCCTCATGGTCCAGTAGTTGTTTGTCCCTCTTTTGCTCGGCTTCTTTATTCTCTGTCATTTGGTCTTCTATATCACTAATTCTTTCTTCTGCTTCATTTATCCTAGCAGTGAGGGCCTCCATTTTTGATTGCACCTCATTAATAGCTTTTTTGATTTCAACTTGGTTAGATTTTAGGTCTTTAATTTCTCCAGAAAAGGCTTTTATATCTCCAGAGAGGGTTTCTCTAATATCTTCCATGCCTTTTTCGAGTCCGGCTAGAACGTTCAGAATCGTCATTCTGAACTCTTGATCTGACATATTTCCAATGTCGATGTTGATTAGGTCCCTAGCCTCGGTACTGCCTCTTGTTCTTTTGTTTGTGGTGAATTTTTCCGCCTTGTCATTTTTTCCAGATAAGAGGATATGAAGGATCAAATAAACTACTAAAAGGGTGGCAAACACCCCAGAAAAATGCGCTGTAACCAAATCAGGAGAGACCCCAAATTGTGGGGGGGGGGGGAGATAGGGGATAAAAAGAGGTTCAGAAAAAAAAAGAAAAAAATTTAAAAAATAAAACAAATAAAGTAAAAATATAAAAGAGACAGAAAAATGTATATATTTAGATAAACTAGTCAAAAAATGGTAAAAAAGAAAAGGGTAAAAGTTTAAAAAATTTAACAGAAGAAGAAAAAAGAAAGAAGAATTGAAAAAAGAAAAAAAAATTGAATTAACCATAAGACTAAAGAATCATGGGGAGAAAGCCATGAGTTCTGTGCTTTGCTTTCTCCTCCTCTGGAATTCCGCTGCTGTCTTAGGAATTGAACCTGCTTTCCTTAATAGATGAACTTCGTCCTGGCTGGATATTTTGTTGATCTTCTGGGGGAGGGGCCTGTTGTAGTGACTCTCAAGTGTAAGTGTCTTTGCCCAAGGCGGGATTGCACCGCCCTTACCTGGGGCCAGATTAAGTAATCCGCTCGGGTTCGCTTTTGGGAGCTTCTGTTCCCTGAACGCTTTCCATAGAGTACTGGAGGACGGGAATGAAAATGGCGGCCTCCTCGTCTCTGGCCCGGAAGAGCAGAGAGCCTGGGGCCCCACTCCTCAGTGTGCCCCCAGAGGACAGCACACAATCACTCCCATATCCCCAGCCTCTAGCCGCGCTCCGAGCTCACCCAGCCCGTGACCAGTTCAAGGTAACCCTGAGCTGAGAGTTTAGTCCTCGGCTCTGTCTCTGTAGCTGGCTTCTCTGTTCTAACACCTGTGAGCTCTGCGACACTCCTACACCCCCGATCCTTCTGTGACCCTTTGGACCCTGGGACCACGCTGACCGCACGTGGGCTTCACCCCGGTTTAGCCTCTGGAGCAATGTCCCTCAGTGGAACAGACTTTTAAAAGTCCTGATTTTGTGCTCCGTTGCTCTGCCGCTTGCCGGGAGCCGGCCCCTCCCCTGCGGTTTATCTTCCCGTCTTTTTGGATTTACTTCTCCACCAGTCCCACCTTTCAGAAAGTGGTTGATTTTCTGTTTCTAGAATTGCTGTTCTTCTTCTCTTCGATCTCCTGTTGGATTTGTAGGTGTTTGCAATGTTTAGATAAGCTATTGAGCTGATCTCCTGCTACCTGATGTAGTCTCAGCCTGCTACTTCTCCGCCATCTTGACTCCGCCCCCCTATTTCTGTTTTTTTTTAAAGTAACATTATGTTGATGGTAACATTCATTTTTCTCAAAATTATCCATGTGTATAGTTATAAAATAAATGAAATGCAAGACTTAACAAAACTATTTTCTTATAGAGCTTGTTTTCACACATGAGCAAACATATCAAGGAATTTGTCAACCTCCACCGCCTAGAAGACTTCCCTCATAGTGTCTCTGTTCTTCTCTGATCTGGATATACTGTGCTTTAGGCTGCCATGTCTTTCACTCTGGAATTCTTTTCAATATTATCCTGGGATGCCTTTTGATTTCTGTCCTCTGTAGGATTATATTATTGTTTTCTCAATTCTGTGCCCTCCTCTTTGTTGGCTTGCTCCATTCTTTTTTCCTAGGATATCTTTTCCAGTATATTTCTGAAGAAGAATACCTGAGAGGTAAATTTGGAGATATTGCTTCTCTGAAAATTACTGTTTTATCCTCATACTTGTTTGAAAATTTGGCTGATTGAAGAACAAATTGTTATAGATCACTTTTCCCTCAGGAAACATGACATTATTTAAATTTTTTTTCAGCTTCTATTATTGTTTTTGCAAAGTCTAGTTCCTTTTCTGTTTCCAATCCCATTATATTATCTATTGTTTTTCCCTTTGGAAAGTTTTTAATAGCTTTTCTTTACCTCTAATATTTAAAAACTTTCCCATGGCATGCTTTGATGGTTTTTGTTTTTTGTTTTGTTTTGTTTTGTTGATTAGGGCTGTTTCATGCTCTTCAAAATGGAGTTTTTCTATATTATTCTTAATTATCATTATCATCATCATAATTATTGCTTTACAATTTCTTTTTTCTTTGTTTTCTCTTTCTCGAATTCCTAATGTAAAACTTCCTTCTAATTTTTGGTTTATTCTTGAAAAATCCTGACAAGTCACTGGTGGAATGAGAGAGTGAGGGACAGGGAAAAACCAATAGAAGAATTTACTAAATGTTTGTTAAAAGAACAATTAGGCCCCTCAGGTTCCCATCTCTCTCTGATGCATGCTCTTAACTACTCCTTTCTTACAATATTAGAAGATGGAGAAATGGAACCAGAGCATACTCAGGTTTTTTACATCAGGTCTATTGAAGAGAAGGGATAGTAGGAGAAATTGTACATTCTCAAGAATGGAACTTCAGGTTCTTGTTCCTCATCAGCTCCTATAATGCTAGAAGGATTCTACAACCCAGATTCCTTTCTTTTCAATGTCTCCTTCTGTGGCTTCCGTTATACATTTTCTTTCTGTTGTACTTTGCCTCGTGCAGTTTTTATGCCATTTTTAAAATTCTTTTCATTTTAATGTGATTTCAAGAGACATGTTCATAAAGGTTAAATTTATAATAGATAGTTATATATTTTAAGCCAGCAAAAGTCAAATACAAGGGCTTACATCATCGATGTAACATTTATTTATCTTACATCATAGACACATTTTTTTAAAAGATTTTATTTATTTATTTAACAGACAGAGATCACAAGTAAGCAGAGAGGCAGGCAGAGACAGAGAGGGGGGAAGCAGGCTCCCCACTGAGCAGAAAGCCCAATGTGGGGCTCTATCCCAGGACCCTGAGATCATGATCTGAGCCGAAGGCAGAGGCTTTAACCCACCGAGCCACCCACGCTCCCCCATAGACACATTTAAAGGAAAGTGGAAAAACTGAGGAATAGAGCTTTAAAGAAAATCACAGAGAATATATGGGAAAAGAGCAGGAGGTCCTAAGTCAAGTACCTTTGTCCAAATTTTGCTGCAATCTCTTTTGGAATATTTTTCCTTCTTGCTATTTTCTGTTTTGTTTTGGTTTTTGTCCCCCCCCCCCCCCCCACTTCCTTCAGTTCTCCTTTATCTTTTTTCTCTAATTTTCACAAACCAATGTTTCTGGGCCTGCAAGAGGATGTTTGAGGAGTATATTGAACTCCCTCTGTGATAAACACTAAACATCTTCTAGGAGCATAGATTTTTGTGCAGTAGGGTGGGAAAGGAAGAACACCACTTAAATAAAATAAACATGTATAATAAAATTAAAAACTTACTTTTGTTTTCTAGAGAAATACAAAACCTTCAAAGGATGTTTGTGATTGTCCTTGTTCTAAGGATCTCCAGACACACGAACTCTTATTTTTCTGCCCTCAGGCACTTGAAGAGAGAGTTTTGAGACACTTTGCTAGAGGAACTAAAAGGGTTGTTAGAATTGGGCCTTCCCAGAGTCACAAAATCTTTCACTGCAAATAATAATCTCAGAGGAAATTCACCTTTCAGAACATTCATTGTTTACATGAGAAAAGCAGAGTTCAGCAACTGGTTTGAATACAATGTTTCTCTGAAACACATTATAAAGAATCTCTAGGGCTGTCTCTAAGGCAGACAGTTATTCCTCAGAGTTTTAATCAGTCAATCAATTAAATCAGTCTGAGTCTCATGAATAAGAACCACTGTGCTCTGTGAAAATTCTCTAAAATATATGTATGAAATTTTTAGGGGTCCTCGAACAAAATCAATGGTCTACATATTAAAAATTGCAAGGCATTTATATGCTAACTTTTCATTTCAATCAAATATTAATCTCTATATTCTATAAAGGGTCATAAAATAACAAGTCTAATACATTAGTTTAGGCTGTGTTATTAGCATGTGAGTGGTCATGTGTAATAAGCAACAATACAATAAAAATCAAAATAAGGTAAATCAAACTGCCTTATTTTGCAATTTGAATCTCTGCCTCTTGTTTTCTTTGTATTCACTGCCTCTTATTTTTTGTTTAAATTTAAGCGCATGCAACACAAAGAAATAATAAGATGATCAGAATATAAATAGGAAGCTTTGATATGAACAACTAAAAAGTTGGAGTTGGATGGGTATAGGAGAAAAAAGTTTAAATAAAAATGGATGTTTTGGTAAAATCAGATAGAGCGCTTACACTGTCATTATGGCTAGACTGAGAATGTAGACTAGAGCAGGGTGGCCAAGGAAATCAACATAGTATTTATGAACAAAGAGTGACAAAATGGGTAATAAATAAGCCATAAGCAATTCAGTAAGGCCCTATGGTGATGTCATTTCTGAGCTGCAGAATAGAAAAGGAGTTGAAAAATTAGTTGACTCTTGATACTATTCTTTTAAGACTCCTGACTTCCATAACAGTATATCTTCTGGTTTTTTCCCCCCACATCTCTAGCAGATGCTTCTTCTCCATTACTTTTGCTAGCAATTCCATATTTTTCTGACATATTGAATTCCTGAGCTTTCATCTCATCTCTCTTTATTGTTTTGGCTGTAGGAATTACCTATATATCACAGACTCACAAATTTTTATCTTCAATAAAAACTTACTTCTGACCTCTAGACTTGACTACCCAGCTATTTACTTTATACCGTCACTTAGATACCTCACAGCATCTGAAAATTAAGATGTGCAAAATTAAAATCAATTTTCTATATCAAATGTATACATATCCCAGTTTCCGGTTTCCACATCAATGAGTCACACCATCATCAAACCAGTTTCTCATGCCAGAAAAATGGGATACCTTCTTGAAGAGAAACATTTGAGTTCTTTACTCCATATATAATAATTTTTATTACGCCTCCAAAAATTAATTTTTTTCTACTTCTCTCCATATATATTTCCTCAACTAAAACCCATAATTCTCACTTGGGTCATTCTAACAATTTCCTAATTTATTTTCCTGTTTTATTCATGACCTCCTGCAGTCCATAGCTACATAGTAGCCATAAAAAACTGTTTCTAAAACTTAAAGTGTATTATATCACTTTCCTTAAGCTTAAAACTTTTAAATGAATTTGAAATACTTTTTTAAAAATGTTACTATGGCATCATTTACTTCAGAGCCAATATTGATTCAACAAATGTTTTTGGAGAATCTTCTATGAAGTAGGTCAAGTTCTAAGCATTGCTGAGTGAACCAAACATAAAAAAAACAAAACAAAACAAAACAAAAAACCTACTATATTCAAATGTACATTTTAGTGAAAATAGCTATCCGATTTTGATTGTTACAGACTTTACATATACTCTGCTATTTAAACTATCCAGTAACCCAACGTAAAAGTTAAAACTTTTCACACATATCTTCAACATGAATGCTTCATATCAGCAAGCTTTAAGTGGCTGATACAGTTTTGCAGAATACTTATTAGATAAATATCTATTGAGAAACTATCATTCAGCAAACATTTGAACAACACTCAAAAACAAGAATTCCCTTGTCTTCAAAACAATTACACTTTAACCTGTAACTGACAAGTTACAAGATAAATAGATGAAATGTATGTGAGATAGTTGTAAGTGTTTCAGAAAAGATTAGAAGGGAGATGACGATCTGAGAGATGGAGTTTGTATTTAGGAGGTTTGTTGTGACAAAGTGAATGGTGTAGAGGCTAGTATATGAGAGAGACAGAACTAAGGGGTCTCAGGTTTCCCAGAGTTGCTGTCAAAACTACCACAGAATTGGTGGCTTAAAACTACAAAAAGTTATTGTCTCATAGTTCAGGAAATGTGAAATCAAGGTATTATTAGGGCCACACTCTCCAATCTTACCCTGCAGCTTTCCTTGCCTCTTACACCTTCTGTCTTTAACAGCAATCTGTGGCGTCTCTTGCTTTATGCCAGAAATATTCCCAATTTCTGTCTCTACTTTCACATGGCTGTACTGTCTCTGTGTATTTCACTACATCTCTGTTTTATTTTCTTATAAGGATATACTAGTCATGGATCAGAGCCTACCATAACCCAGTATGACCTTTTCTTAACTATTTTTATCCGCAAAGATCCAATCTCCCAATAAATTCACATTCAGAGGTACCAGGGATAATTAACATATATATTTTTGGAGGGGGGGGTGCCATTCAATCTGTAGTAGTTACATTCCAATAGCTCCAGAAGGTCATGAATGTTAGGAATACAAAATTACACTCACAACAGTCTGCTGTCTGACCTCCAATAAGTCACATTTGTAATATGCAAAACATACATTCACTCTATCTCAACACTTCCATATGCCTTAGCTCATTCCAGCATCAAACATCTCATTTGGAACTCATTCAAGGTGCTACATGATTGGAAGCTATCAGCAAGAACTGAGGATATGTTTATCCTAAACACTGAATGGAACCCATTCATGGAATGGATACATGGAACCCATGTATAGTAGTAGAGCAATAGTCCAATGCAGTCAATAAGATTTTCTTTTATGTGGCTTGAAAATACTATCACAACTTAAGCTTCTGAAATGATACATTAGAAATTGATGGTGGAAAAAGCAATAGAATGATATAAACAGCTTTTTTTCGTTTATATTTTATGTTGGGTCCATATAACTTGCAGACACAAAATTAAGGGTTAATGCATACTAGAAAACAAATAGTTCTATTATTCAAATAAAAAAAAACTATAGGCTTAGACTTTAATGATAGGTTCTTAAGTGCCTCAAATTACAGCTATAATGCAATAAGAAAAATAGTTTTATCTATCTTTACAATAGAATAAAATGATCCGTAACTAAAATCCTCTGCCTAATTGTTGCAAGCTGAATTCTGTTACCCGCAAATTTATGTGTTGAAATCCTAACCCCCAGGACCTCAGAATGTGACTGAATTTGAAGATAAGGTCTTTTAAGAGGTAATTAACTTAAAAATGAGGCCTTGAGCATGTGGCTCAATCCAGTCTGACTTCTATCCTTATAACGAGAGGAGATTAGTACACATGAAAAGACTTGGGAGCTGCGTACACAGAATAAACATACATGTAAGGGCACAGAGAGAAGGCAGCCATCCACAAAGCAAGGAGAGGGTTCTCAGAATGAAATCTTAGACTGTCTGAAACAGATTTCTGTTGTTGAAGCTAACCAGTCTGTGGTATTTTGTTATGGCAGCTCCAGCAAACTAATACACTGGTAAAGATTTTCCATATATGTGATCATAAGTTTTCAGGAATTACAAAGTAATAAAATGTGCTTAATCCTGTGGCACCTGGGTGGCTCAGTGGGTTGAGCCTCTGCCTTCAGCTCAGGTCATGATCTCAGGATCCTGGGATTGAGCCCCACATCAGGCTCTCTCCTTGGCGGGGAGCCTGCTTCCCCCTCTCTCTCTTCCTACCTCTCTCCCTATTTTTGATCTCTCTCTCTGTCAAATAAATAAATAAAATACCTTCTATCATAATTTTTATAGCATTTATCACATTCTGAAAATAGGTCTTTACATTGTTGGCTTTCCTTTTCAATATAATTGTCTCAGTTCTTAGCTCTGCACATGGTCGCTATAGTAAGACTGTTCTGAATTAAAGACATTTGAGGGGAACAGAAAGGGTGAATTTTAATAAGATAAATATAAATGTTTTGGGGGAGCCTCAGTGGCTCAGTCAGACTGAGGTTCCCCACTCAGTGGAGAGTCTGTTTCTCTCTTTCTCTCTCTCAAATAAATAAATCTTAAAACAAAACAAAAACAAATGTTTTTTGTACTGTGCCATGTTTTGACTAACTTATACTAAATATCGATAAAACACAGGGAGAAAAACAGAGGTTCCAGGTATAATCATGTAAACATACATAGAGGGGAAACAAACTAGAATAGGGCAGAAGGGATTGGGAAAAGACCTCGGAATGCTGTTTTGTGTGATCAGGAAAAGGACCAAAAGAAATACTATAAAAATGAGTTAGCTTCACCATCTAATCACAAGTCAACATCATTTATTATACGTATGTGTGTAAAATATACCTAGATATAAACATATCTAGGCATACATACAGATATGTGTATATACAAATTTATCTATGAAATTTCTAGATAAATGCCTAGGTTTCAAATAAAAGTTTACCTAGAGAAGAGTTGGGAAAATGGGTACTACTGCAAAAAAAAAAAAAATTGTTTTAAAGGCCCCAAAGTTGCATGTAGATCATATTATGGCTGTTCCTCTCTTTAGCTTCAGAGAGAAAGGTAATGTCAGAGAGAGACTTTGCAAAGCCTTAATTTGCAGTGATTATCAAGATCACAGAGACAATGAGTCAACTTAATAAACCTTTAAGGACTATTCATGTGTGAATTTGAGAATGTAAAGGCTAATTTACTGAAAAGATAATGTAATGGTTAAACAAATGAAAGAAATTGCACAATGACTGGGTGTACAGTGAATCACAGCTGAACATATTAATACTGTTAACCTAAGGAGCCTTTTTGTTTTTAAATTTTAAATCAAGCAGAAGGTGGTAAGATCTGCCAAATAAAGTCTATTCTAATTAGATGTGAAGATAAAATTCTGTCTTTCTCTATCTAGTTGATTTCAACTCACTGGTATAAATCCTGGGGCAGAAAAATATTTATGACAGGCAGCATTATAGTTAAGGGTGGGAACGACTGTGCTAAATAGTACTGAAGGAATTCAGTCTCCCCTTTTCCTTTTGTTGCGTCTAGACTTTCACATGTGAGAACACCTCTTGTATATTGGTTTCCGTGTAAGTTGCAAGTGGATTGAATGGGAACAGGCATAAAGGGACCATTCTGCTCATTGCTTCCTGTTTGTGTTGCTATGATTTATTTCCTTCTGAATAAATCTTTAATTATCTCAGATTCAACCCAGTCTAGTCAAAAAATTTATATTTGACTTAGAAATATAGCTCTGAAAGAGGGTAGTAAAGTTCATTCATGTCTAAACTTAATCATTATTCCCTCAGTGGAGTCAGACGTACTAAACAACCAGGTAGAGTCATTCAGAAAGGACACATTTCTGACTTTTAATCCCACCATGATATTCTATTTTTGCTAAGACCCTATATTCTTTATTATATCATGGAAGAAATTATTGGACATAATCATCCCTAAATAAGACTAATAAACAGGGGCATGTGGACACTGTAGTTAGTTGAATGTCTGACTCTTGATTTTGGCTCATGTCGTGAGCTCAGGGTCAAGGGATAGAGCCCCACAATGGACTCTGTGCACAGAGTGGAGTCTGCTTCAGATTCTCTCTCTCTCTCCATCTGCTCCTCCCACTTGTGCTCCTTCTCTCTCTCTCTCTCTAAAATAAATATATAAATCTTAATAAAAAGACTAATAAACAAATTTATTCCAAAAGTGAAAACCAGGTTTCAAACTCATAGCAATATTTTACAAAAATACAGAATAGCTCCTCTTCCATTTTTTAAAAATTATGGTAAAATGCATATAACATAAAATGTACCATCTAAACTATTTTTAAGTATAGAGTTCAATGATATTAGGTGCATGATGCTGTGCAATCTTCACCACCTTTCATCTCTAGAAATATTCTCATCTTGCAGAACTGAAACTCTATACCCATAAAAAATAACTCCTCATCCCATTCTTCCCAAGCCCCTAGCAAAAACTATTTTATTTTCTGCCATTATGAAATTGACTATTCTAGTTTCCTCATACAAGTGGAATCATAGAGTATTTGTCTTTTCATGTTCGGCTTATTTTAGTTAACATAATGTACTCAGGTTTCATCCATGTTGTAGCATCTTTTCAAATTTCTTTCCTTTTTTAAGTTGAGTAATAAATCTTCTATTGTATGTACATACTGTATTTTGATGATCTATTCAGTTGTCAACGGACATCCGTGTTGCTTCTGCCTTTTACCTATTATGAATAATGTTTCTATCAACATGTGTGTACAAATATCTCTTGGAGAATACTCGTGTATGTACCCAGATGTGAAATTGCTGGATCATGTGGTAATTACATTTTTAATTTTTGAGTAAGTGTCATACTACTTTCAACAGTGGCTACATCATTTTACATTTCTACCAACAGTGCTAAGTGTTCCAATTTCCCTACATCCTTTTAATATTTGTTACTTAGTTTTATTTTTAATAGTGGCCATCATAATTGGGTGTTAGGTGATATATCATCTTGATGTGGATTTGCATTTAGGAGATACCTCATTATGATTTTGACTTACATTTCCCTAATAATTAGTCATATCGAACATGGTTTTGTTTTGTTTTTTTTTTTTTTTTAAGATTTTATTTATTTATTTGACAGAGATCACAAGTAGGCAGAGAGGCTCTCTACAGGCTCCCTGCTGAGTAGAGAGCCTGATGCAGGACCCCGAGATCATGACCTGAGCCGAAGGCAGAGGCTTAACCCTCTGAGCCACCCAGGTTTCCCATATTAAACATGTTTTCATGTGTTTTGGCCATTTGTATATCTTCTTTGGAGAAATGTCTATTTAAGTCCATTTCCTATTTTTGAATTAGGAATTTTTGTTATTGTTGAGTTTTAGGAGTTCTCTATATATTCTGGATATTAATCACTTATCAGATATATAATCTGCAAGTATTCTCTCCCATTCTGTGGGTTGTTATTTGTTTTTTTTTTTAAGATTTTATTTATTTATTTGAGAGCGAGAATGAGAGAGAGTGCACAAGAGTGGGGAGAGTCAGAGGCAGAAACAGAGGGAGAAGCAGACAGCCCGCTGAGCTGGGAGCTCGATGTGGGACTTGATTCTGGGACTCCAGGATCATACCCAAGCCAAAGGCAGTCACTTAAACAACTGAGCCACCCAGATACCCCAATTTATTATGCTGATAGTGTTTTGATGCACAAAAGTTTTAAAATTTCATGGAGACCACTTTGGTCTTTTTTTCTTTTGTTGTTTGTGTTTTTGGTGTCACATCTAAGAAATAATTGCCCATTCCAATGTTGTGAAATTGTTGCCCGATGTTGTCTTCCAAGAGTTTTATAGATTTTAGCTCTTATGTTTACATCTTTGATCCATTTTGAGCTACTTTTTGTATAAGGTGTTAAGGGGTCAAATTCCCAAATTCATTTTGTATATGGCTATCCATTTTTTTCCCAACATAATTTATTGGAAAGACTGTTCTTTACCTATGGAATGGTCTTGGCATACTTGTTGAAAATCATTTGGTTATGCTATAGTCTCTTTATATAGCTTAAACTTCATTGTAGAATAAGATGATCTATAATGGGTCAGCTTTAATATACAGAGATTTTCTTTCTTGATAACCCTTATTGGATTTTTAAAAATTTGGCAGGACACTATAATGAGAGTATCTTAGACACAGATGCATTAATAACTAAACATACAATTAAATAATATGGTTTAGTCTCTGATTACAGCCATTTTATAAACCAATGTAAACTATTTTTATACACTTTAATTTCATTTCTCTTCATTTTCACATATTTCTATATATTTGAGCATAAGAGGTATGAGAATTGATTTCATTAGACACACACATATTCAAAGATATGAGATTCAAACATCTGTATTTGTCTATTCATTCATTTTTTAAGTTGAAGTATAATTGACATACAATATCAAATATACATCATAGTGATTCAATATTTTTGTACATTATGGAACAATCCCCACTACCATCTGTCACTATACTATGTTATTATGATATTATTGACTACATTCCCTATGCTATATATTGCCTCCCCATGTCTTACTGATTTTATAACTGTAAGTTTGTACATTCATTCATTATGTATTCATATATTCAAGTAGCTATTATTGAGGACCTGGTAAATGACAAAGCATTGTGAGGGGTTGTGGGTCCACAAAAGTAAAGCAAACCAGACATTGTCTCTTAAGGTCACTCTACATAAAAATAAGTAAAGATCTTAAAAGTCGTAGGAGCTATTATTAAAAAATACAAAAAGAGTGTATAGAAGATATCTCTAGCTTAGAGAAAGAATATTTGGGACGCATTAGAGAAATATGGCTTTAGCTATACACAGTATACTGTACTATACACACATACACTATATATATGGCACTGTATGGTAATATATCTATGCACTAATGTACTATACATAATTCTATATCTATGTATAAATATTCAAATGTAAAATAATTTTCTATATTGAAATATTTCTAATATTTATGTGAGAATAGGCAAGGCACATATAAACTGTCCCACTACAATGAACATCCACTATATTGCATAAAATAATTCATGAAAATACTTTTAAAACTTCTCTAAAATTTTTATCTATAGTCTCCTTTCAGTAGAGTGGTAAATTTCAAATTTCAGCTCTTTACACTGCAAACTGTTGTTCTCCTTATTAAAGAAAAAAAGCTTCTGCATCAAAAAAATAGATCTAGCATTCCCATTAAAGACAAGTCTTCCTTTGCAATTACATCAAAGGAGATTGATTCCAAACAAGACTCTGTGAGGCAAAGCACCTATATCACACCCTTAATAGATATCTTTTGTTAAAGCTATCATCTTAGAAAACTTTAAAAGCAGTGGCAAATAAATAAATAAATATAAAGAATGCAGAGCTTTGTGAGCTACAGTCCATTAGAAGAGCTGAAACAAGAACTTCACTTTTCCAGGGTTTGATGTTTACTCAAAATTGTGTTGGTTTCTTCTGACAAATTAAAGCTGCCTTCTTTTTTCTCAACCCACCTAGATAAATACCTTTTCGGGCTTCTCAGGTGAAGCAGAGCAAACCTCACATCGTGATCACACATTTTCCCTCTAATCCTCTCCAATCATAAACTGCTATTCTATTTGAACACCTTTCTTAAGACAGCTCTAAGTGAATCTTGTCAGTGTGATGTGAGATGGATATGGATGACTAGGATAATCTCATTCAGGGTATTCTGAAGGTCACTTGATGGTGAACGTAGATATTCCAACTCATCCTGCCACTTTGCCTTTCAAGGGCTCTCCGTTTAGTAGAGACAAAATTTAAGAGAAATTTCCAGCCTGAAGTCAATGAAGGCTATGCATTTTCTTAGCAGAGTATTAGCCAGAATGGAAAGATCATAATGAAACTATTTAGCTTTGTTTCAATTCCACTTAACCAACTCTGGTAAGAAAATTTGGCATATTTTACAATGTAACAAATATATCCTACGGAAATAATTAAAATAGATTATTGCTTTTTGTATTTATTTCTATAAAAGGATTTAAAATGAAAATGCTGCAATATAGTAAAATTCTAATAAGATTTGCGGACATTAGTAAGTGAATGCTTTCAAAATCTATTGAATTAAGCTTACTCTTCAAAAATTACCGAGCTAAAGTGGATGCTCAAATGGAGCCAGATACAAAAGTACAGCTTGAATGATGTATGAGAAAATCGAGTAGATAGAAAGAACCCTGTTTAACAATTACACTTTTATTCCACTAATTTTTTTATTTTGAGAAATAGTTTTTTTTAAATAAAAATTTGTGATGTATGTTAAAAGGTGTTTGCATTTACTCATTTTAAGTTAGTAATTAGAATTTTGGAGTTTCTCCTTTTCATTTTTTTTTTAAGATTTTATTTATTTATTTTAGAGACAAAGAAAGAACACATGAGTGGGGAAAGAAATGGGGGGCTGGCGGGGTAAGGTGGAGGGAGAGAGAATCTGCAGTGTACTCTATGTGAAGCCCAATATGAGGCTTCTGAGGGGAAGCTGGATCTCACAACCTCAAGATCATGACCTCACCCGAAATCAAGAGTAGGCCCCTTAACCAACTGAGCCATTCAGGCACTCCTTAAGTTTCTTTTTCTAATTCTAACATGGTAACTACTGCTTATAAAAATTATTATTATTATTTCTGAATATTTTATTTATTTATTTGAGAGAGAGAGAGATAGTAAGAGAGAGAGACCACAAGTAGAAGGGAGATGGAGAAACGGGCTTCCCTCGGAGCAGGGAGCCTGATGTAGGGCTCGATCCTAAGACCCTAAGATCATGACCTAAGCCAAAGGTGGATGCCTAACTGACTGAGCCACCCAGGTGCCCTGCTTGTAAAAATTACTGAAGAATAATTATTCTTCATTCCACATGGTTAACATGTCCAAATGACAGCTTCTATTTAGCTTCTCGTCCCCGATCAGTACTTCTTTCTCTTTGCCTCCCTCACTTTTTCCTTTTCAATTTTCTCCCTCTCCACCTCCCTTTCCTTTTACTTTTCTTTTGGAAATATTACTGAAGAGAATCTTTTCAAACATAAACCACGTTTTTCCTATCCCAGGGCCCGAGTTTCTGTCGACGAACTGTGACACTGGAAGCACATATGGCTCCTTAGAAATCAAAGAAAACACTCTTGTTAAAAGACAGAAATGCAGGCGCCTGGGTGGCTCAGTGGGTCAGCCACTGCCTTCGGCTCAGGTCATGATCCCAGGGTCCTGGAATCGAGTTCCGCATCAGGCTCTCTGCTCAGCGGGGAGCCTGCTTCCACCTCTCTCTCTCTGCCTGCCTCTCTGCCTACTTGTGATCTCTGTCTGTCAAATAAATAAATAAAATCTTTTTTTTAAAAAAAGACAGAAACGCTATTCTTTACTCTCCAATAATGCCTAACAGGACTTGAAAATGATCCCGTATTCAGTCCTTAAGAATAAAGAGTTCAGGGATGCCTGGGTGGCTCAGTCAGTTAATATCTGCCTTCAGCACAGGTCATGATCCCAGAGTCCTGGGATCGAGCCCCACATCGGGCTGCCTGCTCAGCAAGAAGACTGCTTCTCCCTCTGCCCCTCTCCTGCTCATACTCTCTCTCTCCCTCTTTCTCTGACAAATAAATAAATAAAATACTTAAAAAATATATAAATAATACAAGTCTCTATTCTAGACCCACCATACTAAGACACAGAAACCTAGTTCCTCCCTCCCTACCACTTGACATGCTAGCCATATTCAGCATACACATGTCTGTAATGACAAGTTATATTGGAAAATAGGGAGAAATCATCATACATCAGTGAATTAAAGCTATACCTATTGTTTAATTAAAAAACAGAACTATGTGCTGACCTAAATAGCACATATTAATCTTCATTATGGAGATGAGTATATGAAAACCTTGGTTAGAGTTCTGACCTTCCCTTCCTTTTTACTGACACCAGGCAATGGCATCCATGTATTATAGCAAAACTCAAAATTCTAGGTAATATTAAATTACAAAATCCACAACTTCTCAGGACTGAAGTGAGCTAGTTTCTAAATCCCAGTTTGTAAAATGCCTCCCTAACCATTCCTCTTCTCACCACCACCTAAGACTATCATCATCTCTCACTTGGTATTACTGTCACCACTTTATAGTTGACTAGACTCCTCTCTATTCTCTTCCTCTATCAGTCCATTTTCCATACTCAAAGAGTTTTGCTTCTAAAAGTAAAAATTAAATTATATAGCAACTCAGCTTAAAAACATCCAATGGCTTTCAGATGTCTGGATCAAGTCCAAATTTCTCAGTGTGATAGCTTAGGCCCTTCATACTCCCATCCCAGCTACATTTACCTCTGGCTGTTTAGATCCATTATTTTAAACATAGCCAGAATAACAGTGTCCTAATGTATCATGTTCTTGATATCATTGTGCCTTTAGTTATTTCTATTTCCTTTTTTTTCTTGCAATGTCCTTCTCTACATATCATCCTAAAGAATACTTGATAATATCATGCTTTGAGACTCAGCCAAATAGCAACCCTGTTGTTAAGCCCTCTCCCTTCCAACACTCTTTTTCTGACCCGAACCCCTTAGAGCATTTAGAACTTTGTACCTACAAGTATTTGTTTCCGTGCATGTCTTCCCCACAAAGAAGTTTAGCTATGCCAAGTCACCATCATCGCATTTATTCTCTCTACGAAGTTTTTCAAGGCCTTGCATTCCTTAACCCAGAATCTATTGATTAAAAAATAAAATATTGGGATCCCAGAAGGAATACAAGAGCAGTGTACTTTGTTGGAAGCTGTGTTATCCTTAATAAACAATTCACTAACTAAATAATCAATTAAAATAAAATCCAGCCTCAATAGACATTGAATTCTTACAGTGGAAATAGAAACACAGTATAATAAAAAATGAATAATCATTATCCATCTACTTACAAATATGTCTTGAAAAAAAGGGTAGGCCTGATATTGGCTAGTGTGAAACCTATCTTCACTGAGATTGGAAATCTTAGGAAATTAAATTTTATTTCATATAAAAAAATCCGAGCTCCTTGATTTCAACAATTAGCTTTTTCTTTTCATCTCATTAGTTTGGGTATTCAAGCTATATTGTCTCTGATTTGTTTCCCTCTAAATCCAGTCAAGGAATAGAAATAGCACAGACACTAGAAGGGATGGGGGGAGATGGAGAAAGGATGGGGAAGAAGTGTAAGTGGAGCATAGAAGGGAAATGATGAGTTCAGATGAATGATCATATGGTTCTCCTACTAGGCTCCTTTTCGATACTCCTGAGACCAGATAACTTGGGTCTGGAATCCAAAGAGAGAGAAGCATACCAGAGAACATGCAACATAAGAAGGCTTTTTACAGAGATATCACAAACATTTTATTTAACAAAAGACTCATGACATGAAGATTTGATGGTATCTTTCTTTTTTGATAAAACCAGGAAGGAGGGTTTAAAATGTTCTCATGGTGTTTAGTTGAAATATGTACTTAACACTTAATCACTGTTATTACGAATCTGTTCAGATAAGTTAACAAAAAGGATAGTCAATATACTTCAAATAAAAATGTAGAAAATTTCAGAGATTATATAGTAAGAACTGGTATTTGTTTTACAGATCGGACAATATTAATGTTAGAAAGGAGTTTAGAGATGTAAGTTGAGTACCACTCCTTCATTTTACATAGAAGGTATTAGGAAACTGAGTTCTGAAACCATGAAATACATACTCCAGATTACACAGCCAGTTAGCTGTGGAGCCAGTGCTTGAATCCTGATCCCATTTATTATTTGCTTGCATTTTCACACATTGGTCTATTTTCATTAGATAAGTGACATATTCATCATCTTGTTTACCCTCTTGCAAAATATGTTCTCCAAGCCCTTTTCTCTTTCCCCCTAAGATCTGCCTATAGTTTAGTTCATTGACCAACAAGATTCCCTTCCAAGCTTCCTGTAAGTCAGTTAAACTTTTAGTGCCTTACAAATAAATTTATAAGCAAGTTCATGCTTATACATTCGTGAAGTCCAATGAAGTCATTTATACAGACTTTAAAAAAAAATAAAGTATACAGACTTTAAAAGCAATTTTGAGAGTACTAATTATTTTTAGGCACGTTGCAAATATTGGCTTTCAAAAGGAAATAGCTACATATTTCCGAACTTCCTGGCTATTAGACAGTTATTTTGATCGTTAGTGCCTTTCAGTTTGAAAAATAGGATCCATGACCTCTTGTGTGCAATAAGAGAGGGAGGAGATATAGAGACCTTGGCCAACAAAGATTGTTCATGAATTGTGAATTAGATTCTCTCCAAAGGGTGGTTGCATATTTAGTTAGGTTTTTATGAGTTATCAAAACATTGAAAAGGTTTTCTTTTCAAAAGATACATCTCTGTATCTACAAATTAATACACTAATGATTTTACTGTAGCAAACTGCACCCATCACATACTTGAAACTCTTCCATTAAAAACTAAGAGATTATACTTGAAAGAACAAATTTAAAGTTACTTTAAACCATTGTCAGAATTGGTGATATTTCATCCTAAAAGCCAAAAATTATATCATATCAATTTCATTGATGTATATAAACAGCTCATATTTCCAGTTATAATTTGGCAAATACATGCATTTAGATTGTTGTTAATTAGGCAATTCAAGTATTGAGTTATAAAATTAGCTCACATAATCTTTATAAAAGTAGGATTAAAATGTACTTCCATTCGTTTTTGTTTTAATTTCAGAATCGGAGAAAACAAGATTTAGTATGTTACAGATTATTAAATACTTATTGGCTGGCAAAAAACAAAAGGCTTACGCCCATGGGAAGACAATTGTTGCATAGAGAAGGTGATTTTATAATATGCTAAAGCAAACAGGAGCATTTAGATTCAAAACATTTAATAACAGCATTTAATTCAGAAAGGAGATTGTAACATCTTCAAAATAACCACTGAGGAAATACATATAGCTTAAAATTAACAATCAATTTCTTAAGAAAAATATTTTCAAGTTTTCATCCCTCAAAGAATATAAGATTTTGTTATTTATCATAGCAGCTGAGTAAAAAAACAACATGCATTATGGGTAAAATAATATTTTAATGGTGAGCTTTTATTAAATATTTATAGAATGGTAATTTATAGAACCATACATTTATAAGATTAATATTAATATTGCCCTTGAACCAGTTTGATGTCTTGTCCATATATCAGCCCTCGAAAGTGAATGAATATTTATTTTTAAAGTAATTGGTGCCCATATGTTTATCTGAACTACCTTTCTCGGGAATTTTATACTTTCAGAATTTATAACAGGGTATATGAGAAATAGACTTTGAAAAATAAATCAATGAATTTCATATTTTAAACCATTTACTCTATTTCACCAATATTGTTGTTAGAAATGGATTATTAAAAATGTTTTAAATCAGGGGCACCTGGGTGACTTAGTTGTTAAGAGTCTGCCTTCGGCTCAGGTCATGATCCCAGCCTCCTAGGATGGAGCCTCATGTCGGGCTCCCTGCTCCCTGCTCGGCGGGGAAGCCTGCTTCTCCCTCTCCCACTTCCCCTGCTTGTGTTCCCTCTCTCACTGACTCTCTCTCTGTTAAATAAATAAATAAAATCTTAAAAAAAAATGTTTTAACCCCCACACACCATGCCTGGAGTAGCCCTAGCATAAAGCTTTTTTTCTCAGCATGTTTTCCAGGTTAGCTTTTATCCCAACTTTATCCTTTATTATTGTTAGCAGTGGTGGTAGTAGCAGCAGTCATAAAATAAGCCAAAAAGAGTTTAGTAGACTTCTAATTGGTACTTGCAGAATTTAATAAGGTCTCATTTATTGGTGTCTATGACAAATATAGAGGAACTATTATCTTCACTTAAATAGGTAGTTGAAATATGATCATCAATAAATGGTTTTTTGGTTTGTTTGTTTTTGTTTTTGCTTTTGTTTTGCCATCCATTCCAAATTCAAGATAACTTTCATCATCCTTTTGAGGATAGCATGTAGGAGGCCCTTGATGAAGTCTCCTGGGATTCAAGCAGCTAGAGAAAGCTAACTTTTCTAGGACTCTGGTAAGACAGAGAACTATTCAGTGCTTCACTTCTGCTGGCCTCTTGGTTTATTAACCGAATATACAGTACGCCTTGACCAATGAGATGCACTGAGCCACTAGGCTACCAGTCAGCAGAGCTCTGGGAAATAATAGTTTATGTGTATGGCAAACATGTAGGGAAATACAAGTTAGGTAGTTATGCCATACAGCGTATAAACAATGCTTGATATTCATTCTACATGGGCATAATGCAAAATTCCCCTGATACTTCCCAGATTATAGCAGTGGCTCAGTTAAGTATAAATATATTCCTTCATTTCGCCTCAGTCTTTACTATGTTACAGATTACCAAATTGCATAATAGCTTGATTTCACAAACAATTATTATAATTTACTTTGTGCCAGGCACAGAGATGAATGAATACAGCCCCAAAGCTAAAATCTCATTGGAGATATCAAACCCTAAAAATTAATTATAATACAATGCATTGTGTTAACATGGAAATAGACAAATATGTGAGAACTGATAAGGAACATAGTGATCTGTTTCAAAGAAAACATTCTGAATGAAATATCAAGGAATCTAAAGAACATATAACATTTAGCTACTCTAATGTTGGAAGGAAAGTTTAAAAGAAACAACATAAGGTATAGACATCACGCTTCATTACAAGCAATCTGATATTACTAGGAAATACAGTAAGAATCAAGCAATTTGAGCAATAAAGTTAAAGAAAAAATTAGATAGCAAATAATGAGTAATCTTCATTTTAAATTATGTTAAAGAAATTAGTTGTTGACCACTGTATATGATGTACGTATATTGGCACACTGTCATATCTTGGTCAAAATAAATCTCAATGACACACAAGATATAGGTTTGGAGGTGGGAAAGTGAATCCATCTCTGGAAGGGAGGAATTGCAAAAATTTGTGTCCATTATTGAAATCAGCCACAAGAAATGAGTGACATGATCAGGATTATATTTTAGGTTGCGGTGGGTAGCCTCAGGTGCACATTAGAATAACTGTATCTCACTCTTCACCTACTTAATCAGAATCTCTAAAGATAGAATCAAGGTATACTACTTTGAAAAAAGTTATCCAAACATATTTGAAGAGCAGTCTTGGTTGAGAAATACTATCTCAGTATATCACATTGATGGCAATATCAGAAAAACATATTTAAGTCAAGTGTTTTTATTTTTATTTTATCTATTATATCTGACAGAAATCAACCCATTAGTTCAAGCAAAAGGATACATCAGCCAACTATTGGGGTATCTTATGTGCTCAAAGGATGATGTGAAAAAACTAACCCTTGGGAAGTACAGAAATTAAGACATTTGTGAAGAACTCAACTTTGAGTGTTAATGGATATGACTTTCTAATATACTGTCATTAAAATTTTTGAGGTACCTAGTTTCTACACTTAACGATCAAAATGCTGGGAAAAGAAAATCTGATCGGCCAATCTTGTCATGTGTCCTCTGCCACACCATGGACAGGGCTATTAAGCAGAAGCATGGCTCCTTAGGGTCCAGCCCTGTGGAGGGAGGAAGTTCTCAGAATAATGCAATCTGGCCCACCAACCTAAAGTTGTCCATTGCACCAGTACACAAAGAATAGAATTAGAAAAATATTTTAAGGGACCACTGCAATAATTCAGTTATAAGATAATTAAGAACTAACCTGTGATATGGTAGAGTCATGCAGTCTGGAACCAGATGTAACTTTTAATATCATGGGAAGTTTTTTAAAGTATTCTGAAGTACAGAATCTTAACTTACAAAGTCAGACAATCAGTTGGTATTCATAAACTTTAGGAATCAGAGACCTTATCAAATATTTAATATAATGGTATAGTGATCTCAGATATTCCAGGAATGGTGCAATTAAAAAATAGAGAAAATTTAGGGGCATCTGGGTGGCTCAGTGGGTTAAGCCTCTGCCTTCAGCTCAGGTCATGACCCCAGGAGCCTGGGATCAAGCCCCGCATTGGGCTCTCTGTTCAGTGGGGAGCCTGCTTCCCCCTCTCTCTGCCTGCCTCTCTGCCTACTTGTGATCTCTCTCTCTGTCAAATAAGTAAATAAAATCTTTTAAAAAAATAGAAACACGATCTAATAAAACTGAAACTGTGCCTTCCAAGGTAATTTTATAATTCATTTTTTTTCCATTTTTAACTGATTACATAGTAGACATATAGTTTGTATTTAATAGATATCAAATAATTGAGCAAAATGATATTATGCATTTAAATATAAAATATAACCAAGTAAGTACAAATTTTCTTGAAGTGCTATTATATTAAGCAGGTTTCTCAGGGAAGAAGGAAGTCTGAAGTGATTCAGATTTAAGAAAAGAGTCTGGGTATTATATATGTACACATACACACACATATATAAAGCTGCTATATATATATGCTAACATACATAATCTGCATATATATATAAGTGTGTGTGTGTGTGTGTGTATATATATATCTATCTATCTATCTATCTATCTATCTATATATATATATATATCTCTGCTAGCATATAAAAATACCTTCAATTGTGGTGAATGTCGAAGAAACAAGTTAAAATAAGACCGGAAGAACATTCAGAAGAACTGAATATATATTAAAGTACTGAAATCACAGTTTAATAATCCCCCAGAGGTCCATATGGAGGCATTAAATTATGAAGTTCCTTGGAAAGGTTGCAAAGCTTAGGACAAGAATATTTTATTTTGACAATTTTTGTATTTGCATATTTGATGACCACACGTGAGTGAGGGGGAAAAAAAGCAGTTGTTGTCGGTATTTCAGAGCCATCCTGAAGAAAGATTTAAAAAGGTCCATAAAAAGAAAAAGGAGGACTATATTGCCTTGATGTACTGACTTTCATTTTGAAAGATCACATAGCTTTTTACAGATTTAACAACCTGACATACAGAGATCACTTCAACCTCTACTGAAATACAAGCAGCCTAGGGGTGAAACTTACCTGTTATTAAACTGCCTCTAGCAGCACTACAAAATAGTTTAGTACAGAAAATAAAAGAGAAGGTCAAACTTCATTAAAACTTCTAGGAGAAGTTACCACAGGCCTGGTGAATCCTGGGGAAGAATTGATTCCAACCAGAGTAAAACTGCATTGAGAGAGGAGATAGTACTAAAACCAATCAATCAATCAATCAATCAATCAGAAATCATCCATTCTCTCAGGAACAAGGAAGTAGATACAGAGGAACCAGGCCAGTAAAATGAAAACAACCATACCTTGGGTAAATGCATCTCCACCTCCCTCCTCCTCACTGTCTTAACCATTTGGGGGTGTGGGGGTGGGAGAGCTGTTAAAAGAAACTGTTCTGTAAGAAAAATAAGAGTTTAGATTAATTGGGGCCTGGGTGGCTCAGTTGCTTAAGCACCTACCTTTGGCTCAGGTCATGATCTCAGGGTCCTGGGATCTAGCCCCACATGGAGCTTCCTCCCATCCAAGTGCTAACCAGGCCCGACCCTGCTTAGGTTCCGAGATCAGACAAGATCGGGCGTGTTCAGTGTGGTATGGCCGTAGACCACATCGAGCTTCCTGCTCAGTAGGGAGCCTGCTTCTTTTTCCCCTTTGCTATTCCCCCTGCTCATGCTCTCCCTCTCTCTCAAGTAAATAAACAAATAAGTCTTCTTTTAAAAAGATATTACATTAAAAATTATTTTGCTATTGTTAGGACATGAATTTGAAAGAGTTTTTGGTCATAAGATTTAATCAGAAGTAAAAAGGCATTGGCTAGATAGCTTTATTTTTTTTTTTAAGATTTTATTGATTTGTTTGACAGATCACAAGTGGGCAGAGAGGCAGGCAGAGACAGAGAGATGGGGAAGCAGGCTCCGCACTGAGCAGAGAGCTCCATGTGGGGCTTGATCCCAGGACCCTGGGATCATGACCTGAGCTGAAGGCAGAGGCTTTAACCCACTGAGCCACCCAGGTGCCCCGGCTAGATGGCTTTAAATGATGAAAGTCTTAATATACCACATCAGCTCTATAAGAAAAGCTCAACAAAATAATCCTTTTTGTACCTTTAAATCTCACTTGTCAGACAGAATAGGATTGCAGCACCATGCAGGGAATAAATAAGCTAAACACTATTAATTAAGAGGAGGTAAGAATTATACCTTTCCGATATCTCAGTTCACATTCCTGGCCATGGGATTTCTTTTCTAGTGTCCAAAAATTCAGAAAAGATCTGCAAAGAGAATGCTCTTGGGTCTTTATTTTGCTGATACAAATATTGCATATTAAATTTACCTGGGAGAAAACTGCTGTTTTTAGAAAATATAAACATCTGTACCTCATAATTATAGTAATCCACCAAGAAGAGAAGTATAGACACATTAGTTTTGAGCAAACCGTGACTAGATTACTTGTCAGTGGTCAGACTGAAAATTCAGATCATCTGACTTTAGGAAAGCCTGAGAGAGACACTCTAATGAGGAGTTCGTAATGGCTGCTTGCCAAGAAATCAGTCTACTGGTCTCTTTCAGAGTCTATCATTCACCTCATTAGGCGAGTGAAAAATGGAGCCCCTGAACTCTGGCAGCTTCATTCCCCACAGACTTCTGACCCATTGAAAGGCTAATCGTGAAGAACACTAACTCTGATTTGACAGTAATACATTTTAGGCTAGGGATGATACACAGCAGAAGAGTTTGAAGGCCCAAGTCTCTGGTTTTTCTTTGTAGCCCAAAATAAAAAAATTTTAAAAGATTTTATTTATTTACTTGAGAGAGAGAGAGAGGGAGCATGAGTGTGGGGGAGGGACAGAGGGAGGGAGAGAAGCAGGCTCCGCACTGAGCAGGGAGCCCAACGCAGGGCTTGATCCCAGGACCCTAAGATCAGGACCTGAGCTGAAGGCAGACGTTTAAGTGACTGAATCACCCAGGTGATACATATCAAACTATTGAATACTTTGATTCCCAGTTAAGATACATTTTAAAGTTGTTTTGCAGACCATCTGTTTTCTGATCAGAATTTAGCTATTAATACCCTGCTGAACGTTAAAAGTAATTTCTTCTCAATGACCCCTCTTTAAAGATGATTACCTCCAGGGCCTCTTGGGTTGCTCATTCGGCTAAGCGTCTGCCTTTGGCTCAGGTCATGATCCCAGGGTCCTGAGATAGAGCCCCACATTGGGCTCACTGCTCAGTGGAGAGCCTGCTTCTCCTTCCTCTGCCTGTTGCTCTGCCTACTTGTGCTCTTTCCCTATCTCTCTGATAAGTCAATCAATCAATCAATCAATCTTAGGGAAAAAAAGATGATTCCCTCTATTTGATTTCTCATCCTTCATTCTCTTATTCTCCTTGAACCCTTCTACTTTTCATTCTTTCATTCTTCTAGTCAGCTATTTATTATTCTGTTTCAAAAGTCTGTTCATCCTTCTATGTATAAATCACTATATTTTTGATAAATACCTTATTGAAATTTAACATATACAAATCACTAGTATATGGTTACCACATCATAAAAATATCCGTGTAAATTCTATCCAAATAAAGAAATGAAATACAATCAACATTGCAAGAGATCCACCATTTTGCTCCCTTTCCAGTCATTATTACCAGTCATTATTACCTTCTTCCTGAATGTAACCATATCCCTGATGTTTAATACTATTAGTTTTACCTATTTGAACTATGAAATGGAACAATAAATTATGTAATCTTTTGTGTCTACCTTTTTGCATTCAACATTTTGTTTTCCATTTTCATACATACTGTTAACTGTAGTTCTAGCCTGATCCTTTTCTTGCCTGATGGTATTTGATAAAATGGATAAATCCCAATTTATTTTCTATTCTAAAGTTGATGGACTTTTGGTTCTTCCAAGTTCTGGGCTATTAAAAATTGCTTCCATAAGTGTTTTTGTCCATGTCCCATATTATTTCAGTTCTTTTCTATATGTAGGAATGGAATTTCTGGAGAATAACATCTATATACATCCCCCTTTAGCAGAAACTAAACAAACATTTTCCAAACTTACTGTACCATTTTATAATTCCATTGACAGTATCTGAAAGCTCTATTTGCTTCATATCCTTGATAATTACCTTAAGACATTTTTTATCAAACTAAAAATTATAGTGAAGGAAAAGTGAAGTAGCAAAAAAGATATCAAAAATAGTAAAAGAATGCAAAAAATTATATTTTATAATGAAATAAAGAGCATCCATCCCCCAAATTACATTGTATATGCTTTCCATGCTTTTGATGTCAGTTTTCTGGTGCATAAATCTCTCCTATGACCAGTAATGTTTATATCAAAATTTTGCTGTTTTTTCACCTATTTATTTGAGCTTATCTATAACCAAAGTATCACATTGTGTATTGTTTCACTCCGTACACTATTGGGGGTGAGAAAGTGCTAACTGGACAGTACTGTTTTAGACAACTATTTATAACACTACTCTTAGCAACTACACCGATTTCCCCAGGAAATTCAAATAACCTACTACAACAGTATTTCATTCCACCAACCATACACCATATATCTTCCAGTTTTATGAGATGAGGACACCAGTGCTCCTATATGTCTTCTTCATTCTCCTTAATCAACTGTATCTCTCAACTTCTCTAATTTATACCTACAACTTATATTTTTGTCTCTGTTGACCAGACTTACATTCCATCATTTCTTCAGTGCTAAACCTTATAACTCATATAAATTGATTCAATCTACATATTTTTTAGTGAACACTAAAATAGTATATTATATTTCCTTCACTATAGAGAAAATATCAGGACTATGTAGAACTCAAACAGAATATTATAATAGTCATGGCTGAATTAATTTTTCTGTTTTCATTTTACCACATCATCATGTTTTCAAAGAAATTAATCATCCCACTTATTTTTCAAAAAGTTAATTTCTTATTTATTTTTTTTAAAGGTCAAAATATTTGTTTTAATCCAGCAACAAATTCATTTTCCAATGAGGCTCATTCACATAAGGCCTTGTGCCCATTGCACTGTTGCAAATTGGCAGTTTACAGTCTATTAGTGTCATCCAAACTACCAATAGATAAGACACATTGTTATATGTATTAATAGAGGGTTTCAGTAATTATGTAGATTACTTAGTGTTCATCACCATTAGTGTACTCTTAATACCCTTTACCTATTTCACCCATCCTTCCACACCTCCCCTCTGGTAACCATCAGTTTGTTCTCTATACCCAAGAGTCTGTTTTTTGGTCTCTTTTGTCTTTGTTCCTTTGGTCTCTTAAATTCCACATGTGAGTGATACCGTATGGTATTTGCCTTTCTCTGAATGATTTAACTTAGCCTTATACCCTCTGGATCCATCTATGTTGTCATAAATGGCAAGATTTCATTTTTTGTGTCTGAGTAATACTCCACTGTGTGTGTGTACATGTATATGATGTGGTTACCATTAGGTTATATACAATATCTTATGCATATAGCAGTCTATATTAAGTTGATGTTTGCTTAAATTTGAAACTTCTAAAAGCACTAAATTTTTACTCATCTCCCCCAATGTTTTAGGTATATAGAGTCTATATTTCCCATGCTTTTATTTTGTGAATCCCTTGATTGATTTTTATAGGTATACTTAATTATATTGCTTTTGTGCTTCCTACTTTTCTTAATCCTGCTTATGCTCTTTCTTTTCCACTCAAGGAATCCCTTTAACATTTCTTGTTGGGTTGGGTTAGTGATGATGAATTCCTTTAATTTTTGTTCATCTGGTTAACTCTTTATGTCTCCTTCTATTTCGAATGATAGCCTTGCTGCATTCTTTTTTTTTTTTTTTAATTCTTTTGCACAGAGTATTCTTGGTTGCACTTTTTTTTTTTTCAGCACTTGAATACATTATGCCGCTTTCTTCTTGCCTGTAAAGATTCTGCTGAAATTTTAACTGATAGTTTTATGGAGTTTCCCCAGTATGTAACTGTTTTTTTCTCTTCCTGGCTTTTAAAATTCTCTCGTTATCACTACTTTTTGTCATATTAATTACTATGTGTCTCAGTGTGGACCTCCTTGTGTTGATTATGTTGGGGGATCTCTGCCTCTTGGATCTAGATTTCCATTTCCTTCCCCAGATTAGGGACATTTTCAGCTAGTATTTTTTTTTTTCCCAAATATATCTTTTGTCCCCTTTTTTCTCTCTTCTCTTTCTGGGATCCCTGTAATGTGAATGTCATTATGCTTGATAATGTTACGGAGTTCCCTTAATCTATTTTCATTATTCCTTTTATTTCTCCTGTTCAGCTTGATTGCTTTCCATTTCTCTGCCCTTCTGATCACTGATCTACTCTTCTCCTTCCTCTGTCCTTCTGGTCACTGATCTACTCTTCTGCTTCCTCTAGCCTATTATTTATTCCCTCTATAGAGTATTTTTAATTTCAGTTTTTACATTTTTCATCTCTGATCATTTTTTTTTTTGTTTTATTTTGTCTCTGTTGAGGGTCATTGAGAACCTCCACTCTTTTCTCCAGTCAAATCTGTACCTATATGACCATTACTTTAAATTCTCAGGCATATTATCTCTGTTTCATTTAGCTCTCTCACTGGGATTTTGTTGTTCTTTCATTTGGGATATATTTCTTTGCTTCCTCATTTTGTCTAACTCTCTGTGTCTGTTTCTATGTGTTAGGAAATTCAGCTATGTCTCCTGCTCTCGAAAGTAGTGGTCTTATAAAGAAGAGGTCCTGTGGTGTCCTGTAATGCAATGTTCTCTGTTCACCAGAAACTGGCTCTTCAGGGGTGCTTCCTATGTGTGTTTCATGCACCCTACTCTTCTGACTGAGCTGTGTTTGCCTTTATTACAGTCATCTGGAATGGCTGTGTTTGCCTGTTGTGGGCAAGGGTTGGTCCCTATGTTGTTAGTGGGCCAGTCAGGGACACTTTGGGCTTGAGTTGGGTCAGATCAGCATTTTATAGAGTTTCAGTAGGACTGAACTGCAGGTCTCTTCCTGTATTGTTCCCTGAGAAGCCTTCATTTGTGGGCAAGTCCTATAGTCAGTCCAGATGTCTGCTGTAGCCCACAGGTGGGGACACAGTCAAATTGGTGTATGTAGTTTCTTCCCCTCTCCCAAGGGCTGGAGTCGTATTGGGGTGGTGCTTCCCCTTATTGGGGCTGCTTGCACACAGCCATGCTTGTGGTGCCTCTTTGGATCAACCCCTGCCTAGGCCAGGTCCAAAGGAGAATGTGGACTTGGGTACACTATAAGCAAGCTAGTGGAGAGTGTTCATTTTGTACTGGTTCCTATAGGAGTCTGTGTATCTAGGCTGGTGGGGGGTGGAGAGGGTCAGGAATGGCACCTGCTAGCTCTTTGTTCTTGGAGTAATCTGCCAAAGAGCCCTCTCTGATCCTCTAGCACATGCTCCTTCCTATTTACGCAGGCATTTTTTTTCAAACTGCTGCTTCTATGCTGTATCTCAGAAGAGCTATTTATTATGCTGTCTCTTTAAGTGTGGAAAATCAATCTCCTATCACTGTCTAGCTCTTCCAGAGCCAAACCCATTGATTTTTAAAGTTTCAGGTGTTAAGCCCTACTGATTGTAAGAACTCATAAAGTTAAGCCCTTGTAGTTTTCAAAGTCAAATACCATGAGGATTCTCTTTCTTGTGTGGGTCCCCCTGCTTTGGGTGCCAGTGGTGGGATCTGCTCCTCCCCCCTCTCCTTGACTGCAGCATCTCTCCTTCCTTCAGATAGTCCCATAGGTCAGTTTGTCTCCTCCGATTGCAACTCTACCCTTTCTACCCACTTCCATGTGGACTCTTCTCTACATCCAGCTATGGCATGTCTGTTCTGCCAGTCTTTGGGTTGTTTACCAATTTATTTACAGTGATATGGGTGTTAGAAGGAGAAAGAAGGCAATGAGAAGGAGATCTACAGAAAAACTTAAAAAGACTAGCTAAATCAGGTTTGGATGTTTGGAACAATAGTTGTTACTTATTGGCAGATTTATTGGAGCAATTGGAAATATAAACAATGAATGTATAAAGGTATGCAAATCAGATAACTGATATTTCCATAATAGTAACATCGCATTCTGTCTGTTAAGTTTGTTATAAAACCATATTGCTTCTCTTCCATATTGCTTCTCTTCCCCCACTCCCAAATTGTGTAGATGTATTTCATCTGATGGTGTTTCCCATTGTCCTCAGAATAAACTATTTATACTTTAAAACATGCTACTATCATGTTTGATATCTATCATTTGAATGTGGACTCAGGACATAGAGTAAATGCTTTCAAGTGGCCAGTCTGCCATCTTATACCAGAATTATAACATTGCCTTTTAATTGTCTAGTCACTTTCCTTTGTCTCCTACTAGACTGAGTTCTGGGAAAAAAAAAAAAAAAGCAAATTGAATTTATCTTTGTATTGACAAGGACTCCTCAATGGTTATGACTTTATTGAATTTTGATTATTTTACATAATGTGCTATGTACTAAACCTTTCTCAATCCATTCATTTGAAATCTGTGGTTCCTTCAACACAGTCTCATATCTTGTATAGCTTCTTATCTTTTATTCATTAAAAACCTATCATAATCATTCTTCACCTAACCTCATGAACACTTTCTTTTGAAAAAGACTCTCTTGAGTTACATATAGAATTTCCTCTTGAAAGAGTCTATTTCTATAATAACATGAAGCACAAAAATAAAATAAAATAAAATAAAATAAAGAGGGTTTGATATAAAGCAACAGTGTTAGTATCACCTTTTAAATATATTCAATAAGTTTTTGAAATAAGTTTATGATGACAAATTGGTTAGCTTCACAATGATCTATCACGTCATGAACTTGGTATGATGTTAGATATCTTACACTAAACATTCCTGTAGTTCTAAGATTTTGACTCTGTAATTTTTGTTGGACAAGTTTTTTCATCATGTGGTCATATGTGAGTATTGATAATTACAGTGGCACTGTAAAATAATTTCAATATTGATAGAAGCATTTTAATTTCATATAAATATAGTTGATGATCATGCAATCGTCTGACTAATATTATAGCAGAACATGAGTCTGCATCAGAAGCAAGTAAAATAACTTTCAGTAGTACACAATCTGACCCAACATTGACCAGGTCTGAATGAAAACTAAGGATTTTCTAGAAGGTACTCCAGATCCCTCATTATCAGTTTGACATGAGACATTAAGGTCCAGACCACAAGATTTTATTTTGAAAGGTTGATTTTCCATCTAGGCACGATCTGTAACAGGCCAGATGTAATCCAAAGATCATATTTTATATTGGCAAGCAAAGCCATCAGATGAGAGTTCTGAGAGTCTTACCAATTTAATGCCAATGTAAATGACACAGTGTAAACTCTATTTCATTCTATGTGCTAGAATCCATTAAGTTCAAGTAGGCAATAAAATCCTACTTTCAAGCTCATCTATCCTTGTGAATAATGACTGTATGACTTTTTTTCCCCCTAAAACAAATGCATCAAAAGGCAATAAGCAAAATGGTATTTTTTTAAATAAACATTTTTTCTTATAAGAAAAAAGTTTTGAATTCATCCAGATTCTATTATATAATACTTGTTTTAAAGAAAAAAAGGAACTACAAATGTATCCTAGTATTAGCTCAATTATATAACTTATAGCACATCTGAAAGGTAGCAATTCTATAAGTAATAAAAAATATTTGTAGAAGAATCTTGCAATAAGCTTAAATTCTCAGTGTATGAAATATAATAAGTATGTATGCATATATGAAAGAACATTTCATATAATTCAGACCGCAACTGGATTTTTGATGGTAGCTCACATTTTGCAAACATAAATAATATATTAAGTGTAAATACAATATGATAGCATTTAACTACTACTAAGTTAGCAACACCTTTTTAAACAAAAATGGAAAGCTATCAAAGATGTGATGAATAGGCATATTGCATCACTGTGGCTAAGAGTGTAATTTTTTAAAAAATTTACATTCTTTCATGTTTTTATTCATTTCTATGTGCTCTATTTACCTTGCACAGTAAAACTCAACTAGACAGGTCTTTGGCTAACCAGAGGCTAATCTTTTGTTTACAGAAGTTCATAGAAAGAAAAACAGAAAATCAGAAGTAAATAAATATCCCAGATAAACTTTGATTATTATAAGTGGTTCAAATAAAGTAAAACAGAAAGACATAGAAAAAAGAAAAAAGAAAAAAAACTATGTGTGTGTGTGTGTGTGCGTGTGTGTGTGCATACACATATGCACCACACACACACACACACAAACATAAGGAGAATTGGGTGGAGACAGCTGTCAGGTTTGGCTGTCAAACCCGGAGACAGCAAATGAAAAGATTACTCCAGATATCTTGGTAAGAGAAAGAAGAGGCCTGGGAACCAGACGTTCTGATGGCTAAAGGCCTCATGCCAAGCTTTGTCTCCACTTTTATTGGGGTCTTAACAATACATCAGGCACAAGCACAAAGTGAGGAGGAGAGTGTAACTTTAATGGTCAGGATAATAATATATGGGGTAGCCTGTGATAAGGGCGAGAAGGCAAGGAGTCCATGAATCTATCTGTCCATACCACACATGGGATCTGTGACTTAGGAACAATACACTATTATACTAATCAGTTTCACTCTAAACATGTAACAGTGACCCTAACAGGGTTGTAATGATTTCAGACAATTGTATTGCTTTCCATTATATTGACTCTTTTGATCTTCAAGATTCCACTTCACGCTTGATACCATGACCCCAAACCTCCAAAACTTTATCCTTTATCTCACATATTTTTTCAACTGATGAAATTACTCATATCTAACTGGAAAAAAAAAAAAGCAGATAAATGGCTGGGGAAATGGCAGCGTTGACAGCTCCATGGACACATCCCTCCAGAGAAATGGCAAAACATCAACCAATCAAGAAAAGGGCAACTTAAAAATGGTACCAAAACTCTGTGACATTTTTACATGCTTTTCCCCCATTGCCTCCCAAGATCCTTGGTGGTCTTGAAGATGGCAGTCTATGTTCCCAATATGGGACCCTGGTCCTTGTTCTGAAAGGAGGAGAGCAGAACTTATTTGCAAAAAAGTGTGCATGTCTGTTTTAGCATAGGTCTACCTAAAGTATTGACACAAGTGTTGCCTTTGTTTCATCTAAGTCAGAACTCACTCATGGCAGAAGAGTAAAGGACATTCCATGAAAATTTTGTAAGGTGCACAAAAAATATCCAGTAACTAAGCACAAAGGGTGTGGTTGAGGCATCCACCAGAGCCCTGAAAGCTTGGGAGGAAAGGTGAGGAAGAGAAATTATTTGAAAAATTAGGGTTTTCCAAAGTACTTGTGTACGTTACATACTGAGGAATTTAGAAAGCCACATACATGCCCAGATAAGACCCATGAACAGAAAAGACCTAAGAATACCCCAAACTTTCACCTTTGACTGATCTCTAGGCTCAGTATAAGTAGAAAGAGAAGGCTAAGGCAAAGTTGTAGATAGTTAGGCTCCTATTATCTATCTATTATATATCTATCTATCTATCTATCTATCTATCCCCTACTTATCTGTCATCTATCTATCTATCTATCCTAAGAATACCCTGAGCTTTCACTCTTGGCTGATATCTAAGCTCAGTGTGAATATTAAGAGAAGGCTAAAGCAGAGTTGTAGATAATCAGGCTCCTATCATCCATCCATCTATCTATCATCATCTATCATCTATCATCTTTTGGCTCCTGGCATTCAAGAAACTCTATTAAGATACTAGCTGAACACAGATTGGACTATAGACTTCAGAAAACACACATGACACAGAATACAGACTTTGCAAAAATAGCTCAGAAAATTCAGTAAACAAACATTAAGTCTACATTAAGCAACAAAAACAATCCTGGGAGCCATGGAGGCAAGATACTGATTTCTAGAGTTACCACATTATGATATTCAAAATAGCTAATTTTCAACAACAACAAAATTAAACAATGTAAAGGAACGAGAATGTGATCCATTCACAGAAGAAATTTAATAAACTGTCCCTGAGGAAGCACAATTATTGGACTTACTAGACAAAGACTTCAATTCAACAATTTTGAATATGCTGGAAGAACTAAAGAAAACTATTGGCAAAGAACTGAAAGAAACCAGGAAAATGATGTCTGAATAAATCGAGAATACCAATAAAAAGACTGAAATTATAAAAGAAACCAAACAGAACCAACTTAGGAGTGTGGTAACTAAAATAAAAAATAATAATAAGTGTATTTGAGCAGTCAGAAGATTCCATCACCTTGAAGATAGATCAATTTAAATTATCCAGTCTGAGGAGCAGAAAGGAAAAAAAAAGAATGTGGAAAAATGAACAAAGCTTAAGAGATCTGTGGACGCTGTTATCATAACAACATGTGTATTGGAAATCCAAAAAGAAGGACAAAAAAATGGGGAGGGAATATTTGTGGGCCACTATCTCACACCATACACAAAGTTTAACTCAAAGTGGATCAGTAACCAAAAAATTAAAACAATAAAGCTTTTAAAAGAAAAGACAGTCTTAAATTTGCAGAGCCTTGAATTTGGCAGTGAATTCTTAGAAATGAAACCAAAAGCATGAACAACAAAAGAAAAAAATAAGGAAATTGGACTTCTTCAAAATTAAATACTTCTGTGCATCAAAGGACATGCAGAAAGTGAAAAAGCAAAGTACAGAGTGGGAGAAAATATTCACTATTCATATATCTGATAAGGTTCTATCATTTATAATATGTAAAGAACTGTTATAACTCAGAAACCAAAAGACAACTTAAGGTAAAATTATCAAAGAACTAGATAGGCATTTCTCCAAAGAAAATATATAAATCGCCAATAGGCACATCAAAAGATGCTTAGTGTTTTTAGTCATAAGGGAAATGCAAATCAAAACTACAATGAGACATTACTTCACACCCATCAGTGTGGCCATAAGAAAAAAAATAGAAAATAATAAATGTTGATAAAGATGTGGAGAAATTGCGACTCTTGTATGTTGCTGGTAGACATGTACAGTAGTACAGCTGCTGTGGAAAGCAGGTAGGTCTTTAAAAAGTTAAATACAAAATTATCATATATGGCCCAGCATTTCTACTCCTACGTATGTACCCAGAAGGACAGAAGACAGGTATTCAAACAAACATGTGTGCATTCATGTTCATAGCAAAATTATTAAAAATAGCCAAAAGGCAGAAGCATCCACCAATAAATGAACGGATAAATAAGTTGAGGCACACATATACAAAGAAATATTATTGATCCATAAAAAGGAATGAAGTACTAATTTATGTTACAACGTGGATGAACCTGAAACACATTACCCTAAATGAAAGAAGCCTGGCACAGAGGGTTACATGTTGTAGAAATACACTTATATGAAGTATCCAGCTAGATACACCCATAGGGATAGAACACAGGGTGTTAATTTTCAGAAGCTGAGGGCAGTGAGGAATAGCAGCAACTGCTCAATGGGTTTGGAGTTGCCTTTTGGAACGATGAAAATATTTGGGGACTAGATAGAGGTGGTGATTACACAAAATTGTGAATGCACCAAATGGCATTGGATTTTTCGCTTTAAAATGGTTAATTTTATGTTACACGAATTTCATCTAAAAAAAATCAGGAGCAATCAGAAGAAAATCTCTGTAAGTTCCTTTTACTATATCAACACATCTGCCAGCAATCGTATCCTCCCGTACGCACCTCTGTCAGCAAAAATGGCCTGTCCTTGCAGTCGTCGAAGACCAGTTTCGTTCCTTGGGCAGTAGGTGTGTTCCTATTTATTCAAACTCAATCCACGTAGTGGTTTCCACATTTTCCTGCATTGTCATTTTTTCCCTCCTTACTGGAGTATTTCCATCAGGGTGTAAGAAGCTAATATTTCTCCTAGTCAAAAGTTTTATTTAAAAAAAAAAGAATATAAGCAAACAAAAAGCCTCTGACTCCCATTTTCCAAAAAATTCACTCCATTCCATTTCCTCACAGCAAAACCTGTACCAAGAAAAGAAAGAGAAAAGAAAGAAAGAAGAAAGATCGTATTTGTTGTCTCCTTTTCCTCACGTATGTTCTTTAACTCCTCCCTATAATTGGGTTTTAAACTCTGCAACTTCAACATAACCATAATCATCACTGCTACCAATGACATCCATGTCTCTAAAACCTATGCTTATTTCCCAAGGTTCGTCTAACCGATGTTTGAATAGTGTTTGATTTAGTTGATAACACCCTCCTCCTCCTTCACTTTTTTTCCCAAAAGAACCACATTTCCCTCCTTTTTCCCTTGCCATGTGTCTTAGTATCTTCTTCTGTGATCTTCATCTCCTGACAAGGACCAGCAGGGCTGCTGGGCTCAGCCCCTGGACATCTCTTCCCCACCCCTCTTGCTTTTGTAGGAGAATTCCACCTGTCTCTTTCATGCTGAAGATTCCCACAGTTTAATTTGCAGCCTTGACCTTCCTCCTTCTCTCTCAAGTTATATTTTCATCTGCATGGATATGTGTTAGGCAATAGGCAATTCAGTAATTTCAACTTGAAGATCTGATCTTTCTCCCCAAATCTGCTCCTTTTCTAACTTTTCCTAATTCGATTAGGGCAGTTTCATCTTCCCAGTTTTTTGGAACAAAATCTTGGCATGATTCTGCTCACTCTCTCACACTCTGCTCATTCTGTTACACTGTGTTTTCATGTCGACAAATTCTACTGGCTATGTAAGTACTTTCCTTGCTGTTACTGCTTCTTCTCTGGCTTAAGCCAACATAATTTCTCATTTGGATTATTTCGATAACCTCCTACCTGGCCCCCTTGCTGTCATCTTGTCTTACTGTATTACAGTCTCACTGTAATTGACCGAGTCCCCTCTACTCCAACCACACTTACTCTCCCTTCTGTTTCTCCACAATTACTCTTTCACTTCCATATTTCTCTGGGACTCATCCCATCACTTCCTTCAAAGCTGTTTTCAAAAGAAGCCTTCTCAGTTATACCTTCTCTAACTACATATTTAAAACTCATACTCCTTTCCTAATCACTTTATCCTCTTTGCCCACTTTAGTTTCTCCTATGGCATTTTCTAATAAACTATATAATTTACTTACCTATTTTAGGTTTTGTAGGTCCTGAAGGGTTAGTGGCATCAGGCAATAATGTTTCTATTTTGTTCACGGAATGTGTCTCAAGTGCCCACTAAGAATGCCTGGTACATAGTAGATGCTAGAAAATATTTTTTAAAGGAATGAATGAACGATTATAAAAAAAAATTTGTAGTGTAAGGAACTATGTTATGACTTAAACCTTGTAAAATTTTACATGAAGAAGAAAGTGAAAATAAAATTACCATGTGGGTCAGTGAGTATCTTTTTCCATGAGACTGTAAGTGTACTTTTTTCTTCTTTCTTTTTTACCTCTCAGCATTTTCCACAACAATTGTATATTGTCTTTGTAATAAATATATGTAAATAAAAATATTTTATTTATTTACTTGTTGGACAATGTGTAGGTATCTATAAATATCAAATGGGTTACATAAAAAATAATGCATAAAAGTGGGGGCGCCTGGGTGGCTCAGTGGGTTAAAGCCTCTGCCTTTGGCTCAGGTCATGATCTCAGGGTCCTGGGATTGAGCCCCACATCGGGCTCTCTGCTCAGCGGGGAGCCTGCTTTCCCCTCTCTCTCTGCCTGCCTCTCTGCCTAGTTGTGATTTCTCTCTGTCAAATAAATAAAATATTTAAAAAAATAATGCATAAAAGTGAATTATTATCACCCCTATTCATTGCCTTTGAATTATACTTTTATCTCTGTAGAGGCTGGGGTGTGTAAGGACATTCTTTAGATTTAGAAGACTAGCAAATATAAACATCATCAATGTCATGTTGAAGTGGCTATAATCATGGAAAACATAAATCCAGAATTAAAATTTGCTTATGATATCTATGACTTAGAGGACCAAGACAATAAAATAGATTTTAAAAAGTTCCACAGTTCATTTTTTGTGTTGCACAATATCCTGTGGTAAGGGTTTTGTGCAAAAAAAAAAAAAAAAAGTCCAATAATAACATGGAAACCAGATGATTACATCACATATGCCCAGGTGAATGGTGAATAGATTAACAAAATACCTCTTTCTTTGGAAGATGAGAATATTCCAGTCAACTGCATTTTTTTTTTTTTTAGTTTAACTCTATCTAAACATTTTGATTTTTTCATTCATTCAGACATGCACATGACTAGCGTTTCCCAAATTCTTAGTATCTACCACTATGCTAGGAACTGTAGAGGAAAAGCTTTAAAGTACAAGGAACTTTCCAGCAAGAGGAAAATGAGGAAACAAATGCATAATTGAAAGCAATGTGGTAGGCGTTGTGATAGAAGAGTTTGCAAATTTCTGCTCTGTGAGTTTGTAGCAGTTAGGTTCAGGAGTTGTTTCGTACTGGAAACTGAAATGTTCCCCTAGTATGTGTGGTGCACTCGTGAGCGATATGTGTTTATTGATTGAGTTTTGGTAATTTCATGCTATCATCCATAACATCAATATTTATTACACTAAGCTGTGGATGGAGGTGTGAGAAATTAGTCTGAATCTTTACCATCCCCTGGGCATTTCCAAAAAATTTGTTTTCTATAAAATTCTGCTGTCATTTTTTTATCTCTTGAGATTTTAAAATCTAAGTGAAACGTAGAAAACTCCAAGTAACTTAAGATTGTAATTAGTTGTGTTGTCTAGTAATACGAAATAAAAGCATTTTAAAAGAGCCTAACTTTAAAGATACCCACGCCGGTCATGTATCTAGAACTGTTTTTATTTTTACACACTTTTAGGTTGTTTTTTTTTTTTCCAAAATTTTTTAGATTTGACATTTCCAATTATGTATTAAAATATTTCAAAGCGTATTAAAATTTCTTTAAAAGGGTTGTATAGATAGTCTACACTTAAAGGAATTGTTATTTTTATTTTGCATAATCAAGTATTTACAAGGCAAGAAAAAAAATCACCTCGTCAGGTAGTTCAACAGTGTATACTGATCTAGAAATATTATGGAATCATCAAGATACCCATTTGAAGGTTGTTTAAATACCAATCTTTACAGAACTGTCAGTTCTATGTATTACTTTGTGATATATGTGATTATTTGTGGTTTTTCATTTGTGTGTATACCTGAGTGCTGACAGATAGAGAGAGCATTTCAGAAGATTTAGATTACTTCCTCTCAGATATAAGGTCTATGCCCTAATATAAACACAGATGGAGGGCCAGTTGGCTCAAGACAACAAATCGTAATCTGCCATTGCTGTAGGCCTGGACTTGTCTGAAGATTGTACTGAATTGAGTATCTGTAAAAGAGATTATAATATCCAATGTGGAAGGAAAACTGTGAATTAGAAATGGTTATCATTGGCATGCTATTGATGTATGCTTCTTCCTTTGGAATTAGGTAGAACTTAGTATTAAGTCATAGAAAAGGGGAAAAAATACACGAAAGAGTATCTTTCAAATATCTATTACCGAAACTCTAGGTAATTAAAGCAAAAATGGCAGTTTCATCTGAAAAGTATCTCATAATAAGATTCTCTGTCATTAAAAATAAGAAATACCAGGGCACCTGGGTGGCTAAGTGGGTTGAGCTTCTGCCTCAGCTCAGGTCATGATCTCAGGGTCTTGGGGTTGAGCCTGGCATCGGGGTCTCTGCTCAGCGAGGAGCCTGCTTCCCCACTCCCTGTGCCTGCCTCTGCCTACTTGTGATCTCTCTCTCTCTCTCCCTCTCTGTGTTAAATAAATAAATAAAACCTTAAAAAAAAATCAGAAACACCTAATTTGCATACATGTTGTAAATACTTGGATATATACAATCACCTGCTTACATCAATTTCTTCCTATGCTGCCTGTAGGACTCTGAGCTGGGCAGGAAGACCAGCAAAAAAGAAATAGATACAGATTGTATCCTCAGAAAGCTTGCAATCTGGGAGCGAAGGCACGATCACATTAAGAATCAAGGCACAAAAAGCAAGAACTATCAGCAAGTTTTGGATGATTTTCCTGGCACAAGACTTAAGGTCTTTGATAGCTATTGTAGGAACTTCATGTTAAAAAACCCTCCTCCTTCACTGTATATCGAACTCCATTCGTGTTTACTGAATTTTAGTAACCCACAATTAATCTTTTTAGGCCTGCATATTTACACATAAATAAATTATATATTATTAATGCTAGGAAGGCCCTCACGTGCAAAACGAGCTCTTATCACTTAAGCCTTTTAAACTATACCTTTTCTTTTCAGAAGTCTATTCCCACGATCTGTTCCCAAGCCTAAACCCACATGATACTGCTAGATCTAATTCAATTATTTTGCAGAATTCAGTGGAAACATTGCATCTTTTGGGAGGTCTGTTCTCAATCCTCAAGCCTGGATAAATTTCCACCTATGCTCACATAACACCCTGTATTTGTCCATATAGTAACATAGTTGTTTATTTATTTGTCTGTGAAATACCACTAGATAACAAGCTTCTTCTAGGCAGAAACTCTTTTCTGTTCATTAAAGAATCTTTAGTGCATAGCACAGTTCTGACACATGATAAACGCTCGATAAATAATTTTTAAATCAAAGGAAGTTTCCCAATTACTTATAAGGGCATGTATACAATACATACAAACATTTGACTATTCAAATATTTGTGTGCACTATCATATGATGTGCATTATATGTATATTAAAATGAGGATAACACCCATGTTCAGAACCTCAGTGTAAGTGAAGGGCCGTACTGATGATTTTCAGTCTTTGTGGTATTATGAGATGGTTTTAACATAGGAGTGCATTCTTATGAGTTTAGGAAACTAAAATTTTATTTAAGATATTTTAGGAGGTGGCTTTATTAATAAAAAGGATATTTTAAAAATTAAGAGATTTCTTTGTTGGTCATACATATATGGCTTTAGCTGAGCCACTAAATGTGCATCAGAAAACCAGTGATGCAGCCGCAAATGAGAGAAAAACCAGCAACAGAAGGATCTAGTACATGCAAATGTCGGGCAGTCTAGATTTTCCAGACAGATTAGGAGGGATATAATGGAAGGGCACCACTTTAACGCAAATAAAAGAAACAGTCTTTATAAACATTTCACTAATGCCTTAGAGCTTTCACTAATAAGAATTTTCTGAAAAAAAGAAAGTCAAGATTTTGACTGGAGGGGATTTTAAAATCAGAAAGATGTTGAATTATTAATGAACCAAACTGGTCTTTTTCATTTTCCTTCCTAATCCAAGAAATCTTCAGGGTAACTGTTTGAAGGATATTTTCTTTTTCCATCTCCTGCTTTAGGCATTCATAAATACACTTGAAAACACTATCTCAGATACCACCCAATCAAATGATCAAGGTCACTTAGGAGACTAAATTAAACTTCTAATACCTATTCACTGTTGTCATTTCAGCACATTTCAGATGAGGCTGTGGAAGTGCTTGCTTTGAATGTCATCCCTGCTAGCTCTCTAATGGTTTGTCCGCCAGCTTATTGCACATCGGATCTCAGAGCCTTGCTGAATGAAATGAAGCTATCTTGCTCAAAGTGATTTTCCTTCATACTATATTAATTCTTTAAGATAATGCATCAAAGATTTATTTTAAATTATAGTGTAATTAGTTAAGCTCTTGAGCTCCACAGTCACTTGAAGTGAAACCCCACCCCACTGTTCCATTTATTGGAGGGAAAGCTCTGGCAGGGATTACACCAAAGCACGGTTTGTTGACAACATATGCAAATTAGGAAGACAGAGTTTGGTTTAAATGTCTGCAAAAGCAGGAATCAACATCTGTGGGAACGATTTTCCAAACTGCAGTAGCATAGAAATCATCGCAAGTGGTTAGGCAGTTACAAATAGATGCCTGGCAGTCATCCAGAAATAAAATATTCCTTTTCTCTCTTTCCAGATAAGAAGAGTCCAACTCATTTTCTGGTTTGGAATTAAGTGCTAATGATAGATTCGTTATTAATTTTTAAATCTGAAGAATTCAGTTTCACCTCCCTTACCTTCTTCTCACAGTTATAAAGAACAATGAAATAGGAAAACAGCAACACTGCCGGATATAATGAGAGACATGACTAAGTAATCAATCTACAACCTAGTTTAACTGTTGTTGTAACATATGTCTTCTCAATTGTGAAATATCATCTTTTCAAAATTGAGAGTCTCTTTAACCGAACCAGGTATCCAAATAACTGTAAGTCATCTTTTCCTTTGTAAAGTACATCATTTTCAATTTTGAAAAGCATTAAGGGTGCAGTTATGTAACAAATATAATATCTCATCAAATGAATCATAGCTATAGTCAAGAACTAATGGGATTCTTCCTTACCTGTTCTATATTTTTAATACATTTGTTGGACCTGACCAAAACTGCATCACTGAGTACATAGCCAAATTCTCCATTCTCTTTCTTATTATTTTCTTCTTATTTTATGGAATATTGATATATTATAAGATATGTGTCATGTGTATAAGGCTAAAAACGAATGAACACTAATGTGCAATATACACAATATTGTACATAACACATCATCCATTTTAAGCATTTAAATATTACCAACACTCTTGAAAGCCTTGTTTTTCTTCTTTGTATTTTCTTTTTCCAGCTATATGTAACTACTATCTTGAAATTTCACTTATTTCATTTATAGCTTGACCTCATACATATTATGTACTCCTAAACAATATGTTGTTTAATTTTGCACAGTCTTGGATATTTTACAAATTGTAACATATGAATATATTCTTCTGCTATTAGCATTTTCTTCTCAGTGTTCATATCTATATTTGTGGCTCATTCATTTTCCTTGTTGTAGAACATTACAATTGTATAAATGTGCTACAATTTATTTATTCATCATTCATTTGAATTGTTTGCAGTTTTTGCCTTCTTGCAATACCAAATATATCCAAAATATAAAAAGCATCAAATGTATCCTCAAAATGTAATTCTACATTCCCCTCACACCATTCCTTTAAACTTTATTCAATGTGGGTAAATGCCAAGTCAAATTTTGACTTGAGTCAATGGTAAAACATCTCTCATTCCTCAGCCTGTAAGTTAAAAATACTTCCTTCTTTCAATTCTGAACTCTGAAGATGTTTCTATACTCCTAGCAATCAAGAAAATTGCTTACTTTTTCTTATCTCCCTCTGGAAACATTTAAATTTCATTTTCTTCTTCTCTGCTAATTCTGATACTCTTCCCTTGTCCACTTTTCATCTTTGAAAAAGTTGATGTCTCTTGTCTGCTATTACTTCCTCCCCCATTTTCTTTGCCTTTGAAGGTATATATATATATATATATATATATATATATATATATATATATAATTCCTTTCTTGAATTTTCAAATAAAATTTCATAAAGGAGTGGCAATTTGAAAATTTCTCTTGTAACTTATTTGCATATATTCTAATAGAGAAACACATTTTCTTTCTAAATTTGAATCTCTAGGAATAGGACTTCTGCTGGCATAGATTTTTTCTTATTCATAATTTGCAGAGAACTATAAGAGACATTAGCAATTCAGAGACAAGTTAAAAGTTGTCCCATTGATCGAAACTTCTCTAAATTAAAAGCAAAGTCCCTAGAAAGAAAATAATCCACCTTTAAGCATTGGACTTGCATCAGATTAGTTTTCAGGAATATACCTGAGGATTAGCTGTTAACAGTACAGAGAAAATAAATTTTCAGGTACAATAAATTCTCTGAAGGAACTCACAGTTAATACTTCTGATATATACAACATGTTTAAAATAATCTGTATGCCTCTTGTTTGTTATTTAAGTTATATTACTTCTGTTCAGAACAGAACTACTTTGTTTCAAGTTGACAGTGATACTACAAAAATACATGATTATTGCTCTTCACTAATCAGATTAATAATTTATAGAACACTGTCTCATGATGTGCTTTTTAGTAAAAGATCTAAGAGTTCTTCTGCCAAATCAGGCAAATAATGATTTGTGTGCCATTTTTATGTGCATTATCCAGTATCTTCTTGAAGGAATTCACAATCTTTTATACAAGAACATATAGAGCTGAAAAAAAAAAGAAAATATATAGTTGAATAAAATAAATGGATATAGTTGTAATAGCTGCAATTTACTTAGTGCCTGATTGACATTTGGTACTGTTCTTTAAAAGTGATTCAATCCAAAGCATTTTACACTTTTCTATATTACAAAGTAGTCAAGGATATCCAGTTAAAAATCCAGGAATAAAGATATTTTGTATTTCTTTTAAAATCCACTTAAAATAACAAAAATATTGAAAAACAGAGATGAAATGAAAATACACAAAAAATATAGTCTTCAATGAAACAATAAAAGGACTAAAAGCTGAAAACAGAAATTAACCAAAACTACCTAAAAAATAAAGCAAAATCTGGGCCAAAATGGGGAGGAGGACCACAATGGATATCTCTATCTGTATACCTATATCCATGCTTATATCTATATCTCTATTATCTATCTCTATCTTTCCATCATCTACTTATCTACATTCACATTTTCCCTTTTTGTGAAGATAAATACAGAGTTAAATATGACTAGATATAGATATGGATATAGATATTACCTGATAGGATACAGACTTTTATGTAAGAGGTTTTAGTAGTCCTAAAGGAACTACCTTTTAATTAGAGGTGTCTAGAGAGAGGGGACCAGGTCCGGAAAGATGTTAAAACATCATTTTAATAGCTCACTTACAGAGGGTAAGAAAGCAGGAAAGGGAACTATATTAAGAGTCCCCCATATTCCCTGAGGCTTGATGATTTGATCTCAGGACTCATAGGACTCAAAAAAGCTGCCACACTCACAGTCTCAGTTTATTACAATGAATGGATACAGATCAAAATTAGCAAAGGAAAGGAGTATATTGTGTGAGGTCCAAGAAAAACCAGACTCAAGTTTCCAGGTGTCCCTTCCCAGTGGGACCTAGGGACATGCTGCACTCTCCGAGCAATAACGTATGACAAAAATTCTGAAATGTTGCCAACAGGAAAGCTGGTCTCATCAATTACATTGTTAGGATAAATCTGCTTGAGCAAACTGGTCAAACTTGGGCATGGCCTAAGACCTCAGACATATAAAAATTCTACATCAGGCAGAGTATTCCAAGGGTTCAGGGGCTATATCTCAGGAATCCATGAAGAGCCAGTACAAAAGTTGAACATTTCTTCGGAATGGGTAGGATCTGAGCAGCCCTGGCCTGCTGAATTAACCCTTTTCTACTCACGCTACTCTGATTTGGTCCAGGTTCTCACAGAAAAAGGTCATATTTTTCTCAGAATGTATATTTAATTTAGCATTTATGTAATAAATACACAAATATCACATGCACAAATAGTCTAAAATTGAGAGAAGCTAGTGCAGGGTACAGGTAGATTTGGAGAAACAACCAATGCACCCTGAAAAGCCATTATATACATTTTCACATTTTGTACCAACTTGATCACTCTCACTTGGTCTGGTGTTACATTTACCTTGCAATAAATTTGGCCAAACTTTTTAGCACAGAATTTGGCTGATAGCTAGATAAACACAGGTCTTCTTTGGGCCAGACATTTCTATTGGTAAAATGTCCTAAAGTGGTTTTAACTTGATCTTCCAAAACATTTGATTGCAGTATCAGTATTATCACATGACTTAATTACATAAGGCAGTTGAATCTTATCAACAATGCTAATGTGATACCATATTACAGAATTATCATGGCACAGTTCAGTTTAAAGACAGAACAGATCAGTAAGAATCACAGAAATATTTGCTATGCTTTCCCAAAGAATTGGATCTTTCCTATACACCATACAATACTAAGGATAGGAATCATCACAGTTGACCAAGATCTGGTTATTTCTGACTCCAGATAAGTTAACAGCAAGGTCAGACATCCTGTCTTAGTTTACAAGCTTATACTGAGACTAGTGTTCGTTGGATACTGTTATATAGCAGAGCCCACCTTCCACCTAAGGGAGGACATGAATGTTGTTCAAAATAATCCCTATCTCTGCTAACTGTACTATAGAATATGTCTTATTCTGACTGTTCTCCAGGAAATGACAATCATGGTGCATTAGTAGAAGTAAAAGGTATCCCCAGAGACCCTCCATACATGTAGACCATAAGATTCTCATAAGTGTGCCCCTCGATCCTCAGCAGTTAGCCTGGAGGGCCATTGCCCCCTGGCTTGTTGTCCTCTGTCTATACTAAAATAGTCAAGAGGTCTTGTCCCAAATCTCCACTTTAGCATTATCCATCAATATTGGTTGAGACTCTCTGACCCACTTCACTAGGGTCCCATACTGTGAACTGTAGAATGTGCTTCTTAGTCTAAAGAAAGAGAACTCAGCAGTCCAGACCGGTGCAGTATCTCCTGTTCCATGACTTTAGGCATACAAAGACATTCTTCTTAGGTTGAATATTCCAAGAGTTCAGAGATTTTATCTCAGGGGCCACTCAGCAGCTCCTGAGGAGGAGTATTTCTTTGCTGTGGGTAGGGTTTCAGAGTTTGAGTAATCCAGGCCTGTCGACTTAACCCTTTCCTGCCCAGAACCTTAATAAATAATACAAAATGATCCTATTTTTTTTTTTTTTTTGATATGTGCTATATTCTCCTGGTAGAAAACTCTGAAGTAAGGCAGGTAAAGGAAGGAGGAAGAAGAGGCAATCAGCAGATTATCAGCTTGAGTATTCCTACCTTAACGGAACTCATACAGTACATTGATCATCTTCTATCCAGAAAGGAACAGTAAGATCTGAGATAAAAGTTGCTGCGTGTTAGAAAACACAAAAGAATATTTGAGACAATTGTCAGTTGATGCCTCCAACGATACACTTTACTTCCCTTCACTCCACCTCAGCAGGAGATAAAACCTATTTTCTAATCAGGCAAATAAATGTAAAATTAGACCTGAGACATGTAAAATGTAAAATTTAAACAAGATACATGGGTTTATTTTAGTGTAACATAAGAGCATTTGAACTTGTTTGAGTGGTCAAGGAAACAACAGCAAATCTAAGATCTGAGACTTTCTGAGACATACTAAATAAAGACAAGGCCATTGTGCATGCGTTTGTGATGCTTGCAGAGTATAAATGAACAGCAGTCTCACAGGGTCCCCTTCCCTCACAGCCCTGTGCTCTAGCCGAGGGATCCTACAGCCTCCATGATCAGCACCTGGTCCAGTGTGGGATTCTGAGGGCTAATGTTAGCAGAGGTAGTGACTGCCAGCATCTTACAGGGTCTCAAGTATCTTAAATATCATTCCTGACAAAGATAATATTTTCACTTGTGTTATTTGTTCTCTTTTTGAGGAATGCCATTCATGTTCCTCATCTACTAGATCTTTATTTTCTGCTTTCCATAAATATCACTTCCATCGGGGTGCCTGGGTGGCTCAGTGGGTTAAAGCCTCTGCCTTCGGCTTGGGTCATGATTCCGGGGTCCTGGGATGGAGCCCCACATCAGGCTCTCTGCTCAGTGGGGAGTCTGTTTCCCCCTCTCTCTCTGCCTGCCTCTCTGCCTACTTGTGATCTCTGTCTGTCAAATAAATAAATAAAATCTTTTAAAAAAATCACTTCCATCTAATCAATATTATATTATGGTATTATTCTACTTATTCTACTTAACTTAGCATGATTTTTCTCAGTCTCAAACTTATATACCTTCTTGTCTTTAGACTGTATTCAACTTTAATTTCAAATAATGTGGGTTTTAGTAGTGACATGCTGGTAAAGTTCAACCACTGACTCTCTAAGTTGAGTTCTGACATGAAGATTGGACGTGTTTCAGTTTTGTTAATAAGAAAGACAAAAATAAAAAACAAAAGTATATTTCAGAACTTGATTTATTTGCCAATGAGATTCACATTTCTTTGTTGAATCAGATAATAATTTTCAAATATTGGAAGAATTTTTTGGTACTCTTGATAATATAATGGATAGAGACATGACACACTTTGTAAAACTTAATTGCATTAACAATATCTTTCTTTTACTTTCTTAAGTTTAGATAAGATAAAGAACAAAATAATAAATTAATCTCTGATTTATTGCATTTGCCGATTATGTGACATAAATTCTTGCATCGTGTCCTGTTTGAAGCCATTAGCCTGATATCACTGAGTGTGTAGTTTGGGAGAGATAAATGGTATCACATTGTTGCAAGACTTCTTTTCCTTTGGTGCTCACGGTTCTGAATGAAGAGGCAGACCAGACAGAGCAGTGGGCAGCAAAACAAAGTTTATTAAGCAATAGTAAAGTGATAGTACAAAGCTTCTGAAGACAGAGGGGAACCAAGACAGTTGTCAATGGAGTTCCTAAGTCTAGGGGGTTTTATGGACTTGCTGGCAGGCTGTTTTAATCTGATTAACCCAATCAGGTTTTTCTCATCTACCTATCACATGGGGGTAGAGGACTCCTTCCAGCGTGCTGTAAAATCCCCTTAAAGATGGTTTCCTCTTAGGGTTGGGGGGCTTGTCCTTGCCTGCCTGCTTTCCAGCTATCCTTCATCAACATCATTGTGATTTGCATGGTATTTCCATGCAAATACAATAGAATTAAATGACCTCAATATAGCACAAATAGTAAAGTATAGTAAAACAATTATCAAGTGATGAATTTTAGGTACTTATCTTTGTTTTCATGTAATTTTAATAGAATTCATTTAATTGTAAGTATGTGGTTTAATTTTTAATGCTATCTGTGCTTAAAAACTAGCGCACATAATTCCTATAAATCTAAACATCTTTTACTAGCTACCTCCGGAACTGTGCTGCTTTTAGTTTTTGTAATTAATGTTTTTCTGCTGCACTCCTTTTCTGACTACTGTAAAGATATTCTCACTTCAAATCTCACTGATATTTTTCATTTTTTATTGGAGACATTTTTCATAAGTAACTTTGATTTTCAAATTCATATGGTTTCCTCATATTCTTTTTATTTTGCCATATGTTCTTAATCTACTTTTTACAGATTCGATTTTGCGTGGAAATGTAAAATACGGTAAATTTGGAATTTCATTTATAGTATAGGGAAACTTTTCATGGTGTATACTTTTATACTTTAAAAATTTAAGTCATATGAATATGTTAACTATATAAAAATAAATTTCAATAAATATGTATAGCAATGTCTCACTTTTAAAACATCTAACTACCTAATTCTTTTTATTTGATAAATATTTATTAAGTTCCTATTATGAGCCCAGTCCCATTATAAGGGATCAGGATTCAGCATGAACAAAATTTTTAAGTTCTGTTTCCTCATGGTGAGATAAACAATATACAAAAATAAGGAAAATATATAGTATGCCTCGTAATGATAATTGCTATGGAGAAAATTCAAATAGAGAAAGAGCATAGGAAATGATAATAAATAGATCCTTGTTATTTGCCCATTCAATGTTTGCAAGTTTGCCTACTTGCTAAAACTCATTTGTAGGGCCAAAATCAATACTCAGAATGTTTTCAAGGTCACTCTGAGGCATGTGCAGAGCCACAAAAATACTTGAGCCTCCCCCATACACATCTCAATTGAAGTCAAGGTAGTGTTATACCTTCTTGTTTCAGCTGTCACACTGCAAACAAGCGTCCTTTCACAGTTTATTTAGTGCCATATTTTTCACATTTTGTGCATTTTTCTGACTTCACTGTTTAAAATGGTCCCCAAATATAGTCTTGAAGTGCTGTCTAGTGTTCCAAAGACAGGAAAACTGTGGTGTATTTTATGGAGAAAATACAAGTGTTAGCTTGTTCAAGCATAAGTTATCTCAGTGCTAGAGAGTTCAGTGTTAATTAATCAGTAGTATATCATAAATGAGTTGTCTTTTTAAAATATTTTATTTATTTGACAGAGAGAAATCACAAGTAGGCAGAGAGGCAGGCAGAGAGAGAGGGAAGCAGGCTCCCTGCGGAGCAGAGAGCCCGATGCAGGGCTCGATCCCAGGACCCTGGGATCATGACCGGAGCCAAAGGCAGAGGCTTTAACCCACTGAGCCACCCAGGCTCCCCCATAAATGAGTTGTCTTTAAACAGAAACACATATAGAACAAAATTATGCATTGATCAATTGATGAATATGTTGTCATAAGAGGTTCTAATGGACCTACCACTGTATTTTCCCCAGGAGCCATGGTTCAGCATTCTCTAACTCAGTGTTCATAGTGAATTTATAGAATATAACTACTGCGAATCATAGGAGTCCAATGTTGTACATTTTGGTGATGACTTGTCAGAATCTGAATATATTTAAAAAAATGTTTTTATTAACATATAATGTATTATTAGCCCCAGGGTTACGGGTCTGTGAATCACCAGGTTTACACACTTCACAGCACTCACTATAGCTTATACCATCCCCAATGTCCATAACCTTATCACCCTCTCCCTCTCCCCCTCCCCCCAGCAACCATCAGTTTGCTTTGTGAGATTAAGAGTCTCTTATGGTTTGTCTCCCTCCTGATCCCATCTTGTTTCATTTTTTCCTTCCCTGCCCCCCAAGCTCCCTACTTTGCCTCTCAGATTCCTCATATCAGGGAGATCATATGATAATTGTCTTTCTCTGATTTATTTCGCAGAATCTGAATATATTTTAATGGCAGAATCAACCTGCATTGAACAGCTGCAATTAAAATGTTCAACAGAGAGAGTAGTAAATGCTTTAGATCTGAGAAATTAGGATAGAATTGCTTTTGATTGAGGTAAGAAAGCCCGGGGAGCAAGCAGGCTTCTAAGAAAATCATCGGTTAGCATTGAGACATTTACATTAAAGACACACATTAAATATCCAAATGTCAATGTTGCATGGCCACTTAAATGTATCATTCTGGAGTTCATATCATAGGTGACACTTATAGATCGTGAAATTAAATGAATTGGCTAACAAGGTAGGTTAGAGAAGTCCAGGGATTTAATCCTGAAGCTCTGGAATATAGAAGTCACAGGAATGAGAAAAAAAGTCATAAAGGCACAGTTTAGCAGGCCACCCACTATCACCTAGTGAAGGAAGGGCTTTGTTTTTACAATTGCCTCTGCTCCTGCCACACAATTTTTCTCCTCTTTTTCATCCATATCAGCATAAAACATGCCATAGAAAACTTCTTCAAAAAAGTGTTTTTTGTTGTGACATGTCACCTTGCAATTACCTTCTTAAAGAGAACTTTTGTGCTGCTCTATGTCCTCATTTCCTTGGTCTTTCAAACCTTTGCCTCGTAGGCTTTTGTTCCTACTATTCTAACAAAAGTTCTCAAGAAGGTCACCAGAAATCTCCAGGCTTCAAAACCCAATAGTTATTTCTCAATCCTTATCTTGCTGTTTTCTCAGCTGCATTGGAAACAATGGTCATTCCGTTTTCTTCACTTGGCATTTATTCCCAGTATTCTAGACTCCAAGGTTTACTGTCTTTTTTGCTGGCCTGCTTCTTCTGGATCTCCGCATGGTCCTGTGCCATCAGCTCATTTTTCAACTTCACTTCTCTAAATGTTTGGACCCGACGCTCTTATCTCATGCCTCTAAATGTTAATATATACTGATGATTCCTCAAAGCATGTCTACAACAATCATTTACCTCTGAATTTCTAAGACATGTTCTTCACATATTTGACTTGAATATCAAATAGGCACCTCAAAGAAAATCAACCCTATACTGACCTTTTCATTTCTCCCCCAAAATGTGCTCTTACTCAAGCGTTTTTCTACTTAGTACGTTACACTGCCATTTATAGAATTACTCAGGGAAAAAGTCTTCAGAACTATGTGTGGCTCTTCTTTCTCTCATACTGAACAGCCAGTTCAATAGGAAAGGGTATAGATTCTGCTTTCAAGACAAATCCAGAATCTTTTTAACTTTTCATGACCTCTGTTTCATCAGCCTAGTATGAGCCTCTCTCCTCCGGACTGTTGCAATAGTTGAATAACGGGTTCCTTTGCTTCTCAACTTGCCCTTCTCCCAACATCAGTTTTACAGATAACAAATATAAACCAGGTTGCAGGGGCCTGGGTGGCTAAGTCAGTTAAGCCTCTGACTCTTGATTTCAGCTCAGGTCTCTGTGAGATGGAGCTCTGTATCAGGTTCTGTGCTTGGTGGGGAGTCTGCTTGAGATTCTTTCCCTCTGCCCTTCTCCCACGCTTGCACTCTCTCCTTCTCTCTCTGAAATAAATAATAAATCTTAAATATTTATATAAATATATATAAATGTATATAAATATATATACATACACACAACAGGTTGTTTTACTCCTTGCTTTAATGTTAAGTGTTCCCTGATGAAATGGCTTCTAAGAACATAAACCAAAATATTTAACCAAAGCTTACTGGCCTGACGGGATCTCGCTTCTGCCACCATTCAGTTTTCTTTTTGCTCACCATACTACAGCCATACTGGCCTTCTTGCAAACACTGAAAAATTCCTGTCATGAACCTGACTTAAATAATGGACTTTTATATTCCCTCCATCTAAAGTGTTCTTTCTCCAAGTGTTTGTGAGACTTTCCTCTTTATTTTACTCAAAATTCTGATGAAATGTCACCTTTCAGAGAAATTTTCCCCTGCCTACCTATATATGTTTATATGGTCTATCTCATCCAATTGAATACTAGCTCTAAATGAGCATAGGTTTCCTTGTTGACCACTCTTTCTTCTTTATTTAGAATAATGGTTGTCATAAATAAATAGTAAGCTAATGCTTTTAAGCCACATGATTATCTTATTTTTCTACCCTTTACACTATTGGCTTTATATTTTTATATTTTAACATCAAATTTTATTTGCATTTCTTATCTATTTTGTTTACATTTAATGCATATTTCTGATTTACCATTGTTTATGCCACTCTTTTGGTAAATATGTCCCAATTTCTTATCAATAATAACATTTACCTCATATTTTCATTTACTCAGCACACCTCATTACTTTTTAGAGATTCTTTAATATATACACAACTAGAGAGAGGGCATTTTAGGAGGACATATCATAAGGGCTCTTCTTAGCCAAAATAAAAATTTTTACCACATATTTTAAGAAAGTATGAAAGATATAACACAGTTTTCAATTATCTCTAGATCATGTCTTCTCCAGTACTAGCACCAATCCAAATCATTAATATGAGAGAGGAAATAAGGGCACTTTATAAGATGTCATGACCCTCTTTAATTTTGTTTGTTGTTAGAATTCTTCCATAAGAATTCTCGAAAAAAGAGACAGTATTCAGTTCTTTCACACTGAATGGCTCAGAAGAGTGAGTCAGCTTTTCTTCAACATGTTAGCTAATTTATTCTGATGCTTTGCTGAACTAATTGGGTCAAATATACACAGTAAAAGGGCATATTAGTCATTGGATTGTTGCTCTATCTTGGGAGGTTACAAAGTGGGAGTTTCTTAATTCTCTTGGTACACACTTTAATTATCTTTTGATTTAATATAGTATTATTTACACATGCAGATAATTTTGGTTTCTTATTTGGCATTAACTTGTATCTGTTATTTGAAAACACCATTTAATGATTTATTTGGTTTTTTTATCAGTAATTAAATTAGAAGATAGCTTTGCCAGCTACTTCTTTATGTCATTGTTTTGTATGAGTCTCTTCTTATACTCTATCTAAATTTCAATCAACCAAAGTAGAATAATATATTTTGGTCTATTTTCATGAAGTTAACTAAATTAATAGCAGAGACCATTGATTCACCTATCATATATTTGAATGATAATCATGAAAAATCTTAGAGAATCTGAAGTCCTCAACCACAAAAAAATAAAACAAACAAGGAAACCAATGCTCATGCAATTCCTACTTTCCACTACTTGTCAGTTTTCACAATTGCTATTGACAATATTATTTATTATTAGAGGCTCTTCTGAAGACTTTAGCTTTCAGAAACTACTATTTAAAATACAGGTATAAAGTGGAAAAAACATTTATTTATTTATTTATTTATTTATTTATTCATTTATTTCAGAATAGTCTTATGGCCGTTTATACCTAGAAAGCTCTATATGGAAGCAAAAGTTTCATGATTTATAACTTAATAAATATATCTTGGAATTTTTATTGTCTAATTTTCATACTTTTCTATTTTGCAGACTTTCTCCTAGCTGTCGTCTAGTACAGTGGAAGGCATTCATGACTCTTCTGAAAGCCCCAGCAGAGGGGTGTCTGGGTGGCTCAACTGGTTAAGCATCTGACTCTTGTTTTGGCTCAGGTCATGATCTCAGGATCATGGGATCGAGCCTCACATCAGGCTCTATGCTCAGTGAGGTTCTGCTTGAGATTCTCTCTCTCCTTCTCCTGCTGACTGTTCCCCCCATGTGTGCTCTCTCTCTCAAATAAATACAATCTTTAAAGATAAATAAATAAATAAAAACCCTAACAGATCCAAAAGAAGAAACTACCTACACCTTCACAAAGAATTATAATTACTGCTGCCATTTTTAAATATGACAAAATCACCAATTATTGGGCCCTTAAAGTATCTGAGTTATGTGATTTAATAGAGTTTGCTAAATTAAGTATATAATCTATAGTAGCTTGTTCTATGGATATTTCATTTTTAATTTTTATCTGGAGAAGTCATTTCTGGGTGTTTCCTAATCTTAGAAAGCTTCCTTTTCAAAGTCAATTCAATAACCAAAACAAATGCATCTCATGGTGATCATAAATTATAATGTCAATGTTAAACTAATATCTTTGTGAACTCACAGATATATACATGTTTAATAGGTTTCAGTCTGTTGCAATTATTGGGTATCATTACAGTTCAATATGTCCCTTTTTGGTCCAGCAGAAATCTTAACGTTGTACTCTAATAGTTTCTTCAAAAAATGTCCACAAGGACAATATGTCCTGAATACTGCCTGATTGATGGCTATTTGCTAAAAGTTTGTTTTTCTGAATAAAAAATATTTGGATCATACTTTTCTTTACTATCTTGAATATGTTATTACATTTTTTTTCTGTCATGAAACACTGCTGTCAAAAAGTCTACTGATAATTTTATTTCTTTCTAAGTTTTGTGCTTTTTTCATTTCTAGGTGCCTTAAAGATTTTTTTTCTCTTAGGTCAAGGAATTTTATTAGACTATATTCTGATATTGGTTGTTTAGGGTCAATATTATCAAATCTTCAGTGTGCTCTCTTAATGGAAATTTTTGTTTTTAGTTGAATATCTTTGAATTGTTTTAATATTTGTTTTGTTCTCAAGCTTTGATTTTCTTTTTCAGTGTTATCTGTATCTGTATTACTTCAGTGTTACCTGTCATCAGTGATATCCTCTATTACCTGTGAGTTTTCTTTGCCTCTTTCAATACAGGACACTTTCCTTTTTTTTTTTTTTTTTTTTAAGATTTTACATAATCTCTACTCCCAACTGTGAGGCTCAAACTCATGATCCTGGGGTCAAGGGTCATGCACTCCACCAACTGACTCAACCAGGGGCTCCATGACACTTTCTTTCTAATGACTTTTTTCTCCTCCTATTCGTTCTCCTCCTCCTTCTTCTTTTTCTTTTGCTTTTCAAATTTTTCATTGTGCTCTCCTTGTACTTTCTGCTTCTTTATTGTATTGTTTCCTCTATTTTAATCATTCTTAAATGTTTTTGTTTCTATTTCTAATTTTTTCCCTCAGTCCTGTCACTTTATTTCTGAGTTTATCTAATTCTGATTGGTACTGCATTTTCATGTTTTATGTCATTTTGATAGCGTTTTTTAGCTTATTTAAAATAGTTACAGCTTTGATCTAACACTTGTTTTTGTGGCACATTTTTATGAGTACAGTTTTTGACAAGATTTCACTGTCTGAATGGATATTATTCTGTTCTTTTATTGTTCTTTTCTTATTCTTATACAAATTGTATATGATTGACTTGATATTGATTTTTTTTTTTTTTTTTTGCTTATTTATTATGTGAAGTTGGTTTCACTAATTTTTTGGATAGCAAACTTCACAGAACTCTTTCTTTTGTGTTTTGTGTAGTGCTCAAAAATATAACTGCTTGAGATTTTTCTGGCAGTATTCACCTCCATCACTTTGGTCTAGATATTCTTTTTCTTTGCCTCTGCAGTCTCTGCCAGTTAATTTTAATTTCCCTCCCAGCAGATTCTTTTCACTATTAAAGGTTGCTGCCAGTGTGTGTCTCTATCTTAGAAGGGATTCTGGTGAGCCAAACTTGTGACACAAACTGGTGAACCAAACTCATTCCTCCTTATGATAGGCCTCTTTCCTTGCCCATATTAAGGAACAAGGGGGGAAATGCCTCCTGATTTCAGGTGCTTTTCTCAAATTGATCTCCTATAGTGAACACCTGTTGGCTATTTTGAAGATTTCCTTTTCTCAACCCAACACATGACAGTATATAGCCTCTTACATTCACCTGTATAGAAAATGACATCATGTAGTCTTGTAGCTATTGGAAGTCTGTTCACATCTTATATTTGGGGTTTTATGGGGATATCTTGTTACTTAGTTTTGCTGTAAATATGTTCCATGGGCTTCTTGCTTTTGCTTTCTATTGGTTCTGTCCACTTTTATGTGGGGTTTTAGAGAGACTGGTAAACCATACTGTTCCCACAACCTTACTTCCAGAAACCTTTCATTTATTTTTTAAACGTCTGTTTAATTTAGGTATTTTTATCCTCTTGGAATGGAAAACCTCATGCATCCAATATCTTATAACCATGAAGTTGTGTCACTATAAAACTATAGCTCTTTAAAACGTAATATTGACTTCCCTCTTTTAATACTCCAAATTATCTCTGGAAAATTCCAATTTTGGAAGTGATGGTAAGAGCAGAGTGCCTAGATTACTATGAATCTTATATCCTTGCATAGACATCTGGAGAGTAACTTTTTTTTTCTTTCCAAATGGGATATCCCAGTATATGGTGTTTCCTTCCAAATGTCAATGATAATGTAAGATCAGGCAATTAATTATAGCTACACTAGTACTTATTTTGGTATTTATTACTGAATTTAACCAAATTTGGGGGTATACACATACCAAAAGTATGAAAACCTCAAGTTATTTATTTTATACATATCATATACCTTCTGGTAACCTCATTCTCTGTCTGTTGCATTAACCTATTTTAAACATTCAATAAACAAGTGGACGTAATTAGACAATATTGTTATATTTTATTTACATATAGAATTTTTCATTTCGATGTCATTATCTCTATAAGGAAGCATTATTTCTGGGTCAACAGGATTACAGTATTAAAGTATATGATTTTGACATCCTGTGCGATTTACTACCATCATTCTTTAGGTTTATATAATTCAATCAAATTTAGTTATGCTGATATTTAGTGTTTTGTTTCTATCCATCTAAAGTGACTTTTTCTTATTCCTTCATAGTTTCTCCTAGATTTATTAATTGTGCTTTTCTATTTCTATTAGCTATTAACCATTTGCTATTTCTGTAAACCACATATTCTCTCTTTAATCAATACAGAGTACTCAATATATACTATATCTAAATCACAATAACATTATAGGTTGGAGTAGTAGGTCTTGCATTAGTGTGGATTTATTTCAACGTTCCTCAGATTAGAAGAGAAATTCTTTGAAAGAAGTAGGTTAGATCCTTCAGAAAAAGGCCAAAGACTTTTTAAACAATTTCCTAGTCTTCAAGCAAATTCTAGTCTCTGAAGTTTAACTTAAATTCCATTGATCGCAGAATAATGTGTATCAAATTAGGAAAAAGATTTCTGTCCTTCCCAAAGGGAAGATAATAGCAACCTTTAGGAATTAGTCATAGGGGATTTTACTTTGTGAGATGAAAATGTCACACTGTGACCTAATATAGAAAACATGTATACCTCAAGTATTAAGATATCCCATGCAAGATTCCTAAAAATAAGCAATGGTGTATTCTGTATACTTAGTTCACACTCATTCATTTTCTGTACTCCATTCAAAGATATGTGAATCAATGTGATTTCTAAGGCTTTAAAAATATGTATAAATTATATGAATGCACACAAATACAATTCCTACATTGGTTGTGAATTTCATAAAATATAAGTCTATATCTTCAAAGTCCAAGAAGGTAGTTTTCTTTCTTAAAGAGAAAATAAGTTTCAACCCATTCTAAGTCAATAAGTACTTTTAATCCATGCATAAACTCTCAATTTCTTTAGATCCATAGTCTGTTTATTCTTTATAGAATTTGATGAAATTTTTAAAAAGATTTTATTTATTTATTTATTTATTTATTTGACAGACAGAGATCACAAGTAGGCAGAGGAGGAAGCAGGTTCCCTGCTGAGCAGAGAGCCCAATGCCCCATGCAGTACTCCATCCCAGGACCCTGAGATCATGACCTGAGCCAAAGGCAGAGGCTTAACCCACTGAGCCACCCACACACCCCAAGAATTTGATGAAGTTTTAATCAGTTTAACATTTCTGAAAACCTGGATTTCAGATCTCTGTGGGAAATTACTTAAAGATTGTTTAAAATTGTCTTGAGTCTCATTGCACTGCCGGTTTACTCATCCCTGCTATTTATAGCCACATGCTTTAAAAAAAAATTAACTACAGAGCCCCTGCAGGACTTCTCATTTCTAAACAAGTCTCCAGGGAGCAATAAAACGTTATATATTAGATACAAAATCGATTATGAGTCATACTAAAAGAATATTGTAGAAAAACAACACACTTTTGTATCTTCCATGGAACGGGTTCTGGCAAGACAATGCCCCAAAATAAGCACATGCAGAATTTGACTGGGACAAATCATTTTCCATATGCGTATTTCGAATATCTATTGCTGGGTAACAAAGCACTCAAAAATTCAGGGGCTTAACAGAGGGATGATTTGTTATTTCTCACAACGCTGTTGTTGATCAGTCAGTTAGGCACTTCTCCACATGTCCTATCTGAAATCACTTATGCACATGCACTCAGAGGGGAGCTGAGTGAGGGCTGAGGCATCCAAATGACCCCTCTTCTCCTAAGATCTCTCTCCACATAGGCTCCTACATTTAATAATTGCATCTGAACTTCTCTATAGCATGGAGGCTGAATTCCAAGGACAGTTTCCAAAAGGGTAAGCTTTCATGTGTGTTTACATTATAATGTTGCTTGCATCATACTTGTTCATCCTACAAAGAGTCCTGCATCCAAAGGGGCACAATTCTCATGATACAGATTTGTATTGTTTAAGTGTTCTTATATTTCAATATAAAATTATGCCCAGGCATGAGCAATTTGTAAATTTATAACAAAAACTTTTCAGCAGATGGGAATGAACTGTCTTGTGTCAATGAAATCAATATATTGAAATAATTTTATGAAATTGGAAAGTGCTACTATTGTTAGTTTAGGATCACTGAAAGAGTGAGCTTACTAATCAAAATTCCAATACTGATTAAGCACTATTGACAATAAAATACACAAGGAGCTACTTTCCTAACCACGCAGATCACTGAGTACATTAGTTACTGAATTATTTTGCTATATCACATTTATAATTTATTTGTTTTGTAACAAAAGTTTCATTATGACACAAAAACAGTGGCTAACAGACATTTACCATAAACAACTTTAAAAACAGAAATTGAGATTTCCATGTTATTATCTTCCAATTATACCAAGATTGTTTAATTTTTTATGGATTTTGTGATTAAATGTATTCATTCTTTAAATTTTAAAAGTTTATTACACATTAGTTAAAAAGTTACAAATTCTAATGCAGTGTTTTATAGAGTTCTCACAAGTGTTAGAAAAACTTTGTTTAAAAAAGATTATGGGGATACCTGGGTGACTCAGTCGGTTAACCATCTGCCTTTGGTTCGGGTCATGATCCTAATATCCTGGGATGGAGTGCTGCAGAGGACTCCCTGCTCAGTGGGGAGTCTGCTTCTCTTCCCCTCCCTGCCCTCATGCACTCTCTCTTGGTCTCTCTCTCTCTCTGTACTCTCCCTCTCAAATAAATAAATAAAATCTTTTAAAATGTTTTTAAAAAGATATCAATATTAGAAAATAGAGAATGGGAAAATAGAGAAAAATATTTAGTCGTTGCATATTCTTCTGGAAAATAGAAAATTCACTAGAAAAACCATAAATAAAGAAAAATGTTTCAGTTCTATATGTTTCAGTGGAAGGAAACACTTGTGGAGCAGAATATGAATTTCACTTCTTTCAGGTCAGCCTAAATTTGTTTAAAAAACACACGTAGGAAAGAAACCTGGAGGCATTAGTTTAATCAAGTGAATTTTATGACAATTTAGATACTTTGCCTTATAATTTGAATACTGAACATTATGCACGCTTGCTGGAAATTTTCCATATTTTAAGACATTTTAACTTGCCAAAGTAGAACAAATAGGAGGTTGTCTAAAACTTATTTAGTTCACCTATTATTTGAAATGGTGAAAGAAGGTAGATGCTAATGATTTATTCTAACTTTAGTAACTTGGCATTATTTCTATATCATAAATCTACTGGGGATGGAAAGAAAAAATGGAGAAGTATCAGAGGTTACAAAGTCTGGCAGTATTTATCACACATCCATAACAGTCACGAAGAAAGTAAATGCTTAGCACATCAACAATAACATTTTAATCTAAAATTGAAATACAAATTTAAATTATGTATGACTAATGGTGCTGCAAAATAGAGCACATATGAACTCAAGAAAAATGTTATTATACTAATGTCAAGTGTACAATATGCATTATACTAATTTTTGGTGAATTAGGTATATGAGATATTGTATTTAAATATGGAAACTAGTCCTATAGAATAGAGATATTCATTAGGTAACATTGAAACAGTCATAAAATTTGTAATGTAAGCAAGATGTAAATTTTTTATAACAAATTATTATTAAAAATGAATCTCATATAACTTAGTTAAAATTTAAAATTTCTATTACCTTATTTTTAATAGATTTTATGATTTATACATAATAACTTTATGCTTATTTTAATTATTATTATAAAGATATTAAATTTCTAGTTTAAAGAGTATTTCTTGAGGAAGGGTATTTTCTTTTTTTAATCAAAATTTTGTTTCATTTTTCATTATTTTTATTTATAATATTTTGAGTATCATTGGCAAACAATATTACATTATTTTCTGTTGTACAACATAGTGATTCAATTCTCTATATGTTATGCTATGCTCACAGTGTAGCTACCATCTGTCACCAAGTGACACTATTGAATACCATTGACTATATTCCTGTGTTGTACATTTTATTCCCCTGACCTACTCATTTCATAACTGGAAGCCTGTATCTCCCTCTCCCCGTCACCCATTTGTCTATTCCTCTACTTCTCTTCCCTCTGGCAACCATCAATTTGTTCTCTGTAATTAAGAGTCTGTTTCTTAGCTTCGCTCGCTCTCTCTTTTTTTCCTTTCTTCATTTGCTTTGTTTCTTAAATTCTGCATACAAATGAAATCATATGGTATTTGTCTTTAACTAACTTGCTTCACTTTGCATTATACTCTCTAGTTCTATCCATGTCATTGTGAATGGTGAGGTTTCATTCAGATATATATATATATATATATTTATAATATATATTTATTATATATTATATCTTTATATATTATATCAGGGCACAGAGACATAGATCAATGGAACAGAATAATTATATATGTATTTCTTCTTATCCATTCATTAGTCAATGGGCATTTAGGCTCTTTCCATAGTTTGGCCATATATATATATATGGCCAAACTATCTATCTATCTATATATATATATCAGGTATATATAATTATTGATATATAATTAGCAAATATATAATATATACATACACACATATATATAATACTGGTATATATAATTATTGATATATAATTAGCACATATATAACATATTAGGATACATAATATATGTAATACTTAATATAATATGATATAGTATTACACAGTCATAAAAAAGGTGAGGTCATGCCATTTGTAATAACATGAAGGGGATAGAGATTATTATGTTAAATAAAATAGGTAAGATAACAGAAAGACAAATACCATATGCTTTCACTCATATATATGGCCTCTTCCTAATCTGCACAATGGCGTTATGTGAGCTTGTGGCAGAGATGGAAATAATACACATAGATGTAATCTAAGTGTCCCAGATGTCAGCTGATAGGAGAGAATATCTACTAGATGTACCCCTCAGTATTGATCCTGGAATCATCCCTTTTCCAAGTGCTGAAACATTTTTTTTTGCAATTTCCTGGGATATTATATTTCTTAAATAAAGAAAAAGCCTTAAAAATAAGCACCTCCATGTGCACACACACCAATACACAATCACACATTTCTTATATGGCAAACTTAGGTGAGTTGAGTTAGGAAGGAACAAGAACTTTGACTGGCTGATGGAAACATGATAAAGACACTAGAGGTGATTGAGTCCTAGAGTTTGTTGTTGTGCTCTGAGATGTACCAAATAGTGGGGGGGAAATCCAAGAAGAATCAATTCTACTCCGTCCATCATATGTCACTAAAAAATAAAATAAATGCTATTACAGGGTTTTCCAAACAGTAGTCCTTTTGCCTTAAATTCCTGAACTAGTTCTTTTTTGAAGTAACTCTTTAAATTTTTGCCCTTTAAATTTTAATCATACCCCTTTCAACTGAACTCTGAAATTAAAGCTAGATAAAAACACTAGTCAAGGGGATGGTTCTTGTATTATAGAATAGCCCTTGCTTTTTGATGAACTTTTATGTTGTTTTTTTCTTTTTTTAAACTCAGTATAGCTTACTTTTATCTTAATATTCTCATACACAGGGAATTTCACACTATCCTCTCCTACTTTTTTCTCCATAAATAGAAATAGTTTCCTATATGATCCACCCTATTGGTTTTTCAGATATGCCCAGGCATGAATGTCATAAATAGATACACTCTACACCTTTTATAGAAATCAAAAACCACACTGTCTTCTCTATATGTCATTCTTGCTCAGATTTATGAAGAAAAAGATAAAAAAAATCTCAAAATTTCTAAAACACTACATTTGTTTACATAATTATTGATTGACCAAAAGGCCAATTTGAGAAAAGAAGAGTAAGCCTTCTTACTTTAAGTATAATGGTAAAAATCATGTACTCTACTATTCTTGTGGTCATTTATGAAGCTAAGTTTATACTGGAAACATAAAGGACCCAAGAAACTTGCATGAATAACAAAGATTGTAGAAGAGATGAAATGGAGAACATAAATAGCTTAACAACTCCAGGCATAGACTGAAATTCAGGGTCTTGTGCTAAATACAAAAAAAAAAAATTGTTTTCAAAACCAAGCATAATTTTTATTCTTTTAGGGGCTGAATTACAAAGGCTATTGAATGTATTGTTCTCCCATACCCTTTATGTGAGTGTCTAGGTAGCAATTGGAAGAGTGGAATGCTGACAATTTGGATGGTATTTATGAGAAAATGTGAAAGATGAATCAGAATCTACTGAAGTCCCAAACACTGAATGACTCTTTGAGGTTGAAGGAGTCCTTTCCATGTATAAGTCCATCTTTCATTGTGTAAAAACTCCCTAAATACTCATCTGAGAGAGTCACTTTATAAGGAAAACCATGTCATCCTATTGTTCACCCTGACAATCCTCCTTTTCCCCACAGAATTATCTAGAGTTCAAATCTATCTTATTATAAAATTATGTTAGCAAATCGCAGGAGGGAAAACAAGCAACAAAAAATGAATGATAGAAGTAGCAATTTATATCTTTAAAAAATTGGTGAATGTATATGGAGAAACTATGTCCTTAATTGATAAGTGAAAGAACAAAAGTTTAACTGGACTCAAGTTCTAAATATAGATGCAAGATATCAGAGACTCTCAACTCAATTTACCAGGTTGAGTAGTTGGGAGAAATTATAATTGCTTGCCTAGTTGATTGATAGATATCTGCATTTAATTATGGCCCATAATAAATGAAGGTGAGACATTAGAAGTAATTTGTTGTAATACATGGGAAGAAATCTAAGGTAGGGAGATAGGACTATAGGCTGATATTATCAGATGCCATTCAAATAATTCTTTTTTGTATTTTCCCTGGATGGACACAGGAAATACTTCTGTTATCAAGGGATTAAAAAATAAATCACTGAAGTGAGCACTTGTGTTTTGAAAAGCCTTAAACTGAATGTTCTTGGTAGTCTGAGAACGCAAGTAGGGTGTTGCAGTTGAAATGGACTCAAGGTTCCAAAATACATATTTGACTGCTGTGATAGGGGCAGAAGGGCAGAACTATTCTAAAGTCAAAATTGTTATTATTACCATGGGCAAGAGATACAATAATCAAAATAGGATCATCGGCAGGAAAATTGGTTGCCGTTAAATATTCATGAAATGCCAGATAAGCAGCACACTAAAGTTAGAATAAAAAAAAATCTAGGCAAAGAAATGTCTGATGTGAGTCTCAGGATACAGGGTCAATGCCAGTCATTCAGTCTGACCAGAGTCAGTTCATACTAAAAACCCTTCAAGGAGACAGAGATATTTCTCTTGAAGAAAAGCCCTACAAACATTGTAAGTGCACGGTGTGAATTTCCCATCTGGCCTTTCCTAAATGTTTCTTCTTGGTATCATTCACCAAGATAACTGCAGTAGAAAAGGAAAAGCTTCAGACAATATAGAGGTTAACATGTACTGGCTCAATGCTTATACTGTTTCCTGAGGAAATATAATATCTCCGCTGTTCAAAATAAGATATAGAGTAGCCAAGAAATAAATGGAGATGTTTATTTTATCCAAATTTGCTTCATGGTAGGTCGGTGGGAAGAAAACTTTCTTCGGTTCCAGAGTGTAATGGCAGAATAATTACATCAGTAACTTGACCCCTAAAGTAAGGTCTGTATTTTTGCAACAAAGTCTAAGTAGAAGGTCATAGAATTATTTTTTCCCTGTCAAAGAAAGAAACAAAAAATAATGCCACACCTCTGAAAGAATTATGAAGTAACTACCATCATCAAACCTTGAGAGAATCAAGGTTGGTGATTCTTATCAAATCTCCATTAACTTGCCAGTTTTGCAGTTATTAAAGACAGATTGATGTAGCACAATTAATTAATTATTAATTAAATTAATTTTATAATTTATAATATAAATAATTAAATAAATTTATTTATTTAATGAATTATATAATTTGTATATAATTTATATATGATTTATATAATTTATATATAAATTATATAAATAAATAATTTTTATTAAAAAATAAATAATTAATCTCGATTAATTATTGAGACCTTAATCAGGTGGTGACTCTAATTACAGCTGCTCTTCTAGGTTTGGTCATTTTTAGGAAAACGAATCAGCTCAACAACTGTGGACTTGAGGAATATAACTACTTAACTGCTAAATGTTATTTTTCTGTAAGTCAATAAAAAAGGAAGGTGACTACTTTGTCTACTAAGCAAAGACACTGTACTTTTTAACCTTCTTGCCATAGACTCAAGTAAATAAATAAAATCTTAAAAAAAAAAAAAAAGCATGCCAGAGTCAGAAGAGAAGCTCATGCAATTATGTGGGTACAGCAAAACATTCCTTGATGTTAGAGGGGATATAATTTTATGTCATGGGCCTATTAGATAATATCAAATTATGCCGAATATATGTATATTAATTTGATTTTAATAACTCTGTTTTATCCTAAAAAATAACAGTTTTAGTTTCCCCAGTTAGTCAACATATACATTTTTAGTGTAAAAGTAGACAGTTTTGTTTCACTTTTTGTGAAAGTACTCTGCATGTATTTTCTATCATTTATCTTGGCTTATGGCTTTTCACCTACAGAATTAGAGGAGTTCTTTATGTACGCAGAAGACTAAACTTTTGTTGTTTATTTTATTGAGATATCTTGTCAAATTTGATACTTCAGTGAGTGTTTTTAATGTATCTTTTGATAAGCAAAAATAAATTATTAGTTTTAATGTTGTGGAAAATATCAGTGATTTCTCTTTTAATTCAGGTTTTTACATCTTGTTTAGGAAATTATTTCCTATTCAAATTTATCAAATATTTTCTCAAATATTTTCTAGAACATTTTAAGTTTTGCTTTATTGGTAAAACCTTGATCATCTTGGACTTGATCTGGGATAGAATGTGAATCCAGAATTTATCATTATTTTTTTATTTTCATATTTTGCAGCTCTATTTACTAATAATTGGTTAAATAATAACAACTGGATAATAATCATGGGCAGAGTTTAAGATGGCAACAACTATCCTGTCTCAATACTCCTTGAGGAATGTCTTCTTGGACTTTGTATTCTTCCATGTAAACTTTAGTATCTGCCTACCAATTTCTAAGAAAAATTCTGTATTTTTTGTAAAATATTTGTTGAAATATAAAATAATAAAGGTGCACATAAATCTGTTGTTTGATGAATTTTCACAATGTAAACACACTGCACCACAACAAGATATAAAATAATACATTATCAGAACCCCGAAAACCCCACATTATCACTTTTAAAGGTAACTGTCACCCTGAATTTTAAAGATTTTATTTATTTATTTGACAGAGAGAGAGATCACAAGCAGACAGAGAGTCAGAGCAGAGAGAGAGGAGAAGCAGGCTCCCTGCTGAGCAGAGAGCCCGATGCGGGACTCGATCCCAGGATCCCGGGATCACGACCTGAGCCGAAGGCAGAGGCTTAACCCACTGAGCCACCCAGGCGCCCCACCCTGAATTTTAATAGTATAGGTTAGTTTTGCATATTTTTGTGTTCTCAACAGGATAGAATCACACAGCATATGAACTGTGCCTGATTTCTTTTGTTTAACATTGCTTTGGTGTTATATTTCTTTCACATTGCTATAAAATATTCTATTACATGAATATACCTCATTTTAAAAATCATTTTATTGCTAATGGACACTGAGAGTGATTTGATATTTGGCCTGTATAAATGAAGCTTTTGTGAATACTACTGCACATTTATTTTGGTGAACACATGTATGAAATTCTGTGAATAGACAAGTAAGAGTAAAGTATGCTCAACTGTTTTTGAAAGTGGTTACAACAGGGGGACCTGGGTGGCTCAGTTGATTGAGCATATGACTCTTGGTTTCAGCTCAGGTCATGATCTCATGGGTTATGGGATTGAACCCCAGACTGGGCTCTGTGCTCCAGACTCAGTGTGAAGTCTGCTTGAAGACTCCCTCCCTCTGTCCACTCTCTCTCTTAAAATCAGTCAATCAATCAATCTTAAAATTAAAAAAAAGAAAAATGACTGAGGGTTCCTAAGTGGCTCAGTTGGCTGTCTGCTTTCAGCTCAGGTCATGATCCTGGGGTCCTGGGATCGTGTCCTGCATTCATTGCGCTCCCTGCATGGAGCCTCCTCTCTCTCTGCCTCTCATGAACAAATAAATAAAATTCTTAAAAAAGACAAATTATGAAAGAGAAATAAAAAGAAAGAAAGAAAGAAAGAAAGAAAGAAAGAAAGAAAGAAAGAAAGAAAGATTATAACAGTTTATACTTTCACTAATGGTGCTGAAAGTATAAGCCGCTCTTCCTCATTATCCACACTTGGTATGGTCTACCATCTCTATTTTAGCCATTCTGATAGTTATCTTATGTGGTTTTCATCAGTGTTTTTTTGGTAATTAATAAGGAAGAATACTTTCTCAGATATTTAATGGACATTTTAGTTTCATTTCTGGAGAAGTGTCTATTAAAACTTTATATTTCTGCTGGGTTGTCTGTCTTTTTCTTACTGATATGTGAGGTATTTATGTGTTCTGGATAATCTTTCCTTAATAGATAGATGCATCAAAATAAACTATTCTCACATTAAAGACCAGAATGGGGGTGCCTGGGTGGCTCAGTGGGTTAAAGCCTCTGCCTTCAGCTCATCATGATCCCAGGGTCCAGGGATCGAACCCCACGTCGGGCTCTCTGCTCAACGGGGAGCCTGCTTCCCTTCCTCTCTCTCTGCCTACCTCTCTGCCTACTTGTGATCTCTATCTGTCAAATAAATAAATAAAAATCTTTAAAAAAATAAATAAATACCAGAATACCCGAACTTACTTGAACATCTCTCAGTTATAGGCCAAAACTTTTTTTGACATGCTATCAAAAATGTCCCCTATTAATGTTTAGGGTTTATACAATGAAAATATTTTTGCTCAAGGTCATGGATCAAAAGAGCTTTATATTGATCCGCATAAGCTTGTGAGAAAAATCCTTGGATCTGTCAACTTTTTAAATGCTTCTACAGTTCTCTAAAAGTACATTAACAGAAAATATTTGAGAGATAAATTCATGCTTTAAAAGTTTCTTATGTAGGGAATTATCAGTCATAAGCAAGTGTGCTTTTAACAGAGAGAGACCAGGGAGAAAAGAATAATTTAATAGGCCAAAACCTGCGCAACTGAATGGACCTGGCAAAACCAAATAAAAATTAGTGTTTCTCTTCAAGGATATATGTGGGGTGCCTGGGTGACTCAGTCATTGAGCATCTGCCTTCTGCTCAGGTCATGATTCCAGGCTCCTGGGATTGAGCCCTGAATTGGGCTCCCTGCACAGTAGGAAACCTATTTCTCCCTCTCCCATTCCCTCTGCTTGTGTTCCCTCACTCACTGTGTTTCTCTCTGTCAAATAAGTAAATAAAATCTTTAAAAATAATAATAATTGTTTATATATGAGCAGGTCAGGAAACCCAAATGAGACCACAATGTGATCATGGAGGCAAATACATTGCCATCTATTTATATCCTAAGGATGAAAATCAAGATTGTGACATTAACTTGTGTAAGACCAACAATAAAATGTTGGAGGCAAAGGCAATTTTAAAATTTTCTTTAGAGTCTACATATCTAAATATATAGGATTTCTTTTCATTTATGAATACTGCTTTTTCCATGCTTTATTTAGTTACAACACGAGTAGACAAAGGAAAACTGAAAACACACATTTACACAAGCTAGTTTTAATGTAATGTTGCTCAAATGACCTTCCTGATCCAACCCTTACCTCTATCATTGCATTTATTCCTCATTTCACTTGCCTCAAATCCCCCAAATCATAACATGCTTCCTAGGCTTCTATTAAAGACAATCTGCTGTTTTGCACCTTCAGAAATTGCTCATCTGATCCTCATGTGTGAATCACCTTCCTTTCCTATCCTAGCCAATCACTGTATTTATTAAACTTTCTGGATCCTTTTCTCACAAAAAGAAATAACCAGTTTGTGGTTTTGCTATACTCTATAGTATCTCAGTGATATCACATGCTATTTTATTGTATGTGCTTATTTATACGGTTTCTTCATTGTTGGACCAACATCTTTACAACCTTGGTGCTTTGGTATATAATAAGTGTGCACTAAATTATTAACGTAACTGTATTTCCAGCTTCAGCCAAAGCTATATTCTCTATAGGATTAAGATATTCCTAGACATGTCTCAACAACTGATTGGGGCACACTATTCAGGAATCTATTCTAATGTAGAAGAAAATGTTTTCTGACTTAGTACTTAAGGTGACACATGAAAGAGTTGAAGAAAATGAAGATGTATGTAAAAAATTAAGCTCTAGTTAGTAGATTATGTGTTAAATTTGCACCCAACAGTTCAGTTGTCTGGCCAGGCCCCAGGTTTTTTGTATTATGGCAAGGAAAATAAGCTATAAGTACATTTAAATAGTCTACATGAAATATATACAGTAGAATATACTATAGGAGAGAGTACATAGATTGCCTCCATTGATCTAAGAAGAGTATGTAACGACTTATTATTAGTGCTACCAATATTAGTGGCTCAGCTCAGTGAAACATTAATATAAATATGGAAGATCTGGTGCCAGAGTCTACCCCCATTATCTGTAGCATCAATAAAATAACTTTACAAGTGTTCTTGGCATCTGCAGGTATCAGTAACCAACCTCACTAGAGGAATACAAAGTTGGAGTGGAGAAAAAAGAAAAATACAGTCACCTTATGGTAATCCAGAGCTGAAAGTAAGAGCTGTATTAAGGAACTGTGTACACATCTAAGATTTGTTGTATTTATGTTTATAACATATTTGCATTTTTCCTCGGTCAGCTGGTTGAATGTTAGGTTTTGTCATAGAGGGTGACGGAGGGACACTGTAAGGCCAGACCAGGAGGAAAGGACTTCATGTCCTGATTCAGCAAGTGTTATGCTTTAATTTCTTTGGCACAGCTACCAAGGGATCAGTCTGCTTGTATCCTCCTGTGTGTTTCTCAATTGCCAGTGGGACATTACTGCCTGCAGATTATGGCCCAGACCTTGGTCAAGTTTCTTTGCTAATAGCTGGTGCCTGTTTCTCTGCAGTCATACTCTCTTCAAAAAGAGCTCAGCCTCGGTGGAAAATTCCTCTTCCAATTTCATTCTTCTGTCTTTATTTCCTTTTCATTGGCCTGACTTTTGCATTTGCTATTTCTTCATACCCTAGAGAACTTTTACCCCCTTTAGAAGTTAACCAAATGTATCAATTTACAATTCTTCATATTAAATATTTTCAGCTCTTATTACTGCTATGATTTCTTTTTCTTGGCTGGACCCTGACTGATACATTCATAGATTTTGTTGTTGTTATTGTTGTTGTTTAATTTTAGTAACTGTGAAGTTTAACTATAAAGTACAAAATATTTGTACATCAAAACAGATTCTTGATATCATGGACATTAGCATTTAGAATGAATCTAAGTCAAACTTCAATAGAAGTTTGTATAAAGAAAATATGAAGCTTAAAATGGTAGAGGAAACATATAAATGTGACAAATTCATAAAGGTTGTTTTGAAATGAGTGAACTTCAGGAAACCCTAGACTTTACCCATTCATATTTTATAAGAATGCCATGCAAACTTTCATTTATTTAAAAGTAATTTTCAGCTTGCCAATGAATTAGTTTCCATTAAAAAAAAACACCCTATACCAACTAAATTGTTTATGGAAAACTACCTTTAAAATATCATGGATACTATTATTAACTGACATTTAGAAACTATTGTTATGGACTGAATGTCTTTTTGACCTGTAGTTATATATAGCTATATAGTTATATATAGTTCTGTATAGTTATGTGCCTCTCTGCCTACTTGTGAGCTCTGTAAAATAAATAAATAAAATCATTTAAGAAAATAAGAATAAGATGCCAGTTAATTCCCACACATTTAAAATTGGATTTTCAGGTTCATTGGTAGCTTAGCAATGGTCATGAATAAGTAAGGGAATTTAGGGTCAGGAAGTAGTTTACCTCATTTCTCCAGAACCATGAGAGCTGAGACCATGCATTCTAGTTTTTAGTTTGGAAAACATATTAAAAAACAAAAATAAAAAGATTGGGGAAGAGAAAATGTTTTATCAATACTATTATTTAAAAAAACTTTTAAAACCTTATTGGAATGTGTTTACTTAATTTTGGTAACATATCATTGGGTTACAACTAACAGTTATTTTACTGTTTAGGAATTCTGTGTTGTTGTGACTGTTAAATTAACATTTGTTAAGCAGAGCCTTGGGGTGTGGGATGGTGAGCTTCCATTCAACAAAAGAACACAGGCATTTGAAAGAGAGAAGGTGCTGGAGGAAATTCATACCAGGTCTCAAAGAGCTGTTTAGGGAAGAAGTCAAGGCAGGTTGAAGGCTTCTAGAAACAGAGCAGACCTGGATCATATACTTTTATTAGGGTCAATAGGTAGAATGCTTTGGGGTTCTCAGGTTAATGCAGGGTTGGTCAATTCAAACCAAAAAGAGCAGGGTTTTGGTAAGGTCTGAGAGGGTCTTATCGAAGGAGAGTACAGGGAGAAGGTACTGGAAGCAAGGCGAGGATGTTATGAGAGGAGCAGTTGCGGGGGGTGATATCAGGAACTTACATTGACTTATGACTTTGGTAGCTGTTATCTAGAGCATGAGCTCATGGTAGGGCCTCATGTCCAGTCAAGGTCCCTGAAGGCTGCTTGGCCAGTTATGTAAGTTTACAATAGGAAAGAAGATGGCAAAAGTGATCATTTTATAAAATTAAAAGTTATTTTGCCAACTGAGTATCAGAATTATACTTTAAAAATGTGTATAATTTTTCCACTCAGTTCTTTTTTTTTTTTTTTTTCTTATTTTATTTATTTGACAGAGAGAAATCACAACTAGGCAGAGAGGCAGGCAGAGAGAGAGGAGGAAGCAGGCTCCCTGTGGAGCAGAGAGCCCGATGTGGGGCTCGATCCCAGGACCCTGGGATCATGACCTGAGCCGAAGGCAAAGGCTTTAACCCACTGAGCCACCCAGGTGCCCCCAAAAATGTGTATAATTTTTATGTTAAAACTTTAAATATGTAGTATTTTTGTCTGTATCATATGTAATATTTATGTCCTAATAAAAAGTCAAAATGGAACCAACTTAGATTCTGAAAATCATATGAATTAAATTTCATGTAATGTTTTTAAGCTTGTTTTACATTAAGTCTGTAGGAAATAGCATAATAGATTACTTGATATTTGGATAACAAATTTATTGGGCTTCTCATACCCCTTCAGAAGACAATATGACAAAGAAATAGTTATGTAGAAAGAGTTAAATTGTTGATATAAAAGAAAGTCTAGGCATGTGTCCCAAAGCTCATATCTGAGAATAAAGTGAAGCAAGGAGGCAGAGATCTTGCTTTAGAGCCAGTGTTGGTAGAGGAATCTATTCCATCAAGCCAGTGACCCATTTGGGACTTGTTATACACAAAAGCAACAACAAATGTGCACTCACTCAGGTGTTCCACTAAGCTACACTTCATCCTAATATATCCACCATCAAAGCTGGAGCAAAGAATCTATGCCTTGTCTTGCCACCGGTCCTTTAGATTTATTCCCCCCAAGGCGTGCTCCAGGTTCTTTACATACATTCTATCATTAAACTCACAAGATAATCCTATTTTATAAATATTATTCTCCTATTTTATAAAGATGGAAACCAAAGCTTAAGTTACTCATCCAAGGTCACTAAGAAAGTATGGCAAAAATGGAATTCAGAACTAATTCCAAAACCCATTCTCTATCTTCTCTTTTATAAAAGAGAAGCTAAGGGTATGCTAGTAAATCTCCACAATGTCAAACACACACACACACACACACACACACAATCTGTATTTTTTCAGCTTCAGAATCTGTGCAACTGTTTCAGATGTTCCTATGAGTCATCTTTACAGAATCTTAAACTATATAAGCCCTGAACAAAATCATTAGATAAGAGAGTTTTCTGTTTTCTTATAAAGTCTCTAGTTTCTAATTTACTTCCCTTTCCAATTTACACCTAAACAATGTTCCCATGTGGAACATAAGGAGTAGCACAAAGGACCATGGGAGAGGGAAGGGAATACTGAAGGGAATGGAAAATCAGAGATGAAGAGAAACCATGAGAGACTATGGACTCTGGGAAACAAACAGAGGGTTTCAGAGAGGAGGGGCAGGGGTGTGGGGTAGCCAGGTGATGGGTATTAAGGACGGCACATACTGTGATGAGCACTGGGTGTTATACACAACTAATGAATCATTGAACATTTCACAAAAAGCTAATGATGCACTGTATGGTGGCTAACTTAACGTAATAAAATAAGTATTTAAAATCCTAAATATGTAGCTGATTTAAAAATTGATGTGAATAAGACCGCCAAAATAATAACTGAGTACCCTAGGAATATATTAATAGATTTCCTTCAAGTTTATGCCTCTCAAAGAATCCAACTTTAACATCAACATCATTTTACTATTTGGAATATAGAGTAGTCTTCTAATGACCATATAATACAAGCCTATCAAATTTATATAATAGAGAATAAGAGAGAAAAAATAATGTGAGTCAAGCAGACAGTTTCATATATAAAATGCAAAGAAAATCTTAAGAGTATTCAATACCCTTGAAATTATTCTGTCAATTATTCTGAAGTTGTTAGAGGTCAAGGTTATAAGCATGGATGATACAAAACAGCATTCAAGTGTGATGCCGTATACAAGCTCAAACTACCATTGGTAATACAAAAGAATCTTCAATATCTGAATTGGAAGAATGATTAGATTCAAACAGTGACTATGACACTAAAGAGACAGAGATATGGTACTGTAAGAATAAATGCATGCTATTGTTGGTTATGAAAATTTAGTGTATATTAATATGTTGAATTAATTTTCCTTGCAATTTATAATTGTATTAATGGTATATCTTGAAACTGATGGTGATTTAGAAGCAAAGAAATATAGGAACTCCCTTTTTTGTTAGCAATATTCAATCAGTTCTTGGGTTGTTTCTCTAAAGTTAAATAATTCCTCCAGCACAATTTCCATTAATTGGACTAGATGGACTTTCACTATATTTCAGTGAACTCTAGTACTGTTCAGAAGCAGCCTTAAAGTAGTGTTATATCTTGACCACTTTTATCTTTTTGGGGCGCCTGGGTGGCTCAGTGGATTAAGCCGCTGCCTTCGGCTCAGGTCATGATCTCAGGGTCCTGGGATCGAGCCCCGCATCGGGCTCTCTGCTCCGCGGGGAGCCTGCTTCCTCCTCTCTCTCTCTGCCTGCCTCTCTGCCTACTTGTGATCTCTCTCTCTGTCAAATAAATAAATAAATAAATCTTTAAAAAAAAAATAAATAAAGTAGTGTCATATCTTGACCACTTTTATCTTTTTATATTAGCTACATTTTATTCCAGCTAACTGACATTCTTTTGGCCACAACAGCTAATTCTGTAGTTCTGATCAGCAAAATCTTATCTATACATGTACATTGTCTTGCGATTCAAAAATTAATGTTAGGTAGCCAAAATGATATTTGCGACTTTCTTAAATGTCAAATAGCAGTAGCTTTTGAAATGAAATAGAATAGTCTTCACACTATTCCGGGCCTCCCAACAGAGTTTTTCTGATGACATATTAACAATGCCATTATCCCTTCTAACTTCCAGGTTTCTGAAATCACCTACCGAGTATTTCACAATCCAATCATTCACGGCAATGACTGCAAAGAGAAGATTATAGGAATACTGCTATATGCTGTCTAACCAGTAATTAAATCTCTCTTAAAAATGAGTAGTGCATTTTTAATAGTTTCACCGGTTTCATGAACAACATATGTTCTTTTAAGCAAGAGCTCATCTTTCATCAACACCTAAATTCACACCAAAGCTCAGTGGCTTTTTTCAGTTGGTTGCCCGCACATTATATCATCCATCATCCTGGCACAGCAACAGTAGTGGAACAGAAGCATTAACCTGTCACAGTGTGATTCAGGAAGGAATGCGGTTTTCAAAGGAGCCTCAGTTTGGCGACCAGATCAGAGCTATAAAGTGTACAGGTATATGTTTGTATGTATACAAATGAGTCCCGAATGGGGCCTTAAAATTCACATTGACAAAAAAAAATCTCAGACTATGGGAAAATAGCTTGGAGCACAGATGAATGTTTAAGTAACTTAAACATTTACTAACAAAGCTCATTCTTTATTCTGTATTCGATTCTTCTCTTGCTTAGCACATTTCTATGCACATGAGAGCCCTGGGCTAATTTCTACAGTTTATATGCAGACATGGAAACTAGTCTCACAGATGAATAATAACAGTTCCACAGACAAAGGCAGCCTAAGGTGTGCATGCAAAGGTGAAAACCATCCTTGGGACATGCAGTAATAATATCCATTACTTCAGCCCAGCTATGGGGCACTTTTGTTCTATAACAATTTGAATGTGTAGTGAACTGTAGAAAGGTGTCAGGTGAAACCAGTTTTGATGTACTTGTTAACTAGCACAATTATTAACAGAGCATGCTGAGTATTACTACTTTCTGGGGCCAAGAAATTGATCCATGAAGCAACTGCTATGGTTAGAATCCTGGCCCTACCACTTTCTAATTATATGGCTTGGACAATTATATGAACTTGTGCTTAAGTTCTCTGTGCCTTTGTTTCCCTTTCATTAAATTAGGGATAATATCAGAACCTATCTCACAGAACTATGGAGGGGACTCAAACTCACCAAATGGGAAGCAAAAATAATTCCAGTGGGTTATTTTGTGTAACAGTAATAGTCTTTCCCTTTCCTGGTCACTGGTCCATGTCTTAGCTACGGGCAGGTATTTAGGGTTGAATTTTGTCCCCCAAAAGGTACACTGAATTCCCAACCTTGAGAGGCGCCTGGGTGGCTCAGTTGATTAAGCAACTGCCTTTGGCTCAGGTCATGATCCCGGAGTCCTGGGATTGAGCCCTGCGTGGGTCTCTCTGCTCAGCAGGAAGCCTGCTTCCTCCTCTGTCTCTCTCTGCCTGCCTCCCTGCCTACTTGTAATCTCTGTCTGTCAAATAAATAAATAAATAAATAAAATCTTAAAAAAAAAAAAAAAAGATGTTTTTTGGAAGTAGTTCCTTTTCTGATGTAATGAGTTAAGGTGAGGTCATACAAGGATAGAGCAAATTTTAACTCAATATGACAGGTGTCTTTATAGGAAAAGAAGAGACACAGAAGGAAGGAAGAAGGCCACATGGAGATGGGGTCAGAGATTGGGAGTATCCTGCCAGAAAGTAAGGGATGTCTGAGGCTATCGGAAGCTGCAAGAGGCAAGGAAGTATTCTCCTCTAGCGGCTTCAGAGGGAGCTTGGCTTTGCCAACACCTCTGAGTTTGAATTTTCAGTCTCCAGAACAGTGAGCCAATAAATTTCTGTTGTGAAAAACCACCCAGTTTGTGGCACATTGCTATGACATTCCTAGGAAATGAATACAGGCATTTTGCCATCTATTTGCTAGGGGTTTTAGGTAGTTTAAACCATTTTACAGCAACATCGTGGCCATATCAGCCCTTAATTACATCTCCGTTCAATGAGTGCTATCTTCTAACACGATGATGGAATTAATTTGTTATCAGTCTGAGTTTTCTACATCTTCCTGAAACATGTTCTGTTTTTCCCAGAATACCATACAATGAATAGAGATATCAAAATTTATTAGCATAGAATTTTACATAGTGGCCCTTCTAATTTAAACATTTCTGGAAGGCTGTGGCTTTTTTCATTCAGAATTATGTACCATTTTATATTTTTCTTTTAATTTTTTGAGAGTAGTATTTCTTTTAAAAATATTGTGGTAAAAGACACATAATATAAAATTCACCATTGTTAATCATTAACCAGTATACAGTTCAGGAGAATTTCTTTATATTTGGTTATTTAGTTATTTAGTTGAACTTCTCAACAGTCTTCAGTATAGTTTTACAAAGTGCCTTGTTTTTAAATATTTTTGGACGTTTCTTTTAATTGAGCAAAATTTACTTAAAATTTTTATTTCAAATATAGTGACTTTAGTTAAATATATGTCTACTTCTTTCCAGAATTTGGTATTTTTATTAATTTTTTTTCCTTTAGGAATTTGTTTGCATGCATATATAAATGTTGTAGACTTTGTGGGCATTTCCTAAATATATTTAATATTTTGTTGTCATTGATATTTGACATCCATTTAATAATAGTCCTAGTAATATTTCAAAATGGAGGATTTCTCTTTAACAAATTATGAAGGATGTGAATTTTCAAACCTAAGGCTACAGAATTTAATTTTATAGAAAGTCCTACTTAATTTTGAAATATATTGACTTACTTGGAAAATAATGAAAAATAGGTCCAGAACTAAAGAGAAAATGACTGAATTTGATTAAAAGAAAAAAGAAAAAAGAAAAGAAATCTAGAGTTATAAGACCTTAGAGGAGATGGCATTGATTGACAGAACTCTTGTTTGCTTTATTTTATCCCGAGAATGTAATAGCTCTCATCTCTGCTCCTGTGGTATTTTTTGATGGTATTTTTCTTTGAAAATTGCTTTTGACAAATAAATTAAATATATTTATATGATATATACTGCTCTAGACTAATAGGACAAGGTTATGAATGGCAACGCACAGATTTTTGCTGTAACAACAATCAGAGCCATGTATATACAAATGATTCACTTAAGTAATGTATAAGTAATCTTTGAAAATTCAATGACACTCAGTAATCCCTCCCTTCTTAGCCTAAAAGAAAATTTGTTTTTTTCATTTTTAGCAATTTTATTGACAAATAGTTGACATAAAATAAACAGCACATGACTTGTACAGTTAGATAAGCTGTGACATGTATATACAAATGTGAAAATGTCAAGATAATGAACATATAAGTTATCTCAAGTTTATTCATCCTCCTTGATAACCCCTCCCTCAAACACCTCCCTGAGCCTCCTTACTCCGTGAATATACCAAACTGCTTCAGAAGAGCTTAATTTTCTAAAATTATATCTAAACGGAATTATAGTATATAAGCTTTAAGGTCTGTTTAGTTTCCTTCACCCACCGTTACTATTTTAAGATTCATCCAAGATGTTACATGTTTCAGTTGTTTGTTCCTTCTCATTTATTTTTTTTTCCCTTTTTAAAAAAGATTTTATTAATTTATTTGACAGAGAAAGACACAGTGAGAGAGGGAACAAAGCAACCTGAGGGTTTTGAAGGGTCAGGGGTGGGAGGTTGGGGGAACAGGTGGTGGGTAATGGGGAGGGCACGTTTTGCATGGAGCACTGGGTGTTGTGCAAAAAGAATGAATACTGTTACGCTGAAAAAATAAATAAAATGGAAGAAAAAAAAAAAAAGCAAGGGGAGAGGGAGAGGGAGAAGCAGGCTTCCCGCTGAGTGGGGAGCCCCATGCTGGGCTCAATCCCAGGACCCCAGGATCATGACCTGAGCTGAAGGCAAACACTTAATGACTGAGCCACCAAGGGGCCCCTATTCCTTCTGATTTCTGAGTAGTATTTCATTTCATAGATATACCACATTTTGTTTTCCTATCCTTTTTTAGTGACTATTTGGGTTATTCCTTGTTTTCCTGGCCAATACAAGTAAAGCTGCATTTATTTATGAGCATTCATTATGGACAAAACTCATTTCCCTTGAAAAAAGCCTTGCAGTGGGATAGGTGGTAAAATGGCAGAAAATGCTGAACTGTTTTTCAAAGTGTTTGTAAATGTTACTCTTCTACCACCACTGTATGAGAGTTCTAGTTTGCACCACACCTTTGCCAGAACATGGTATAGTGTTTCTTCCAATTTAAAATTGTCTCCTGGTTGTAGAGAAGTATCACAGTTTGCTTTACTTCCATTCCCCAAACATTGAATGATATCCATCTTATTTCCATGTGCTCCTTTGCCATCATTGTACCATCTATAGTAATTTTTTTGTTTGAATCTTTGTCAATTTTCCACTGAATTTTTAAAAATTATAATTATTAGGTGTGAGAGTTCTTTACATATTATAGGTATAAGCCCGTCAATATGTATGTTATTTACAAATATTTTCTTTTATGTGTGGTTTGTCTTTTTATGTTCATAACCATGTCTTTCAATGAACAGAAGTTCTTGATTTTGTTGAAGCTCAATTTATTATTTTCCCTTATATAGATCATGGTTTGGGAGTTTTCTATGAGAAATCTCGGCCTAACACAGGGTCACAAAGCTCTTTCGTGGGTAGTCTCTAGAAGTTTTATTTTAGGTTTTTACATTTAGGCCTATGATTCATTTTTTTAAAAGATTTTGTTTATTTTTTTATGGGCAGAAGATATGAACAGACACTTCTCCAACGAAGACATACAAATGGCTATCAGACACATGAAAAAATGTTCATCATCACTAGCCATCAGGGAGATTCAAATTAAAACAGCATTGAGATACCACCTAACACCAGTTAGAATGGCCAAAATTAGCAAGACAGGAAACAACGTGTGTTGGAGAGGATGTGGAGAAAGGGGAACCCTCTTACACTGTTGGTGGGAATGCAAGTTAGTGCAGCCACTTTGGAGAACAGTGTGGAGATTCCTGAAGAAATTAAGAATAGAGCTTCCCTATGACCCTGCAATTGCACTGCTGGGTATTTACCCCAAAGATACAGATGTAGTGACAAGAAGGGCCATTTGTACCCCAATGTTTATTGCAGCAATGGCTACGGTCGCCAAACTGTGGAAAGAACCAAGATGCCCTTCAACGGATGAATGGATAAGGAAGATGTGGTCCATATACACAATGGAGTATTATGCCTCCATCAGAAAGGACGAATACCCAACTTTTGTAGCAACATGGACGGGACTGGAAGAAATTATGCTGAGCGAAATAAGTCAAGCAGAGAGAGTCAAGTATCATATGGTCTCACTTATTTGTGGAGCATAACAAATATCATGGAGGACATGGGGAGATGGAGAGGAGAGGGAGTTGAGGGAAATTGGAAGGGGAGATGAACCATGAGAGACTATGGACTCTGAAAAACAACCAGAGGGTTATGAAGGGGCGGCGGGGGTGGGGGGGTGGGGTGGGGTGGGAGGTTGAGGAACCAGGTGGTGGGTAATAGGGAGGGCACATACTGCATGGAGCACTGGGTGTGATGCCAAAACAATGAACACTGTTATGCTGTAAATAAACAAATAAAAATAAATAAATAAATAAATAAATAAATAAATAAAGATTTTGTTTATTTTTTTGACCGAGAGAGAGAGAAAGAGAGAGAGAGAAAGAGAGAGAGCACACAAGCAGGGAGAGCAGCGGACAGAAAGAGAGGGAGAGGCAGGCTCTCCACTGAACAGAGCCGAATACCAGGCTCCATTCCAGGACCCTGGGATCATGATCTGAGCCAAAGGCAGATGTTCAACTGAGTGAGCCACTCAGGTGACCCTAGGCCTATGATTCATTTTGACTTAATTTTGGTATATGGTGCAATGTAGGTATTGAAGTTCCATTTTGTTAATAATATCTGATTGATCCAGTATATTTTGTTGGAAAAAACTATCCTTTACTCATTGACTTGTGTGTGCACCATTGTCGAAGATCAACTATGTGTGTGTGTGTGTGTGTGTGTGTGTGTGTGTGTGTGTGTCTGGACTTTCTATTTTGTTTTATTGGTATATTTGTATATCTTGATGCCAATAACAAATTTTTCTGATTACTGTGTCTTTATAATAAATGTTGAAGGCAGATAATATAAATTCTCCAAATTTATTTTTTCTATTTCAAAGTTATTCTGCCTAATTTTGACTTTTGTATTTTCATATGAAACTTAGGAGCAGCTTGGCAGTTTGTGCAAAAATTTAAAAAGGCCTAATTTTCATTGCATTATAGATCAGTTTATGGAGAATTAAGATCTTAACAATGTTGACACTTTTGATAAGGTATATATATATCTATTTATTTGGGGATTCTTTAATTTCTCTTAGGAATGTTTTACAGTATTAATGTATAAGCCTTTCAAGTTACTCATTAGATTTGTCCCTGTGTTTCCTATTTTTGCAGTTCTTAGTATATATTTTTTAAAATTTCTAATTGTGCCTTGCTAGAAACAAAAATAAAATTGAGTTTTTGTATCATGCAAACTTGCTGAACTCACTAATTAGTTTTAGTAGATTTTTATGTAAGTGATTTATGTAACCTGGAAATAACAGTTTTCATTCTTTATTTCCAAAATGGATACCTTTTATTTCTTTTTCTTTCCTTCTTACATTCATTCAAACCTCCAGTAAAGTGAGAAATAAAAGTGGCAAAAGTTGATATCTTTGCCTTTTTATTAATATTAATTGGAAATTACTCAGTTTTTATCTTCAGTAGTATCATTAACTATAGTTTCCCATAAATGTCTTTAATTAATAGAAGGAAGCTTTTTTATATTCCTCCTTTGTCAAAAGGTTTTGTCATGAGTGGCTTTTTTTTTGGTCAAATGTCTTTTCTACATCTGTTAAAGTTGTTATGCATTTATATTTTTTTCTGTGTATGGAAAATTATACTGTTTGCTTTTTAAATATTAAAGCAACCTGGATTCCTTGCATAAACCCAATGTGGTCATGATTAATGATTCTGTTATGTATGTTGATTCAATTTACTAAATTTAAAAAAATTAGTTTGGCAACAATGTTTAAGAGACATATTGCTCTGAATTTTTCTTTTAATGACTTTTTCTGGTTTGAATAAAAGAGTAATAAGGACTTCATAAAATGAATTGGGAAATATTTTCTCCTCTTCAATTTCCCAAAAGAATTTGTATAGAATTAGCATAATTTCTTCCATGAAAGTTTTCTTGGATTCACAAGGGAAAACATATGAGCATGAATTCTTTTTGTGAAAATGTTCCTAACTAAATTTTATTATAGTATTAATTTATTCACATTAGTGACAATGTATTCATAATTCATTACTATTATTTCCTGAGTGAGCTGGGCAATTTCTATCTTTTATAGAATGTATCCACTAAACCCAAATTGTCAAATTTGTTGACATAATGGTTTTAACAACATTACCTTATTATTCTTTTAATACTGGTGAATCTCCAGTGATATCTTCTCTCCCATTTCTGATATTGGTGGAATTTGTATTTTCTCCTTTCATCTACAGAAGTATAATTACCTTGTAATCAGGAGAATATACTTGTATGATTTAAATTGTATTAAATATATTGAGACTTTTTTATAGCTCAGAATATGATTTCCTTGGTAAATAATCCATGTGCATTTGATAAGTGTGTGTATTCTGATGTGCTGATTGTAATGTTTTATACATGTGAATTAGGTCAAGCTTGTTGGTAGAATTTAAAAGAATTCTGTATACTTATTGATTTTCTGTCTACTTGCTTTATCAATTATTAACAGAGGTTGCTGAAGTCTTCAACTATAATAGTCAATTTATATCTTCTTGCAATTTTAACTAGTCATCTTATCTTCCCCAGTCTTCCAGATCCATCTCTACAAGTTTCTTTCTTTTTACAGCATTTCATAATGCTTTATTAGCTTTCCCTTGAGTTATTTCCTTGGTTGATTATTATAATTAGTGAGAAAGATCAGGGAGAAGTAGGTCTATGCTACCTTTTTGACTGGAATTTGGAATCAACTTTGAAAGTGAGTTCAGGCTAACCAGCCCACAAAACCACATCCCTTATAGAATGATATTTGAGGAATGATTATTTCCATTACTCCTTGCAGTAATGGAGCAGAACAGAACAACATATTTCAAGAGTGAGATACACAAGAGAAAGTTAAAAAGAAATAATGAAAAGAAAGGTATAAAGTAGCAATGTAAGTCAGAAAGTTGACTTACTTAATAGTGATACTTGTGATAGAAACTTGGAACTCCCCAACCTCACCTGATGACGGAAGCATGAATCTCTTGGCTTTAGTACAATTTTCTCAAAGCTTGAGAAGACAATATACAACCCAGAGTTAGGACAGATGCATTTTTAAGTATGAAAGTGCATTTGTTACATGAAGAGGGTTTGCCAGAATCCTCTTATCAGTGGAGGTGGAAAAATAAACAAAATTTGTTTTTGTTTTTGTTTTTACACAAATTTGATCAGTCTTCCAGAAAACTGAGTTATTCTTTTTCGTCAAAATAAGGCTAACTGTGTACTCCCAGAATATCTTCAGATACTGGCACTTTTTTCCCCCTGAACTCCTGGCCTTTTCTCCTGGGAAGACTAGTTCAAAATCTAAGAAATCCCAGGCCAAATCATCATTAACTGCTGGTCACGATCAAGTCTTTGCTATTTGGTAGGAAAATTGAGTATACAATCAATCCTCTCAAGCATTCTTTATTTACTCACATTTTACTAAAAATAGAATTTTTGTTAACACGATAGTTTGGGTGTCAGAAATAGTAGAATGTTCAGGTATATTTTTGCTTTGCAGTTGTAAACAAATTAGCAAAAAAAATAATCAAATGAAGCTGATGACGCATGACCATGGAGCCAATGGAGCCAATGAAAAGCTGTGGCGTTAAAAATCAGCATTTTAAAATTGCTGTAAACTAGAAATAATGACCGTTGGACTATTGGGAAATTATTATTTAGTTGTTGAACGCCAGATGCAGATACAAATCCTTCACATGTTAAGAATTTTTTGTGAAGTAGTTGAGCTTAGATAAACTAAATAACTAAATGATGAGCTCCCTTGTTTGGAATCTTCCCAAGTACACTCAAAAGCACTTCTTATTCAAACATAGTATGTTATGTGGCAAGACATCTATTCAAAGCTGGCATCAGGAAAAATGATGTATGAATAAGTATGCTAATTCATAAGTCTCCCTCCCTGTTCTTGATGTGACAGTGGGCCTTTGGCTCAGTGAATGAGGTTTTTTTAATTTCCTGAATTAGAGTGAACAGCAGGAGGGAAAATCAAGAACGTTCTTATGTTTCCACATGGATGCTCCCAGTTGTGAAGTTTTTCTTTCATTTCAAGAGTTATAGCAGTTCACACGAAACAACGAGTGATGCATCAGTGTAAGTGGCTATTGTTATTAAATAGAAATGTGTTGAAAAGCTCATTTGAGTAGTGTAAAATATCAAGACTTCTGCTCAAATAGTTAAGGCAATCCTGCATTCCTTGACTTTTAGTAGTCCATTATGACTATAGACCTATCATGTGATGCTCTGTTCATGTAAGTCAGTCCTTCACATTGAAAAAGAAAAAGAAAAAGTTGGGTCACCTATAAACTTTGTGTGTGTGTATGCCTATACTAGAGTGTTATTTCTAAACACAGATATAAATAAAGTACATTATGTAATTTTTATTATTCCTATGTGTAGAAGACAGACCCTAAGGTGATTCCCATTAATTTCTACCTCCTGATTCTGTGTGATTGTTTCCTTTTGTGTATGCAAACTTTGATTTTCCAACCATAGAATATAGCAAAGCTGATAGAATGTCTTCCCATCATTGTACGACTATATGTGTAATCCATGCTCCTAGTTGACTCACCTTCTTTTTCTCTATTTTTTTTTTTTAACTCTGCTGACTTTTAAAAAAGCAAGATGTCATGAAGTAAGGAGTACCCATGAGTAGATGCCCACATGGCAACGAAGTTTACAGAACCTCCAGGTCTTAAGGGTGACCTCCAGAACAAAGCTGAGACCCCTAGTCCTGCAACCATAAGAAAATGAATTCTGTCAGCAACTAGGGAGCTTGGAAACATCTTTGCTCAGTTGGGCCTCCGATGACACTGCAGCCCAGTGCCAACTGAATTGCTGTAATTCTCCATTATTTGCTTATTATTTTTTTTTCTTGAACATGTTGAGGTTATGTTAGGATAAATCTCATATCTGGATTGCTTATGGTCTTTGTATTTGTTTTCTTGGATTTTATGTCATACGTTGGAATGTGCACTAACCTTTTAAAACTGTAAAATATTGTTTATAAAACAAATAAAATACTGTTGAGGGTCTAGATGATGTCATCCTCTACCACAAAGAGTCCAGCATTTTTTCTAGTAGTCAGAGAGATGAGAACCTGGTTACTTTCATCCAGATATGGACCGATATGAGTCAAGCCTGTAATATTAGTAAACTCACGCTACCTTCTGTTAGATTCTGCTCCTAAGATGTAGCCCCCTTTAGCTGTGGAAAGAACCATGATCCTGTTGTCACCAGGAATCCTTCCCCTATGAAGACTTGAGCATCATTACCTTCTCTGCCTTCTGAGAACTCTATTCTGTTTGAAATGCTTTCTGCTGTGTTTCAGACATTTGCTTCATTTAGCTTCAAAATTCAAATATATATTGATGGAAAAAACAGGCACAGATTTGAGGGCTCTCAATTTCCAACTTTGTATGTCCAACTCTTCTTGGGGAACATTAAAAGCTCTGCTGATTTCCTTGTCATTCTAGGAATGGCCTTTGTTTCTATATATTCTGGAATTGAAAATTCTTGGTTCTCAGTATTATGTCATGTGTGCAGAAATGGAAATTTTTCCTAGGGAAAAGTGTCTATACAGTGGCAGCTTAACTTTCATGTTCTTTCCTCTCCAGACTCTTGGCCCATTCTTTCTTTATGTTTTGGAATCTTTCTGATGGCCTTTGAACAGATAAACAGTATTTTCCTATCTTTTTCCAGTTATTCTAAGTGGATGCATTGGTCTGCTGTAAGCCACACCAAAGTTCCTAAAAATAAATCACTTTCACATTTATTTTCATTTCCTAATTAATAGATGAGATTGAGAGACACAGACAGATGGAGAGACAGAAAGAGAGAGAGAGATTTTTCTTGCAGACATGAAATTATGAGATTTTCTTTTTTTTTTTAACTTATTTATTTGACAGACAGAGATCACAAGTAAGGAGAGAGGCAGGCAGAGAGAAAGGAAGGGAAGCAGGCTCCCTGCTGAGCAGAGAGCCCCATGTGGGGCTCGATCCCAGGACCCTGAGATCATGACCTGAGCCAAAGGCAGAGGCTTTAACCCATTGAGCCACCCAGGTGCCCCAAGATTATTTTCTTAAATGTTGTACTGGTACTTAATAATTACTCATAAATTCTTCAGTGAATTTATGACATACTTACAAATCATTTTTCAAAACTCTTAAGTGTGTTTTCGACTTCTTTTACTTCCATTTATATTCCAAAGAAACAGTTACACAGTACGACATCCTATAGATTTTTCATACTTTCTTACTACATTTTTTAAGAGATATTTTGTCACATTGTTTTAAGTTTTTTCATTTTTTTTCCTGTGATTTGGATATTTCTTATACCCTTTTTTATTCTGCTAGTAATTATATATCTGAAAGCATATGCTTTTCTCTGGTGTCTAAAATAAAATACTAAAAACAAGAATAAACAAGTAAATTACTAAGATAAAATAGTTTGTATTACTTTTTGTTTTTCTTGGAAAACCTTATGACTTTAGATGCAGATTATTATCATCAAATTGTTTTTAAAAATTTTGTACATTACTTTAAATAAATGATGCTTCTTAAAATATGTTCTATTTATGATCACATTACAGAGAATGACTTACATATTAACTCTTAATTTTTTTTTTATTCCCCACCATTTCTTTTAAACTTACATCTCTTATTCTTGCGTTCTTTATGTGATTTCTTTCTCGAAATGTTAGAATATTTATCTGACATTTTTATTGATCAGAAACGTAACACTTTTTACTCCTTATATTAACTTCTTTCACAAGTACATATTGCCTGGCTGAATATATCATTTTTTCACAATATTTTTGGGGGGTTGGGGGAAGAACTGCTGTAGGTATATGGTTCTGTAGTGTTCCCTAACCACCACTCACCATCCTGATTCTCTGCACACTTGAGAAGTATATTACTTTCTCTGAAATGATAATAGTGGTACAAAACAGAAATGGTTTCTAATGTTAATTTTTTTTAAGATTTTATTTATTTATTTGAGAGAGAGCACACAAGCAAGGAGAAGCACAGAGGGAGAGGGAGAAGCAGACTCCCTGCTGAGCAGGGAGCCAGACACAGGGCTTGATCCCAGGACCGTGGGACCATGACCTGAAGTCAGATACTTAGCCAACTGAGCCACCCAGGCACCCTAATGCTTAATTCCTACATAAAGGAGAATTCATTAGCTATCATGGAGGATTTGAGATTAGTAAAATTTCCTGGGAGTTTCACTATGTCTTCTCTTTGATATTTAAAAAAGAAAAAAGTAATTGTCATGGCTTATTGATTCAGATTCTTTTGTTTACAAAGGAGAAATTCTGGATGGGGGGGTCTTACATGTTATTTTTGGCATGTGGGAGAGGAGAGTTGCATATTATTTTCTGCTCGGACCCTTAGGGAGTTTCTCTTTCTGGAAAAAAAAATAATACAGCTGTGTTTAAAGCATGTTGAATGATCATTTGTGACATTTTTTGAGCTTTTTCATATTGGAGACATTTTCTTTTATAGCTTCTTTAACAACTGGTTCTCTTTCTTTCTTTTTTTTTTTTTAAGATTTTATGTATTCATTTGTCAGAGAAACAGAGAGAAAGCACAGGCAGAGGGAGAAGCAGGCTTCCTGCTGAGAAGGGAGCCTGATGTTGGACTCAGTCCCAGGACCCTGGGATCATGAATTGAGTTAAGGGCAGTTGCTTAAGTGACTGAGCCACCCAGGTGTCCCTAACAACTGTTTCTTTTATGTGGTTATATTTTCTTATTGTTTATTTCTTGACTTTCCCAATATATTTTAATTTTTGCATGTCATTTTAATTCTCCATGTTTTCCCACTAAATATTTATTGAACATGTTTTATAAATTACTGCTTTCTTCTATATAGTATCTACCTGATTTATATAATATTTATTGTAATTTATTCTCTTAATAAATATGTATTATGTGATCTTTCTTTAAAAAGAGTATGTGATCTTTCTTTAAAAAGAGCCATTACTCAAGTTTGAAATCTTTAGTAAGAATTTTTGGCTACCCCTTCATGCTATGTGAGTATAGTATAGGGGATGGTGTCAGCAGGCAACTACAGGGTGTGCAAGCAATGGTGCAGATACTGATGGCATTTGCTTTACCTGCCATCACATATCCTTATTTAAGCATTGACTTATCCACATTCCTCAGAGCCTACAGTTGCAGTAGTGGTACCGGTAAAGGGGTAGTTCTCTTTGGGAGAAATCTCATCTTCGCAATTCCCAGGCAAGTTTTTCTTGAGCAAGTGATTGGTTAGTAATTTCATACTGAGTTCCATTTGAACTGAATATGAATGTCTCAAAGTTTCTGGCATATTCAGTCATTTTTCACTTTCCACTCTAGATTTAACTTGAAGTAACTAGAATCAAATGTGTAGGTTCTTATACGAACCTCAAAATCTAAGTGTATGCTTTATCTGTTTGTTTTGTTTAGATTTGATGTTGATAGATATAGCAGTATCTCATACTAATACAAAGATGAATAGCCATGTCCTTTCCATTTACATTTATGAAAAGGCAGAAAATAAATACATGGCTTTCAAAGGAGCAAAGAGAAGGAATAGTGTTTTGTTTTGGTTTGGTTTTTTTCGCAAGGATGATTGTTGTAAGGATTATGAGGTAGTTAGAAAGTGAGAGTAAAAAAGAAAAAAAAAAACAAAGAAAATCACTAGGTTTTAACTTGAGTAACTGACTGTGAAAGAGACTGAAATGGAAGCATGAAGGTGTGGGAAAGCAGTGAAAGAATTAACTTTGCAGGGACACCTAGTTGGCTCAGTCAGTTAAGCGACTGCCTTGGGCTCAGGTCATGTGTCCTGAGATTGAGTCCCACCTTGAGCTCCCTACTTGGGGGTGGGGGAGGTTGCTTTTCACAAGCAAGGATTTTTGTGCATGCGCTCTCTCTCTCTCTCTCTCTCTCCCTTTCTCTGACTGAAAAATAAATAAACAAATAAATAAACAAGCAAATATAAAAAAATTAATTCATTTGCAGCCATTCACTTTAATATGATGGTCAGAATTACAGGGCAGTTGTCAGGGGGCTACTAGATCAAGGACTGCAGTCATAGTATAAATCGGTGTAAATGCATGGCACTGTTTGAGATTCTCAAGGGTTAGTATGTAACAGAGAGAGAGAGAGAGAAAGAAACAGGTCTAGATAGAATTCCTTAATTTGGAATATTATCTTAAGGGTAGTATAGGCAATGTATTCTGAGTATTAGCTGAAATTAATCAAATTGCTATTGATCTAACATTTTGTGATCCTGTTTCTTACACAATAATGATTACTAAAATATATGGAAAGAGTACCATGTGCCCGATGTCATTCTAAATGGTTTATTTGAACGAAGCAAAGTTCTGTGGTCGAATTCTAAAATTAGCTCTATTTAAAGGATGGAACAACCCAGGCTAAAGATAGATAATCCTCTCAAATACGCTCTACAGGTAGGTGGTAGAACCAACACTAGCATCCAGGCAGTTTGACACTGGAGCTCACGACCTTATTTTACCTCAAAAGTCATTATGTTTGCTTAGTACATATATTGTGCTTATCCTTCTAGAGGCCTAGCAGTAAATTTCCTGGAGACAGTAGGATTGTTGGTGAATTGGTTAAGAATCTGGCCCCAATTGTCTACCTATATCCATGTCTGTTGAAATGTGATTTTATAGTTCAGTTCCTCACATCAAGAGGTATATCTATTTACCCCTACCCTTTGAAACTGTGAAACCCATGCAAAATACTTTGGCTAGCACAATTTAAATAGAACATGACTTTTGAAATAGGATCACAAATATTAGGTCAATGTCAGTTTGATTGATTTCAGATCCTACTCAGAATTCATTGTGCCTATAGGCTTTTAATATAGCATTTCAAATTAAAGAAAAGTATATGGGGAAAGATGAAGTTAGAATTACTTAGGAGCAGGACATATTTTGAGAATAGTCCTGATAGAATTTGCTGTTCATCTGGAGACTTTTGGGATTAACTAATACAGAAAACAGAAGAATAAACAGATTTGAAAGGTATGAATTTGTGAATCTGGGTCCTACTTTGGTTTATTTTGGCATATAGAATCAATTTTCTGAAAGATATTTGGGTATATGAGCCTAAAAATTAAAAGAGATGCCATAGCTAGAGAAAAATATTTAGGAGCCATCTTACTTAGATGGATATATAGATAGAATAGTCAGAAAGAAAGTCAGGATAATGAAACATCCTAATTTTTAGTGTCATTAGTTGAGGAAAAAACAATTTACTACTCATACTAAAAGAGAACTACTTGAGTACTGAGAGAAAATGGATAAGATGTATAATAGCAGAGTCTCACCAAAAAGGGTTTGACAGTTAAGACATGGTGTTGGTTCTTGTTAGAAATGTTTTAGTGCAAGGGTGAGAGGAAAGTTGGATCGGGTGGTAGAACTGGATTAGGGAATGGATTGGAAGTAAAGAAATTGAGATAAAAAATGTAAAAGTAATGAAAATGAAAAAATTGAGGTTGTATATATATATGACTTATAATGCATATTGGATAATCTCAAATTCTACATTTTCCTTATATTTATATTTATTCTGTGTGTGTGTGTGTGTGTGTGTGCACTACTTTGTTTCCAAAGGGTAGACTGAAAAGAGGAAAATGGGAAGCTGGAAGGGAATGTAGGATTATAATAATTTTTTTCAATTGGGAATGTCATGGATATATTTATAGACTGATTTGAAAACAATGTCAGTAAGGACAAACTGTTAAAAGTAAAAAAGAGACAGATGTAACTGATAAACCAAATACTTGAAGAAGATGGGAGCAAATGGGGTAAAATCACCGATTGAAGAAAGTGTTAGTTGCAGTCAATGTTGAATATGTGCCAAGTGATAAGCACGAAATTTTCTTACTTATTTGATGCTCACAAAACTATGATACTATCTTTACACGTACAGATTTTTAAAAAGCAAGTTTTATTGTGGTTAAACAATGTATTGAAGATCAGAGAGCTATGTAATGATAGAGCTTGCATTACAACTTGATCCTTTTTTCTATGTGCTCTTCTCTTTTATCAACTAAGTAATTTTTAATCTAATTCAGATATCTGATGGAAAGTAAACTATTATTGAAATAATTTATAATTTACCTTGATCCATTCATAATTGCTTATTTCCCAGGAGCCCAATACAAAATTACAAAAGAACAAGAAGAGTATCATTCTGAAAGGAGTAGAAGTGTTGTCTTAAAATATTTTTTTTTCTAATTCCTTCTGCTTCGCTCCTGAATTTCTTCTGTTTTACTAAGCTTACTGCCTTTTTTGTCCAAGTAAAGAAGAGATTTTAGAAAAGTAAGACCAAAAAAAAAAAAAAAAGAGAGAGAGAGAGAGAGAGAATAAAGGCTCATTTTCTAAGAAAAAGGTTTTAAATATTAAAATAACAGAAAAGAAAAAAGATTATATGTATTTCAAAAAGTAGGTAAAAATGGCCCATGCATTAAACACAATGAAAGCATTTTGAAGAAAGTGTCCCTGTCCTTGCTAGATAGGAAACTAACAAAACTGCTTTGCGGGAATTTCACTAACATTATTAGTAATCAAGTCGTAATCTATTAGTATGAGATTCTTAAATCTTCCTCTATAGTTTGGCTCTTCTGAATACAATCCCTGTTGATCACTGTGGGCTTTATAATGGACAGTGAGTTTCTTATACTTAGGGCCTGTTTGCATCATTAAAAGAGAAAACTGTTCCTGCCTCAAAGGGCTGTAAACCACTGCAAAGTAAATAAAAACCTGAAAGTTTTCTTTTCCCAAAAGCCTTACCATCTGCAGTAATATATTACAGTGTTATGTTTAGCTCTTTCTGGAGGCAGGAAATACCTGAAATGCACTTACTAAAAGCTACAGTTTCATGGATATAGATGAACCTATACGTTACTATGGTATGATGGAAAGAAAATTTAAAAATGGTAGTGCCTCAAACTTAAAGAATAAAGACAACAAGTAAACACTGTAACTGATAAAACTGTACTTATATTAGGGTAAAGTAAATAATTTTTAGCTACTAGGCACTTAATTTAGATTGTTTGTTAAGATGAATAATACTAATAAGACCATTTAAATCACTGAAGCCCTAACTTTTTTTTTTAAAAGATTTTATTTATTTATTTGACAGAGAGAGATCACAAGTAGACAGAGAGGCAGGGAGAGAGAGAGAGAGGGAAGCAGGCTCCCCGCTGAGCAGAGAGCCCGATGTGGGACTCGATCCCAGAACCCTGAGATCATGACCTGAGCCGAAGGCAGCGGCTTAACCCACTGAGCCACCCAGGCGCCCCATGAAGCCCTAACTTTTTAAGAAGTTCTTGCCCCATACCCAGGTTTAAAAAGTTGAAAATTATAAAATCTCTTTCAGATACATGACAAAAAAATTTACAGCTTTTTTTTTTAGAGGGACAGTGTGTGCATAAGTAGTGGGGGAAGGACAGAGGACAGGGAGAGAGGATCTTAAGCAGGTTCCAAGCCCAGTGCAGAACCAGATGCTGGGCTAAATCTCACAACCATGAGATAATGACCTGAGCCAAGATCAAGAGTCGGTTGCTTAATTGACTGAGCCATCCAGGAACCCATAGAGTTACTTTTAAAAAGGTAATTAAAATAAATTCCTTTTGATTCTATGTGCCTTTTTGAGATGATATGGACTGTGTTATAAGTCAATAGCGGTCAATAGCAAATCATGTGGAAGTAGTACTTACATTCTCAAATTCTCATCTTCATGTATTTAATATGTAGCTTGGAAAATCAGTAATCTAGTATGGAGCAGATTATTTGCACATACCATAACACAGAACAGAGCTATAATTTTCTAAAAAATGATAGATCCTTGTATTGACAAAAGATCTCAATTGTTAGAAAACAGTGAACATTGACCCTGAACAAAAATCATTGAGTTAGTATTTTTGTATTCTTTGGGTAAATCCCTAGCAGGGCAATTGCTGGATTGTAGGATAGTTCTATTTTTAACTTTTTGAGGAACCTCCATACTTTTATCCAGAGTGGCTGTACCAGTTTGCATTCCCACCAACAGTGCAAGAGGGTCGCCCATTCTCCACAGTCTCACCAACACCCGTTGTTTTTTGCGTTGTTGATTTTAGCCATTCTAACAGGTGTGAGGTGATATCTCATTGTAGTTTTGATTTGTGTTTCCCTAATGATGGTGAGCATATTTTCATATATCTATTGTATGTCTTCTTTGGAAAAATGTCTGTTCACATCTTCTGCCCATTTTTTAACTGGATTATTTGTTTTAGGGGGTGTTGAGTTTCAGAAGTTCTTTGTATCTTTTATATACTAACCCTTTATCAGATATATCATTTGTAAATATCTTCTCCCATTTCATAGGTTGCCTTTTAGTTTTGATTGTTTCTTTCACTGTGCATACGCATTATCTGTAATAGCCAAGTTATGGAAATAGCCCAAGTGTCCATCAACTGATGAATAGATAAAAAAGATGTGTGTGTGTGTGTGTGTGTGTGTGTGTACATATATAAAACAAAACAAACAAGCAGAGGAGAAAAAAAGCGGGGGGGACAAACCAAGAAAGAGACTCTTAAGTATAGAGAACAAACTGATGGTTACCAGAGGGGAGGTGGGGGAGAGGGTGGGTGATATAGGTGATGAGGATTAAGGGTGCACTTACGATGAGCACGGAGCAATGCATAGAATTGTTGAATCACTGTATTGTACACCTGAAATTAATATTACTCTGTATGTTGACTAACATACATAAAATAAATAAAAAAACTTTTGAATATAAATAAAAAACTTTTATTTATATAAATAAATAAAAAACTTTTAAAAATCATTGGGATCCTTAAAATATTATAGCCAGTGGCCTAGAGTATGTAATGTTTTATTTTGTTTTGTTTAGTGATCTGAAAACAAAGAACCTCTAGCTTCGTGTTTCAGTTATGCTTCTAAATAATCAATCAGTAGTTCTCAGTCTCTGAGCTGGAACTTTAGGAACAAGTCTTAGGCAATGGAATAGATAGACCTGTGGAATTCAGAACACAGGACAGCTCTTTGGTGTGCTCCAATAGGAGAGTTATTGTGCAGGTAATACATTTGGTCATGATTAACATTTGACTAGTCAGATGCTCCTCTCTCCCTTGCTGAATCTCAAAGTCCATCAGAACCATCCTCACTGGCTGAATGATTATTTGTAGAAACACTGCATCAGCCACATGTAAAATGAATTCCTGAAATGATATAATTTCATATGAATGTTTTTTAAGTTGCCTAAAGTTGAGATCATACTGAAAATAATTTCTATTCTTGCTAGTTTCCCAATAGTTACATATTTCTTTAAAATATTAAAAAATTCATCTAGTTTAGAAGGAGCAACAATGTCAACTACTTTCCAAATTAATGCACTTGTTCCAGTCATTTGAACAGAACACCCACCCATCTAACAATTACTACTGCAAAGCTGCCACTAAAATGATGAAATAAATTACTAATCACTCATAGAGTGTTTAACTATGGTTTAAATGGACCTGAAATTATTCTCAACACTTTGGCAATATACATTACATGCACACACAGGCTTACACAAATTAATTAAATTACTATAAACTTCTTAGTATTAAGGATTTCTTTCTTGCAGTTTGTAGATTTCCACATGCTACAAAATTTTACAAGTGAAAAGTCTTTATTATTTATAAAAAGTAAAAAAAAAAAGACAAAATTAGACCAATTAAAAGAAGAAAAGGTACATGTAACAGAAAGCACTACATTTTGCTGTGACTCCCTGACAGATAATGGGAACTCATAGATTTCTCTAGTTCACATTTTATTGCTATTGTACAGAAATTCTTTAGTATGGACATTTTTTGTGGCATGAAAGAAGTTAACCTTAAGTATTTTAGCTTTTATAGGTAAAACTTCTCCAAAAACAATTATCAAATAAAAGCAAATCTGGACTTAGTAGGCACTTTATTCAAAAGAAGGAAAAGGGATTCTTGGAATAGGGAGAATACTGTGAAAGCCTCTGAAAAGTTAGAGTATTTTTGGATTTTTGGTTTTGTTCTCTTGTTTAAAGTTTTAATAGAGAGAATTAAAGCTAGAAAGAAACAGATGTGAGGAATAAAACAATGGAGTGATTGGATAGCCCATGAGAGAATTTTTACCCAAAGACTGGCCTTTTCTTAGGAGGGGCTGTACACTGGCTTAAATCCAGGAATTTATGGGAAGAAGAAAAGCCTAAGGGTTAACAAGTGTTTTCCTCCCATTGATCAATGGGGACAGGCAATTCAGCTAATCATTCATGATGCAAAGATTGGGAATTTGAAGAGTCTTTGGTTTGTCATAAATAGTCAAGAAGGGCCATCTGTGATTCTTATCTAAGCCCTGTGGGGGGAAGGGCTGGTCTTGGCAGTAAGCTATTTCCCAGAATACAAAGGGTGAGGGCCTTTCTCAACATTTGTGGTCTTCTAGGATCATGGGGCCTGGGTAACCTTCAACTTTCTCACCTTGTAACTTTTTTTTTTTTTTAAGATTTTGTTTATTTATTTGATGGACAGAGATCACAGGTAGGCAGAGAGGCAGGCAGAGAGAGAGGAAGGGAAGCAGGCTCCCCGCTGAGCAGAGAGTCTGACATGGGGCTCGATCCCAGGACCACGGGATCATGACCTGAGCCGAAGGCAGAGGCTTTAACCCACTGAGCCACCCAGGTGCCCCACACATTGTAACATTCTTCAAATGACATTTCTTTTAGTGATATTGTAAAAGTTGAAGACAATATTCATTTTAATTTTAATAAAATGTTTCTGATAAAAAGTAAATGCACTGCAATCTAAGTACTTTCTTTTTTATTTAATGAAGAGATTTTGGTTCATCTAGAGAAATAACCAGTTAACATGTTATAATGTTCTGAATGTTTATGTCTTCCCAAAAGTGGTATGTTGAAATCCAAAAGCCCAAGGTGATGGTATTAGGAGGTGGGGACTTTGGGAGGTGTTTAGGTTAAGAGGGTGGAGCCATCATTAAGAGAATTAGAGCTGTTATAAAAGAGCTATTACAGGGACGCCTAGGTGGCTCAGTTGGTTAAGCAGCTGCCTTCGGCTCGGGTCATGATCCCAGCGTCCTGGGATCGAGTCCCATATCGGGCTCCTTGCTCGGCAGGGAGCCTGCTTCTCCCTCTGCCTCTGCCTACCTCTCTGCCTACTTGTGATCTTTCTCTCTCTGTCTCTCTCTCTCTCGGACAAATAAATAAATAAAATCTTAAAAAAAAAAAAAAAAGAGCTATCACACAGACCGATTTTACCATGTGAGGGCCTATAAAGAAGGCGATGACTGTGAACCAGGAACAAGGTCCTCACCAGAATGCAAGCATGCTGCTGCCTTGACTAGTGTGAAACTTGAACTGTGTGAAAAAACTCTTGTTTATAAGCTACTCAGTTGGTGGTATTTTGTTAGAGCAGCCCAAACAGACAAGGACATATGTTTATCATAATCTCTATCTAAAATATCAAATTAACTCAAATAAACATTTGGCAAATGCTAGGTTGATTAAATTAATGGTTGAGTTCTCTGAAAAACATTTGAAATGCTAAAGATCTGTGTTTTTGACTGGCAAGAATTTTGTACATTTTATGTCCCATATTAAGAAAAATAAGGTTTTATTTAATTAATACTAATTAAATGTTTGATATATGTCAGAAAATATGTTGAGGAAATGTTCTTTTGTTCAAAAAGTCATCACTTATGTTTTCTAAGTAGGAGAGTAGTATTGTTAAATTGCATTTAAAAAACAAAAACAGTAGCGTGGAGTTTATATTGTAATAAAAAGATCAGTGTGACATTGATCCACATAGGGATACTCTCATTTACAAACAATGGCCAGCTGAACCTAGGTGGCTCAGTCAATAAAGCATGTGACTCTTGATTTCAGTCCAAGACATGAGCTCAATATTGTGAGATCAAGTCCCATGTCAGGCTTCACCCCCAGCACTTAAGATTCTCTCTCTCCCTCTCCCTCTGTCCCTTTTCCTGTCTTTCATTCTCTAAATAAATAAATAAATACATACATACATACATACAAATAAAATAATGTAAAATAAATAAAAAACAATGGCCAATAAAAACACCTTTCTGCTCCCGTCAGATAAATCTGATTTTTCTCACATATTAAACATATGTTTAAGTGGAATTCCAGAATCCAGTGTCTTATTAAATGGATTTTTTTTTTTTTTTTTTGGCTAGAAAAATAATAACAACCTTCAGGTTCCTTAAAATAATCTTGGCATGGACTCAATAGTATGCCTAATTTTTACAGGGCCAGCATATTGATGAGCCTCAAACAATCTACTTCACAGTCTTTTATTGAATATGCGTATATCATTCATGGGAGATGCTGGTGAATTATTTACTTCTTAAAAAAAATGGCCAAGTAAGTGTGGGACAGGGAGGTAATAATAGAAATGTTAACAGGGATAAATCGTTTTCTGTTTAGAATCAATAAGATATACAACCAAGCAGATGGAATACAGTTAGGACATCTGTAATTGGCCGAATAAGATGTCCATTGCTTATATCCACTTCAATGACAACAGCTTGACACCCACTGAAGGACAAAAATGACTTTGTGCGATTTAGGGATCCACATAGAAGACTGTGAAAACCCAGGACAGCCCAAGACCTAGGAAAGCCATATGAGGAACACAGCCTCATATCCAGGCTGCTGACACACAAGCTGTGGTTTCTGCTATAGACCCAAAAATAGCTCGATATCCCTGAGGACTCAGCTACAGGTCCGGCTTGATTCTGTCACTAGCACCATATACCGAAGGACCTGGGGGCAGTCGTGCTCATTCACGTTATCAGGAGATAAACATAGAAATTCAGGCTGCGGACCCTGAAGTGATTTGTAAACCGGTTTCAGCCCCTCTTGGCCACTGTCCCTGGAGGCAAGCACAACAATTTCAGCTAGACTGTAAATCCTGACAGTTCCCTGCAACAGGACTCCTGTCGAAGCTACCGTCCATAAATAGGTTTGCTGGGACAGAGTCCCTAAGGGGACAGTACGATATGACCCCGGAGATCCTGAAAGGGCTGGGGTTCCAGCTTCCTAATTGCCACAGTTTGCCAATCTGCCAGCAGTCTTCAGTGCCCAGGGTCCCAATGGGAGATATACACTCAATTCCAGGATCCTCTTAGTCATAGCCCATGAAGAGGCCTGCTAGCACCAGGACCCAGCAGAAAGACTCCTGCCTGAGCTCCCAGAATGTTATAAAGGTCGTATACAATGAGCTCTCTCCCAGCCGTAGGTCACAAGCAGACCTGCTGCCACAGGAATCAGACAGGAGACACTCATGTTTGTGCCTCAGAGTATCCTAATAAATTCTGCACGAAAAGAGAAACAATCGATAGTGTGAAGAAGAAAACTATGGAATAGGAGAAAATATTTGCAAACTATATACCAGATAAGAAATTAACATCTAGGGGCACCTGGGTGGCTCAGTGGGTTAAAGCCTCTGCCTTCTGCTCAGGTCATGATCCTGGGGTCCTGGGATCGAGCCCCGCATCGGGCTTTCTGCTCGGCAGGGAGCCTGCTTCCCCCCACCCCACCTCTCTGCCTGCCTCTCTGCCTACTTGTGATCTCTCTCTGTCAAATGAATAAATAAAATCTTTAAAAAAAGAATTAACATCTAAAATATGTAAGGAACTCATACAACCCCATAGCAATAAATAAATAAATAAATATCCAAATAATCCAGTTAAAAATGAGCAAATGACCTGAATATACATTTTTCTAAAGATGACATAGAAATGGCCAACAGGTACATGAAAAGGCATGTAACATCACTAACCATCAGAAAAATGCAAGTCAAAAACCACAATAAGTTATCATCTCATACCTGTTAGAATGGCTATTACCAAAAAGACAAGGGATAATATATTGGGGAAGATGTGGAGAAAAAGAAATACTTGTACACTGTTGGTGGGAGTGTAAATTGGTACAACCTCTGTGGAAAACTTATGACAGTTCCTCAAAAAATTAACCGTAGAGGTAACATTTGATATAGCAGCCCCATTTTGGAGTATATAGTTGAAGGAAATTAAATCTTTATCTCAAAAAGATATCTGTACCACCATGTTCATTGTGACATTAGTCATAAAGCCAAGACCTGGAGATATCCTAAATATCCATCAAGAGATGAATGGATAATAAAAAGTGTGATATATACACACAATGGAATATAATTCAGCTATAAAAAAAGAATGATATCCTGCCATTTGAAACAGTGTGGATAGACCTTGAGGGCATTGGGCTAAGTGAAACAGTCAAATAGAGAAAGAAAAATACTGTCTGATCTACTTATTATGGTGAGCATTGAGTAATGCATAGACTTGTTGAATCATTATATTGTATACCTGAAATTAATACATTATATATCAACTATACTTCAAAAATAAAAATAAAAATAATTTTTTCAAGTAAAAAATTGGAAAAAAAATCACATGAGTTCACTTACATATGGAATTGGGTCCTGGGATTGAGCCACACATCCGGCTCCCTGCTTGGCGGGAAGACTGCTTCTCCCTCTCTTGTTCCCCCTGCTTGTGTTCCCTTTCTCACTGTGTTCTCTCTCTGTCAAATAAATAAATAAAATCTTAAAAAAAAAAAAAAGTGTCATGCCGTATCTTCCCTGTTAGCGCCCTGTAAAATAAATGTAGATTATTTTATTTCCATGTTCTCAATATAGCATGAGGGCCAGAAATTATATTAAATCTGTCTTTTTACAGTCCAGGAGCATAAACCACTTCTTGAGGACCTGACTTTGATCTCTCCTTTAATGTTTTCTCTGCCCTATATACTAGGTGTCTTTTCATTTATTTGGGGATATTCTACCACAATAGATTGATACTCATAAGCCTGAGGTAATTTCCTAATGTGGCATGAAGTTTTGTAGCCAAAGCTTACCTTAAAGTATATCATCATTATTCAGCACCACATCATTTCTCTTACCCATCATTACAAGTTCAAGGAGTGAAAAGATTAGGGCACCTACGGTTTGGACACAGTTTTTATTAGTATATTGGAAGAATGAAGAATTTGACCTGGAGCTCTCAATGTGTCTCCTTGTTTCATATTCTTATTCTCTCTGGGGATCCCAGTACATTTATTTTTTCTTGTCCACAGTACTTTTCAGTTATTATTTCTTGTGGAAAGAATTAGCTCTCTGTGGTTATGATAACTGCAGTTTCTCTCCACCTGTCCAGACAGAAAGATAAAGTTTTGAGCAGCTGTAATTCCTTCTGCTTCCGTTGAGATAGTTTGGTATTAAAAATAAGAGATTTTTCAGGTACAACTCCATGAACGTTATAACGGGAGATGTTTCTGGGTTTTGTCAACCCATCTGTTTTCTCAAGTGCTAGGAAGGAAGAGCTTGTCTTTAAATTAAAAATGGTTAAAGGGTGCCTGGGTGATTCAGTTAAACATCCTACAGAGAGAGTCAATGATCATATGGTTTCACTTACTTGTGGAGCATAAGAAATAACACGGAAGACATTGGGAGATGGAGAGAAGTGAGTGGGGGGAAAATAGGAGGGGGAGACAAACCATGAGAGACTGTGGACTCTGAGAAACAAACTGAAGGTTTTGGAGGAGAGGGGAGTGGAGGGTTGGGTGAGCCTGGTGGTGGGTATTATGGAGGGCATGTATTGCATGGAGTACTGGGTGTGGTGCATAAACAATGAATTTTGGAACACTGAAAATAAAATAAAATTAAAATTAAAAATAATACCAAAACAAGCAACAACGAAAAAGCCCAGTCCTCTTGAAAAAAGTAAGGCAACTAATTTTGCACCAAAATGAGAAGAAAGGTTTCTGTTTGGGCTTTGCCAAAAAGCTTTTTTCCTTATTTCTTTTTAATCCATAACAACACTAATCATATTAAAAACCTGAAAGAAGAATACAATGAGCACAATTATATTGACTATCCTGAGGGGTTTTTTTTGTTTGTTTGTTTGTTTGTTTTTTCATTTTTTTTCTTTACATTTGTTAAACTGAATCTCATAGTAGGAGAAAAAGCATAATTTGATTTGTAATGTCCATATTATATATATTTTTAAAGATTTTATTTATTTATTTGACAAAGAGACACAGGGAGAGAAGGAACAGAAGCAGGGGGAGTGGGAGGGAGAATCAGGCTTCCCGCTGAGCAGGGAGCCTGGTGCAGGGCTTGATCCCAGGACCCAGGGAAAATGACCTGAGCAAAAGGCAGACTCCTAATGATTGAGCCACCCAGGTGCCCCTAATGTCCATATTTTAAAATCATGTAGAAGTGAATATGAACTTCCAGTTATAAAATAAATGCCACAGGGATGAAAAATCACAGCATAGGGAATATGGTCAATAATATTGTAATACCATTGTATGGTGACAAATGATAGCTACATTTATTGTAGTGAGCATTGTGTAACGTGCAGAATTGTCAGATTACTATGTTGTACACCTGAAATTAATAGTAGGTCAACTACACTTCAATAAAAAAAATGAGTAATCATCGCAAAGAAAATCAGAGACAAAAACAAGTAAATGTTATTTCTTTCTCCTATTACAAGATTTTGGAGGTTGTGAATCAGTACAGCTTAAGTGCTCATTATGCTAAACTTAACAGTATTTTTTTGTCACATTTTCAATAAATTAAAATATTAGATTCATGGATATGCTGCTTATGAACATTTTGAGAAACAATAATCTGATGACTTATTGCTGCACAATGAATTACATCAAATCTTAAAATCAGAATCTATTATTGCTGTTTAAAATTCCATGGTTTGACTGGACTCAATGGAATAGTTCTTTTTTATTTTTTTAATTTAAATTCAAGTTAACATATAGTGTAGTATTGGTTTCAGGAGTAGAATTTAATGATTCATCCCTTACACAGAACATCCAGTGCTCATCTCAACAAGTGCCCTCCTTAATGTCCTTGACCCATTTAGTCCATCCCCCCTTCCAGCAACGCTTAGTTTCTTCTCTGTAGTTAAGAGTCCCTTATGGTTTGTTTCCCTCTCTGTTTTTATCTTACTTTTCTCACACTTCCTTCCGTTCATCTATTTTGTTTCTTAAATTCCACTTATGAATGATATCATATAATATTTTTCTTTATCTGACTGACTTATTTCACTTAGCATAACATGCTCTAGTCCCATCTATATTGTTGCAAATAGCAAGAGTTCATTGTTTTGATGAATAAATGTATAAATATCATATATTTATTATATGTTATATTATCTATATATACCACTTCATTCATATATATATATATATGCATACACACACACACACATATATATATATGTATATATATATACACACACACACACACACACATACATATCACTTCTTTATTCACCAGCTGATGGACATTTGGGTTCTTTCCATAATTTGGTTATTATGGACATTGCTGCTATAAACATTGGGCACATGTGTCCCTTTGAATCAGAATTTTTTGATCTTTAGGATAAATACCTAGTAATGCAATTGCTGGGTCCTGGGGTAGATCTATTTTTAATTTTTTGAGGAACCTCCATGCTGTTTTCCAGAGTGCCTGCACCAGTTTGAATTCCCACCAATAGCACATAAGGGTTTCCCTTTCTCCACATCTTCACCAACATTTCTTGTTTCCTGTTGTTAATTTTAGACATTCTGACAGGTGTGAGATGGTATCTCGTTGTGGTTTTGATTTGTATTTCCCTGATGATGAGTGATATTGAGCATCTTTTCATGTGTCTATCAGCACTTGTATGTCTTCTTTGGAGAAATTTGTTTTTGTCTTCTGCCCATTTCATAACTGGACTATTTGTCTTTTGGGTGTTGATTTTGAGAAATTCCTTATAGATTCTGGATACTAATCTTTTATCTGCTATGTCATTTACAAGGATCTTCTCCCATTCTGTAGGTTGCCTTTTAGTTTTGTTGATTGTTTCCTTCACAGTACAGAAGATTTATTATCTTGATGAGATCCCAGTAGTTCATGTTTGCTTTTGTTTCCCTTGCCCCCAGAGACATCTATAGTAAGAAGTTGCTGTGTCTGAGGTCCAGGGGGTTGCTGCCTATATTTTTTCTCTAGGATTTTGATAGTTTACTGTCTTACATTTAGATCTTTCATCCATTTTTAATTTGTTCTTGTGTATGGTATAAGAAAGTGGTCCAGTTTCATTCTTCTGCATGTATCTGTCCAGTTTTCCCAACACTATTTGTTGAAGACACTGTCTTTTTCCCATTGGAAATTCTTTCCTGCTTTGTCAAAAGTTAGTTGGTCAGTGAAATAGTTCTTGCTCAGGGCTCTCATGAGATTGCAGTCAAGTAGCAGCTGATGTGGAAGTCATTTATTAAAGACTAGATTCAACTGAGCTGCATGTAAGTCATGCGCTCACACGACTCTAAGTTGATAAAAGGTCATTGGCCAGGAGCTCAACTGAGGCTCTTGACTGGAGTAATCCCATGTGTTTTTCCATGTTGCTTGGGCTTCTCACAGCATGGCAGCTGATTCTAAGAGTGAGAATTCCAAGAGACAGGAAGTGGAAACTGACAGTCTCTTAGAGACAGGTTCAGAAATTTAAAGAGTGTCATTTCTTTTATATTCTATCAGTCACAGAAGTCAATAATCTGTCCATATTCTAAGGAGAAGGATATAGCTCACACCTCTTATGGGGAGACTTGTTAAGAAAATGTCATCATCTTTAATCCACAATATACAGAGATGTTATACACTAATGTATATGCTATAACCGTAAATATTTCCCTACATACCCTTTACTCTGACAATATCAACTATATATTCCCTCAATTCCACATGTGTCTCCAAACGCTATTTCCTCTGCCTGGAATATTTTACTCTTTCTCCTTTCTTTTTACCTAAGTCATCCTTAAATACCTGGGTTTAATAGTAAATGCTATTATATCTATTAATGAAGTTGTAAAATTTATGAGAAAGCAAACAAGAATATACCAGGAATAATAAAAAAAAAAAAACTTAGAGTCTAGTATTAGACCTACAAATCAATATTACTCTTCATAACATACAAAATATATTATGGCCGCTGCAAGCCATAGCTTCCTTTTAGATGTTTTCTCTTAGCTTGCTTATCCAATCTGGGTTTAATAATTAGAAGTGTAGTAGAGTCTTCTTGTTTATATTAGTTAGTAGAAAATAGTGGTTGACAAACTCTTTTTTAAAGGGTCAGATAGTAAATGTTTCCTGCATTGCAGGCCAGTATAGTCTCTGTCACATCATTCAGTTTTGCCCTTGTGCCATTAAAACAGACATTAATAACACATAAGTAAATAGGTATAGCAGTGTTAAAAAGAAAAAAAAAAACACACTTTGGTTATCAAAACAGATAGCAAGCCAAGTGAGGCACACAGAGTATAGCTGGAATATCTCACAGCTGTAGAATAACTCCATAGGTGCTGAGAAAGACATTCCAATTCATTTGCATAAATTAAAGCAAGAAATGGGGAAATCACAATTATCATGAAAAGAGAGGCAAATGATATTGTTTAGAATACTTAATATTTTCTTTCAAATTTTTTTTCTTAAGGAAAATAAAATACAAAAGAACCTGTCAGCAATGTTTTTCTTTTTACTTTTTACTTTCTATAAAAAAGTGATCTAACATAGTACATTGGAATAGATATTTGATATTGTCAGAATATCCAGCTTTAAAATATGATTTCTATCTACTGATATCTAGGTAAGTTTTGGAACATCATCTTATCTACTTAAGTTATTTTTTTCTTTTGTCTTCAAAAATACAGAGTAGTTGTGAGCTTCAAATAAGATGTAAATGTATTTTGTATTGTGTAACAGCTTTTATGAGAGAAATTTTACTCATAAAGTTGTTCCAAAGACAATTTCAGTATTTTATATAGCTTACTTGTTTGGGGAAATACATCAGTTTAAGATTGATAAACAATTTTTAAAAATTGATGTAAAAGTATGATAAATAAAGTTCAAAAAGAGTAGAATTGGGCCCAAGAATATCTATGTCCATCATGTGCAAAATGAATGTAAAAGTAGCTTAACTTAATGAAATCATTGGTATTTGTCCCACACAGAACCTCTGCTCATTCATTTCCTACATAAAGAAGAGAAAAAGAACTATCAGAGAAAAGAAGTACAGTTGTACATATAACAGATTTTCTTATTTTTCTTTCTTTCCAATTACAACAGCCATAACTTCACAGAGGTTAAAAAAAAATACTATGGGAATTATTATTCTATAAAATCAGAAGGCTCAGAAATCTGATAAACTTGGGGTGACTGGGTGGCTCAGTTGGTTAAGCCACTGCCTTCAGTTCAGGTCATGATCCCAGAGTCCTAGGATTGAGTCCCACGCTGGGCTTCCCTTGCTCTCCAGTACCCCTGGTTCTTTCTCTCCCTCTACCTGCCAACTCCCCCCTTCTTGTGCTCTCTCTCTCTCTCTCCCCCTTCCTTGCTCTCTGTCAAATAAATAACTAAAATATTTAAAAAAGAATTAAGAAAATAAAAAATAAATCTGATAAGCTATCAAAACAAGTTTAAAATATTAAAATTTTATAGAGATAATAAATATGGCTAAAGGTTACTTGCTACAGCCATGTAGCATTAAACAGAATAAGGAACTGCTAATTATAACAATTAAAGCAGGAAATTAAGAGGTAAAAGTCAGGTATATAGGACTTATTATTTTACTTAAAGATACCCTTTAAGTAATCCATTAAGGATTATTTAATTATGAGGAATAAAATTTCATGATGACAAATTTGAGTCAATTTAAGCAAAGAAATGGCCCTATTGAAATTGCTATTCAGTCAATGAAACAAAACTTATCCAGGCACAATATGAAGAGGCATTTAGGTTCCAACTCAGTCTCTCAGTTTATTAGTTACATGTTTAATTATAGAATTTGTACAGGCATACTTCATTTTATTGGACTTTGTTTTACTGTGCTTTGGAGATATTATATTTTTTACAAGTTGAAGGTTTGTGACAACCCTGCATCAAGTAAGTCTATGGGCACCATTTTTTCTAGCAGTTGCTCAGTAATTCTCAAGGTATTTCATACTTTTGCATTATTATATTTGTTATGGTGATCTGTGATCAGTGATTTTTGATGTTACTATTGTAACTGTGTGGGATGCCATAAACCATGCCCATAGAAGACAGTAAATTTGAAAAATAAATGTATTTGTTCTGAATGCCCCACCAACCCTCAATTCCTCATTTTTCTCCATCTCCATAGGCCTTCCTATCCCCTGAAACACAACAATACTGAAATTATGCCAATAAAAATCCTACAAGGGTTTCTAAGTGTTCAAGTGAAAGGAAGAGTTGCACATCTCTCCCCTTAAATCAAAAGCTAGAAATCATTAAGTTCAGTGAGGAAGTCATGTCCAAAGCCAAAATAAACTGAAAGTAAAGTTTCTTACACCAAACAGATAGCCAAGTTGTGAATGCAAAAGAAAAGTTCTCAGAGGAAATTAAAATTGCTATTCAAGTGAACACACAAATGATTTGAAAGTGAAATAGCCTTATTTGCTGATATGGAAAAAGTTGTAGGAGTCTGGATAGAAGATTGAATCAGCTACCACATTTCTTTATGCCAAAGCCTAATCCAGAGCAAGCCTGTGACTCTGCGAGTCTAGGAAGCTGAGAGGGGTGAGGAAGCTGTAGAAGAAAATGTTGAAACTAGCAGAGGAAGTTTCATGAGATTTAAAAAAAAAAACAAACTCCATAACAAAAATGCAAGATGAAGCAACAAATTATCCAGAAGATCTAGCTAAGATCATTAATGAAGGTGACATACTAAACAATATATTTTTAGTGTAGATGAGATAGCCTTATACTAAAATAAAATGTCACTTAGGACTTTCATAGTTACAGAGAAGTCAATGCCTGGCTCAAAGTTTCAAAAGACAAGTTGCCTCTTGTTAGCAGCTAATGCGGCTGATAAATTTAAGTTGAAGCCAATGCTCATTTACCATTCTGAAATTCTTAGGGCCCTTAAGAATTGTGCTAAATCTGCTCGTGCCTGTGCTCTCTAAACGGAACAACAAAGCATGGATGACAGCACATCCATTCACAGCATGGTTTACTGTATATTTTAAACCTACTGTTGAGACCTACTGATCAGAAAAAAATATTATGCTCAGGGATGCCTGGGTGGTCCAGTTGGTTAAGCATCTGCCTTCAGCTTGATCCTGGGGTCCTGGGATCAAATTCCACATCAGGCTCTTTGTTTAGCAGGGAGACAACTTCTCCCTCTGCCTGTCACTCCCCCTGTTTGTGCTTGCTCTCTCGCTCTCTCTCCTGACAAATAAATAAATAAAATCTTTTAAAAAAATACTATTGCTCATTGAAAAGACACCTGGTCACCCAAGAGTTCTGATGGAGATGTACAATAAGGTTCATGTTGTTTTCATACCTGCTAACAAAACATCAATTCTGCAGCCATGGATCAAGGAGTCATTTTGACTTTCAAGTCCTATCATTTAAGAAATACACTTCATTGGGGCGCCTGGGTGGCTCAGTGGGTTAAAGCCTCTGCCTTCGGCTCAGGTCATGATCCCAGGGTCCTGGGATCAAGTCCCACATCAGGCTCTCTGCTCCGCAGGGAGCCTGCTTCCTCCTCTCTCTCTGCCTTCTTCTCTGCCTAGTTGTGGTTTCTCTCTGTCAAATAAATAAAATATTTAAAAAAAAAAAAAAGAAATACACTTCATAAAGCTATTGCAGCCCGAGATAGTGATTCCTCTGATAGATTTGGGCAAAGTAAATTGAAAATTTATGGCCAAGCATTCACTGTTGTAGATGCCATTAAGAATGTTTATGATTCATGGGAAGTGGTCAAAATGTCAAAAATAACAGGAGCTTGTAAGAAGTCTATTCCATACTTGCAGATAACATGATACCCTATATAGAAAACCCAAAAGACTCCAACCAAAAACTGCTAGAACTGATACACAAATTCAGTAAAGTCACAGGATACAAAATCAATGTAAAGTAATTTCTTGTACTTCTACAGATTTCTCTTTTCAAGGAGAGAGAAATCAAGGAGTCAAACTCATTTACAATTGCACCAAAAACTATAAGATAACTGGAAATAACCTAACCAAAAAGCTGAAAGACCTGTACTCTGAAAAATACAGAACCCTGATGAAAGAAATTGAAAATGACACAAAGAAATTGGAAAACATTTCATGCTCATGGATTGGTAAAACAAATATTGTTAAAATATCCATACTACACAAAGCAATCTACGCATTTGATGCATTCCCTATCAAAATACCAACACCATTTTTCATAGAGCTAGAACAAATAATCCTAAAATTTGTATGGAATTACAAAAGACCTTGAAGAGCCAAAGCAACCTTGAAAAAGACAAGCAGAGCTGGAGGCATTACAATTCTAGACTTCAAATTATATTACAAAGCTGTAGTAATCAAAACAGTATGGTAGTAGAACAAAAATAGATACATAGATCAATAGAACAGTATAGAAAACCAGAAATGAAGCCATAACTATATGGTCAAATAATCTTTGACAAAGCAGGAAAGAATATGCAATGAGAAAATGACAATCTCTTCAACAAATGGTGCTGGGAAAACTAGACAGCAACATGTAGAAGTATGAAACTGGGCCACTTTATTATGTCATACACAAAAGTAAGTTAAAAATGGGTTAAAGACCTAAATGTGAGAACTGAAACCATAAAAACGCTAGAGGAGAACACAGAGAATAACTTCTTTGACATCAGCAGCAGAAACTTTTTTCTAGATATGTCTCCTGAGGCAAGGGAAACCAAAGCAAATATAAACTATTGGGACTACATCAAAATAAAAAGATTCTGCCCAGCAAAGGAAACAATCATCAAAACTAGAAGGCAACCTTTGGAATTGGAGGAAGATATTTGCAAATGACATATCTGATAAAGGCTTAGTATCTAAAATATATAAAGAACTTAATAAAACTCAAATGATCTAATTTAAAAATGGGCAGAAGACATGAAAAGACATTTTTCCAAAGAAGACATATAGATGGCCAACAGATGCATGAAAAGATAGTCAACATCACTGATAATCAGGGAAATAGAAATCAAAACTACAATCACACCTGTCAGAATAGCTAAAATCAACAAAACAAGAAACAACTGGTGTTGGTGAGGATGTGGAGAAAAACGAGCCCTCTTGCACTATTGGTGGGAATGTAAACTGGTGCAACCACTCTAGAAAACAGTATGAAGTTTCCAAAAAAGTTAAAAATAGAACTACTCTATAATCCAGTAATTGTACTACTAGGTTTTTACACAAAGGATACAAAAATACTAATTCTAAGGGATACATGCACCCCAATGTCTATAGCAGCATTATCAACAATAGTCAGACTATAGAAAGATCACAAGTGTTCATCAACTGAAGAAAAGATAAAGAAGTTATGACATATCTACAATGGAATATTACTCAGCTATCAAAAAGAATGAAATCTGGCCATTTGCAATGTGGAACTAGAAAGTATAATGCTAAACAAAATAAGTCAGTCAGCAAAAGACATACACCATATGAATTCACTCATTTGTGAAATTTAAGAAACAAAACAAATGAACAAAGGGAAAGAAAGAGATGGAAACCAAGAAACAGACTCTTAATAATAGAGAACAAACTGATAGCTACCACAGGGAATGTGGGTAGAGGGATGGGTTAAACAGATGTTGGGGAATAAGAAGCACACTTGTGATGAGCACCGGTTCTTGTATGGAAGTATTGAGTCTCCGTATTGTACCAGACACTAATATTACATTGTATGTTAACTAACTGGAATTTAAATCAAAACAAGAAGAAGAAGGAGAAGGAGAAGAAGAAGAGGAAGAAGAGGAAGAGGAGGAGGAAGAAGAAGAAGAAGAAGAAGAAGAAGAAGAAGAAGAAGAAGAAGAAGAAGAAGAAGAAGAAGAAGAAGAAGAAGAAGAAGAAGTAGTAGTAGTTGTTGATTCCAGCCCTCACGGATAACTTTGAGGGGCTCAAGACTTCAGTGGAGGGAATACCTATAGATGTGGTGGAAATAGCAAGAGAACTAGCAGCAGAGCCTGAAGATGTGACTGAATGGTAGCAATCTCATGATAAAACTTCAACAGCTGAGGAGTTGCTCTTCATGGATGAGCAAAGAAAATGATTTCTTGAGATGGAATCTACTCTTAGTGAAGATACTGTGAAGATTTTTGAAATGACAACAGGGAAGTTAGAATATTATATCCAAACTAGTTGATAAAGTAGCAGCAGCATTTCAGAGGACTGATTCCAATTTTGAAAGCAATTCTGAGGCTAAAATGCTATCAAACAGCATTGTATGCTACAGAGAAATCCTTTATGAAAGAAGAGTAAACTGGTGTAGCAAACTTCATGGTTGCCTTATTCTAAGAAATTGTCACAGCCTCCCCTCCTTCAGCACCACCACCCTGATCAGTCAGAAGCTATCAACAATGAGGCAAGACCCTTCACCAGCAAAAAGATGATAACATCCTGAAAGCTCAGATGATGGTTAGCATTTTTAAAAAACGTATTTATTTATTTTAGACAAAGACAGAGAGGGCAAGCAAGCATTGGGGAGGAGTAGAGGGACAGGGAGAGAGAGAATCTCAGGCTGTTTCCCTGCTCAGTGTGGAACCTAATGTGGGGCTTAATCTCACAAGCTGAGCTGAAATCAAGAGCTGGATGCTTAACTGACTGAGCCACCCAGAAGCATTATGGTTATCATTTTTTTAGCAACAGAGTTTATTTTAATCAAGGTATGTATTTTTTATACATAATGCTATTGCAAACTTAACAGATTATAGCATAGGGGAAACATAACTTTCATATATATTGAGAAACCCAAAAAGTTATTTGACTTACATTATTGCAATATTTGCTTTATTGCCATGGTCTGGAATTGAGCCTACAGTATCTCTGAGGTATGCCTGTACCTTTTCCCAAACCAATCAATTACAACCTTTCTTTACTGCAACACTATTCCAAAAGTTCTTTAATTTTGTCTATCTATGACATCCTTAGGGTCTCAATTTTTTTTCATGATATTCATAGGCCAAAAGAAATACTCAACTACTCTGTTTATTTAATAATTAGCTTCTAAAAACTTAATGTTTATATCCTAAAAGTGTAGAATCTATTTGAAAACTTATTGTGCTTAAATTGAAAAAATATTTTTTATTCTATTCTTAAATAACCTCACTAAGTTATTAATGGGATGTGTGTGCCTGTTGAGTGCTGTACTACTTGTTGAACTTTGAATTAGATTGGATGTTGCCACCCTCATTTTCTCTTTCAAAATTATTTTGACTGGTAATTGCTTCTTAAAATATTTTTTCTTATAATACTATTTTTAGAGCTCTTTCAAATTCACAGCAAATTTGAGAGCAAGATACAGAGATTTCCTATTTCCCCCATGCCCCCACATGCATAGCTTGCCCTATTATCAATATACCTACCAGAGTAGTACCTTAATTACAATTGTTGAACCTATATCAACACATTACAGTCACCCAAAGTCCATATTTACATTAAGGATTATTCTTGGTATTTTACATCTTATGGGTTTGGACCAATGTATAATAACATATATCCATCATTATGGTATCACACAATGTTTTTTCACTGCCCCTAAAATCATCTATGCTCCATCTATTCATCCTTCTCCTTTCCTCAAATTCCTGGCAACCACTAATCTTCTTGTCTTCGTAATTTGTCTATTCAAAAATTTCATATAGTTGAAATAACATAGTGAGTAGCCTTTTAAATTACCTTCCCTGCTTCGTAATATGCATTGACATTTCTCCCATATCTTTTCATGACTTGATGGCTCATTTCTACCTATTCATTTATTATTTGTTTATTTACTGGGAAAGAGCAAGTGCAGGGGGGTGGGGGTTGCTGGGTAGAGGGAAAGGGAGAGAATCTTAAGCAGACTCTCTGCTGGATACAGAACCCAACCTAGGGTCCATCACATCACCCTGAGATCATGACCTGAGCTGAAACCAAGAATTGGATGCTTAACAGACTGAGCCACCCAGGTGCCCCACTAGCTCATTTCTTTTTAGATCTGATTCCATTGTAGATGTGCCACAGTTAATTTATTTATTCACCTACTGAAGGACACCTTGGTTGTTCCAAGTTCTGTCAATTATAGTTAAAACTGCTACCAAACTCCATTTACAGGTTTTTACATGAACAGCCAATTTTAACTCCTTTGGGTAAATACCAACGGGTATCGAGTGCTAGATTGTATGGCAAGAGTTAAGAGTGGTTTTGTAAGAAAGCACCAAATTGTCTCCCAAGTGGCTGTACCATTTTGTACCCACCAACAATGAATAAGAATTCTTGTTGTTCCACATCCTCACTAGAATTTGGTTTTGTCAGTGTTCTGGATTTTGGCCATTATATTGGGTGTGTAGTGGTATTTCATTGTTTTAGTTAGCATTTCCCTAATGGCTTATGATGTGGAACATCTTTTCATATGCTTATTTGCCATCTGTATATCTTCTTTGGTGAGATGTCTATTGAGGATTTTGGGCCAATTTTTAACTTAGATGTTTTATTTTCTTATTGCTGAGTTTAAGAGTTCTTTGTATATTTTGAATAACAGTCCTTTATCAAATGTGTCCTTGGCAAAATTTTTTCCCAGAAAAGTTCCAGAGTTAGAACTTTCCTATTTCTCTTGATGCTGTTTCTTGTAGAGAAGAAGTTTTTAATTTTAATGAAGTCCAACATATCAATTCTTTTTTTATTTATTCATTTTTATTAACATATAATATATTATTAACCCCGGGGTACAGATCAACATACCAATTCTTTCTTTCATGGATCACGCACGCCTTTGGTGTCGTATCTTAAAAAGTCATCACCATACAAAGGTCATCTAGGTTTTCTCCTATCTTATATTCTAGGAGTTTTATAGTTTTGAGTTTAACATTTATATCTATAATTGATTTTGAGTTAATTTTGGAAAAGATGTATGGTCTGTGTCTAGACTGGTAATTTCATTTGACCACCGAAAAAACACCAGAAACCTAGCTTAGCAAACATATTATCATTCAAAAAAATGTAGTACAATTAAATGTTGAAGCTGTAAACTTCCTCAAGAAAGTATTTTACACATTGTTCAACAGGTGCTCTTTGAATTTCCTTTGAATTTGTAAAATTTCAGAATTTACTTTGAAAATGTAAAATGTCCTGGAGCACCTCTGTGAATTCAGTGAGGTGTCCTGGAGTGGCTCAGGGCAGTTTGGGAATCAGGTCTATCTGCCATTGATGGAAAAACCAAGGTATGTAAATGTATAAAAAAATAAACTGCAGAGCACCTGGGTGGCTCAGTGGGTTAAAGCCTCTGCCTTTGACCCAGGTCATTATCCCAGGGTCCTGGGATTGAGCCCCACATTGGGCTTTCTGCTCAGCAGGGAGCCTGCTTCCCCTCCTCTCTTATAGACAAGTAGAGATCTACTTGTGATCTCTGTCTGTCAAATAAATAAACAAAATCTTAAAAAAAAATAAACTACAGGGTACATTTGTAGTACATTACACAAATATGGAATCAATACCTATGGTGTATAAAGAAATCCTAGAAATCAATGATAAATAAGAAATAATCCAATAGAAAGATGAGTAAAAATCTTACATAATTTTCAGAAAAAGTCCTAAAGTATTTTAGAGGGGAAACATGAAAACGCGGTTAATCCAATTAACAATCAAGTAAATGTAAAGTAACACTATAATAGATACCATTTTACACTCACTGTAATCAGTATCTATTTTACATATTTTAATATATTAAATCATAAACAATTCTATTTCTCCAAATGTGTAGAGCAAAGAAATTTTGATATACTGCTGGTAGTATAACCTAGCATGCTGGCATTAGGAATGAGTTTGAAATTATCTGGTCAAATTAGAAATTCACATATCCTATCAAACATGATTCCATTCCGAGTGTACACTCTTGACAAATGAATGCTCAATTACCCTAGGATACATAAGTTGGTCATATTAAGAAAATGAAACAACCCAAATCTCTGTCAATAATAAAGAATTAAACTGTATATTCATAAAATGGCACACAATATAGCAAGGAAATGTACAAACTATATATTTGAATTTAAATAGTACCATGTCAACTGAAAGACACATTAAATATACAGTGTATGATTACTTTGATAATGAATGTCAAAAATGGACAAAACTAGGGTCACCTGGCTGGCTCAGTCAGTGCAGCATGCAACTCTTGATCTCAGGGCTATGATTTTGAGCCCCACGTTGAATGTAGAGATTACTTACAAATAAAATCTTAAACTTAAAAAGTGCACAAAACCAGGGGCTCAATCGGTGAAGTGGCTGCCTTTGGTTCAGGTCATGATCTCAGGATCCTGGGATAAAGCCCTACATTAGGCTCCTCGTGAGCCTGCTTTTCCCTCTCCCTCCACCAGCTTCTCCCTCTGCTTGTGATCTCTTTCTATCAAATAAATAAATAAAATCTTTAAAAAATAAATTAAAATTAAGATATGGACAAAACTAGACTTTACTACTTATGCATAGATGGAGACTAAACCTAAATGATTGTCATAGGAGTCAGAGCAGTGGTATTTTATTTCATTGACCTTGTCTTGGACTGAATCTGGAAACTGGCTGCTGACCAGTGCACAAAGTCTTCAGGGCTTTCGGTTTTCCACAGCTTTGGAGGGGGATCTATTTCCCTGCTGATGGAATATCTCTCCATAGTTTATGGCAAGAAGTGCAAACTTGAGTTCTTCATTTACTCAGCTCCCCAAGTTCTCATAGCTGTAGTTGACCCCTACAAATCCACCCTTACCACCAACACCACCCTGGAGCACCTGATTGTGCCTTCATGGTAGACAATTTGGCCATCCATTCATCTGTAGTAGGAAATTCAGTATTGAATGCCCAACCTACAATAACTTGAATAAGTTGATAGGTCAAACTGTGTCCTCCATCATTGCTTCCCTTAGATTTGATGGAGCCCTGAATGTTGACCTGACAACTCCAGACCAACCTCATGCCCTGTCCCTTCATCCATTTCCCTCTGACTATATATGTCCCTGTCATCTCTGCTGAGAATGCCTCCCATGAATAGCTTCCTTTAGCAGAGATCACTAATGCATGATTTGAGCCAGCCAACCAGATGGTGAAATGTGACCCTCCCCATGGTAAATACATGCCTTCCTGCCTGTTGTACTGTGGTGACTTGGTTCTCAATGATTCAATGTTGCCCTTGCCACCATCAAGACCAAGTGTACCATTCAGTTTGTGGACTGGTGCCCCACTGGCTTCAGAGTTGGCATTAATTACCAGCCTCCTACTGTGGTACCTGGTGGAGACCTGGCCAAAGTACAGTGAGCTGTGTGCATGCTGAGCAACACCACAGTCATTGCTAAGCCTGAGTTCACCTGGACCACAAGTTTGACATGATGTATGCCAAATGTGCCTTTGTTCAATGATGTGTGGGTGAGGGTGTGGAGGAGGAAGAGTGCTCTGAGGCCTATGAGGTCAAAACTGCTCTTGAGAAGGATTATGAAATGATGTGGATTCTGTTGAAGGAGAGGGTGAAGAAAGACAGGAATACTAAAGTTAAAAATATCACAAAGGTGCTGTTTTTGCAGGGAAACTCATTCTGTCTTGAACATTGAAAAGTTGTGCTCTGATCAGTTAATTTGTATGTAGCAGTGTATATTTTCATATACAATTACTGTCTTATGCTTTAAAACATGACAGTGTTATAGAACCAAGCTGTCCATTTTGCTGATGGGTTTAAATAAATATCTTGAATGGAAAAGAAAATGGATAAAAAACTAGAAATACAAACTCAAAATGCCAAACGCCTTAGAGTTGATTAAATGGAACTCAATATATCCATGTTGTTTTTCTTTTTCAAGAATTAGGTTAAGGTGTAAATGGCAAAAATTAGAATTTGTAATTTTGGATAGAGAGAAATGAGTTTTGGTTGTATTTTCTACTTTTACAGTAATTTTTTTCTCTTTCTCCAAGAAACATCAACAATAAACAAGTACATCAAAATAGGTCATGTAAACCAAGAGTGCACAGTTACTCTCAATACCATCTGTAGTTGTCCCTAATGCATAGTATAAGGATGTTTCAAAAGTTGTTTGTACAGGTTTTATAGGATGTAGAGTCCCATGAGACAAAAGCAAGCAAGTTCTGTAAATCAATAGAAGGAACGACCTATGTAGGGAGGAATGTATAATAGCAAATGGTATGATAGCAGATTTGATTGGTAAAAGAAAAAAAAAGATTTGGGAATATGTCTGTATAAATAAATTATATAGGTAAAGATCAGGTTGTTTCATCAATACAGAAAAGTTAGGAGAAAAATCTATTGTATATGAAATTTTGTTTGCTACGTTACAGATAGGGAAGATCTACATTTTGAGAGGGAATATAAGATGTAAATTTTATAAGTATTTATAATCCAATGAAACAATTATCATTTTTATTATCCAGACTATGATTGTCTTAAACAAATAAGACATATAATTATATAGTTTGACAGTGATAAAATGCGCTGAGTAAAAACTGGAAAAAATATATATATAAAGATTTTATTTATTTATTTGAAAGAGAGAGAAAGAAAGACACTGCATGAGTGGAGGGGGAATGGGAGAGGGAGAACTCTGATGCTAGGCTTGATCCCAGGACCCTAGGATTATGACCTGAGCCAAATGCCCCTGAAATATATTGAAACAATTTCTGGAATGGAAAATTGGTTTTATTATATATTGAGGGACATATGAAAACATTTGCGTTTTTTTTTTGTTTTTTTTTTTAAAGATCTTATTTATTTATTTGACAGAGAGAGATCAAAAGTAGACAGAGAGGCAGGCAGAGAGAGAGAGAGGGAAGCAGGCTCGCTGCTGAGCAGAGAGCCCGATGCGGGACTCGATCCCAGGACCCTAAGATCATGACCTGAGCCAAAGGCAGTGGCTTAACCCACTGAGCCACCCAGGCGCCCCTGTTTTGTTTTGTTTTTTAAGGGGGAAGGGGCAGTGGGAGAGGAAGAGAGAATCTCAAGCAGGATCCACAACCCTAAGATCATGACCTGAGCAAAAATCAAGAGTTGGACACATAAAAAACTGAGCCACCCAGGCGCCCCTAAAAAAATGTTTTTTAAAATAAAATTCTTCATTAAAAACACATTCATATACCCTAAAGAAAAATTTTGAATATTTTATATGTTGACAATATGCATAATCATTATTTTTTTGACTTGATTTATAATAAGTCTACCCTAAGACCTTTTCTGTAGTCCTCCTGCAAAAGCGGTCATGCTAAGAGTAATGCCTTTCCATTCAAACCTATTGTTTGTGGATCAGGAAGAGAAGAACAAATGGACCAGTAAAAAGAAGTTTGTTTAAGGACTCTGTCAGCCTAGAGGCAAATCTTTTTATCAAAGAGAATCATGGCTTCAGTGCCATCTAGATCACCCCACCCCCTACATCTCTTAAGCTAGATGCCCTGTAAAATATATAGCCTGGAAAACTACATACAGTTGATGTAGGCAGGCTGGTTCCCAGGACCCAGGGTGGGGTCCCTGAGGACCACCAAGTGGATCCTTGGCTTCTCCCAAGACAGAAATCAAACAGAAGCCAGAGAGTGTGAAAGCAGAGTTTACTGAATAGTGTAAATGACAGAGAATAGCAGACAGTTTCTGGGAGACTTGGAAAGGAAAGGATAATGAGTCTCCTCCACACATGGGGTTAGGAATTTGTACTGAAAAATGGTCTAGGATATCTGTTTCTCCAGGAATCCAGGGTAGGGTCTGATCAAAGGTGAGGCTCAGATGAACAATAGGTATTACTCCACAAATCACTAAAGGTAGGGGGTATTGATGTCAGATTCATTCTAGAATCCTAGAATAAGTCCTAGAACATGTTTGGGATCCAGTTCTTCTTAGATATTATCAGGTTTTGGGGGGCCCAAGACAAAACTCAGAGAGTGATTAACTTTCTTACTTCCTCCTTGAGTGGGAACATGGCTTCTTTGATTTTTACTCAGATGCAAGTTGAAATAGAGAACATGAGTAAATAGGACCTAGATGAAAAAGAGTGGAAATGGAATCTTTCTAAAGTGGAGTCCCTTCAGCTTCTCTATCTCACAATCACTCCAAAGACAAGGGAATCCAGGCTCAGGAACTATTTTAAGATGATACTGCTTAAGCCATTAATGTGACAATTACATTAAATATTTTATATAAGTACATTATATATTATATATAAATATATATAAAGCTGTTTATTTAAGAACATATAAACTTATTTAATTTCTATGTTCTGGTGAGAGAGCTATATTACTAAATGTTTTACCAAGTGTTTTTTTTCTGTTTTCAACAATTTCTGTTCAGACCAACGGATCACACTGTTTCACTTTCACCCTTTTTGAAGAGTCTAGTATCATAACTATGTTGTATTGTAATTTATTTTGCTAAGGTTTCCTGTGACTATCATGAATTCTGTTGTTTGTGATTCAGGACAGATTTGTTTAAATGTCAAATATTTTTATGTAGATGAAATAATGTACTTAATAGAGCCTGTGTGTCCTACATGAAAGCAATAGTGCTTCAAAGTTCTGCTGCAGCAAACTATTTCCTACTTTAAAACCTAAAAAAAGAGAAAAGAAAAAAAGTTTACAGCATCATAAGTGGCATGTAATGTATAGTTTTCATGATGTGACTATGTGACTGTGGTCTCAATAAATACATCATTGTCCCAAGACTCACAGCTCATTAGAGAAATGCTACCACCTTGTAAACAAATACACAAGCCATCAAGCTTTTAGGTCAACCTTAATCACTAGAAGAATTTTAATTGGAAATGGCTGAAATCCCAAATACCCCAAATCACTGGTATGAAAAAAAGTAATGTGAATTAGAAGCTTTGGAATAGAATAACATTTTTCTTTCATTGATTCCTTTAAAAAAAAAAGTAAGGATTTTTATAAAGATATCAAACAAACAAATTTATTTTAAGTCCTTCTATCTATAATAGCTTGTCCATGGCTTCTTGGAAGGAGGCTGAAAGCAGGAATGATTGACTGGTTAGGATTGTTAACATAAAAAATAACAAATATTTGGTATTAGTCATTACAAAAACAGACAAACCAGGAAGTGTTGTTGGTTTTTTTTGTTGTTTTTTTGTTTGTTTGTTTGTTTGTTTTTTAAGATTTTATTTATTTGACAGAAAGAGAGATAGCCAGAGAGGGAACACAAGGAGAATCAGGCTTCCCGCTGAGCAGGGAGCCTGATGTGGGGCTCCATCCCAGGTCCTGGGATCATGACCTGAGCCGAAGGCAGTCACTTCATCACTGGGCCACCCAGGTGCCCAAGGAAGTGGTTTTTAAGGTCTTTATTTAGGAGGCCAGATTATTAAGGCAAGTGAAATAATATGATTAAATCCCTTTTTTAGACTGCAATACAGAAAATTTCATCATATTGTTGCTGAACCTGGACTGGATCCTGGCGGAAGAACCAAGCAGCACTCAAAGACTTTGGAGGTTCGGAGGTTTATTTAACACTGGCAGGCTCAGACAAGAGGTTGTTCTCCAAAGGTCTGAGCCCCGAGTACAAGCAGGGAGGGGGATTATACCCTTCTACTTCCGCATACTTGGTAATTTTGCGGTCGGGAAATGGGATAGGAAAGGAGAACCCAGAAGGGCTTTGAGACAGGGACTGGAATTTCCTTGCTGGTTTGGTCAGCCATCTTAGAGTACAGATTTTCCGTATCAATATCAGATCACTGGTTACCCTCTCGGGTACTAATTTTCCAAATATTCTATAATGTAACATACAGTACTTGATTGTTAAATTTTGCAGACTCTTGTTTCTGAGTCGATAATCTTTTGGTGTTCACTTAGAAAATGGCTTTTCAATCTTTTTGACTGAGAAACATGAGGGAAAACACATGTACGAGTGTATATGTGTAAGCATAAACAAAAATTGACACACATAAACTCACACACACACACACACACACAATGACCTTACTAGGTGAAATAAGCTTGTATATAATCTATTCTATGCTACTTGATCTATTCTTCACTTTTCATTAATAATAATATCATTCTATTATTTTTTCATTTAGGACAATTAAGAATCATTAAGATCTCACATCTCCCCAATTTTACTGACCATACTGCAAGTTTGGGAAACATTCTCTTTGAGTACCTAAATCTGGACTGTTTAGTTTAATTGCTAAGAACACATGCCTTACATAACAAAGAACATTTGATAAATACTAATCAATAAATAAACGGATGGTATTTAAAATCTCTCAGTTGCAATTAGAGTCCAGCCCTACCTTTCTGAGACAATATCCCACCCAGTATCATTGATTGAGATTTTCACATGTTAATCAAACTCCTTAGAGTTCATTTAAACCCACTCTCTGGCTACTTCTGCAGGGGGTTGTTGCAGGTTAAGTGTTCATTTTACGACTAAGAAGAAAACAAAAAAAAATAGAAATTAAAAAACGTGCCTTTGAAAAAGGACCCAGTTTTCCCCTTAACTGTACCCATTGTTTACCTCAATCTATACTTTCTAAATGATTAAGTTCTTCTTTCCAACTTTTCTTTCAGGCAAAAGATCTGGCAGGCAAAGTATCCAGGGAGGGGAACCAAAACTACCCTCAGCAATAAGGACGTCCCTGGCACGAGCAAGACCCCACTTGATTGACCCCAAGACAATGACTAAACTGACTTTTATTGCCCAGCTCACAAACCCACTGACCTTTGTCACACATTTCCTTATGTAAACATAGAAGTTTTACCAGCCCTTTGGAGAAAGACTTTGGGACACTAGTCCTATCTGATGTTTGCCTCACTGAAATAAATTCCTTTCTTGTTTCACTGCCACTCATTTCTCTGCCTTTGGATCTGGTCTGTCTGGAACCCCCAGAGCCAGGGACTCTTGGCTCTGAGCCCCAGGTACATCTTTTTTTTTTTTTTTTTTTTAAGATTTTATTTATTTATTTGACAGAGAGAGACACCGTGAGAAAGGGAACACAAACAGGGGGAGTGGGAGAGGGAGAAGCAGGCTCTCCACCGAGCAGGCAGTCCTATGTGGGGCTCCATCCCAGGACCCCAGGATCATGACCTGAGCTGAAGGCAGATGTCTAATGACTGTCCCCCCACCTCCTCACCCCCTGCTACAGTCTTAAAGCCAAGACAGTGGGAATTATATTTAGATATCACCTCTGCCATGCATTATCTGTTAATCTCTGAGATTTCTTCCTTATTTATAAATCTATACTACTAATAATTAACATTTAAGTTTGTTACACAGATTAAATTACATGAAGCATGTGAAGCACTGAATTTCTGGAAAAGTCAATACATGTTAAGTGATGTTAATACTGGTGGCTATCTTGTAATATACAGTGTAAGGATCTATTTAGAAACTGCCTCTGCTCCCCTTCCCCCAGGGGATTCACTTGGAAACAAGTCCCAGAAACCAGTTCCAGTTAACAAAGCCCAGATACAAGGGTGGGTCAGGCCAGGAGGAGACATCAGATCAGTGGGGGGTTGCATATTGTCTCCTTAGCTACCAAGGAGTAGGGACCCCCACTCTTTGGAGCCAATTACACCTTGATTAGGAGCCAACCCTAATCAAGGTGTAATAGCCTGGTTCTAATGTCTACTAGGGTAAATTGTAATTCAATTGGTCACCTAGCATCACTGTGGAGTTTCCTGTGTGTGTTACAATCTCATTGGCCATCTGTGCGTGGCCAGGCCCGACTGCATGGCCTTTGCCCTTAAAAGCTAGTCTGTGAAACAGAGAAGGGTCGCCCTCTCTTGTAAGAGGTGCAGCCCTGAATGTTAGGTTAGATTCTTGATGCTTGGCGTGAAATAAAGCTTTGCTTGACCTTCGCTTTGTATCAGTCTCGCTCCTTTAATCACGGACCCATTATTTGGGCATAACATACAGTATTTCTTCTGCAAACAGTTTTGTGTGTGTTCTGTGGTTCCTATTCTTCCTTTATTGTATTTTTCTCTATCTATTTTAGTCTTATATACTTAGTCAATTTAAACAACTGCCATGAACCCACTAATATGAATCCTGTGCTCTGATTAAAATAATTTCTTTGTCAAATGTATGATCACAATTTTAACTTTATCAGGATAGAAAAACTTTGTTAATAATGCTAATTAAAACAGTGACCTGATTACACAGAACTAAAAATAACACATCTGTGACTTTATTAGACATATACGATATGAGTATTCTTTGGTAGAAATACCAAAAGGTAGCTATCATAGGATTGGTCTGTTACAACCATTCAAAAATTATTTCCCAGGTTTCAAAACAACAATAACAACAACAACAACAATCAAACCAATGATCTCTCCACTTGCCAGACATTAAAAAATATGTTTAGTGAAAAACAAGAGAAAAAGGATATTTCATTAACACTTACTCAAATACAAAATAGACATTGCAGTATAGCATCTTGAAACTCCTGACATTATGTTTTCATTTTAAAATCCTGCATTTTGGGCACCTGGGTGGCTCAGTGGCTTAAGCATTGGCCTTGGGCTCAGGTCATGTTCCCAGGGTCTGGGGATCCAGTCCCACATCAGGGTCCCTGCTTCTCCCTTTCCCTCTGTGCCTCCCCTCTGTTCATGTGCATGTGCACACTCTCTCATAAATAGATAAAATCTTAAAAAAATAAAATAAAATCCCACGTTTGGAAGATGGCAACCTTCTGCTTCTGACTATGACGGAGTAGCTTATGTCAAAGGAACTATTCCATTAGGAACAATTTAAAAACCTGAATAAAAATGACGAATTAAAAAAAAAGTTCTTTAAAAGGCAATAAAGAGTAACAGGAACCGTCTGTACACTGAGTGTGTTCTGAGTTAGGCAAAACAAAGACCGGTGCCTTGCCAGAATCATTCAGGTGCATATAAATGCAATTCTTTGATAAGAAGCCCCGCTTTGCTCCCTGCGGATACAGGGAGCTCTGCATCACAGCCTGGAAATGTAGGCTGGTCTTCAAGCCAACAGCAAACCAGGGAGCCTGGAGGCAAGGGCAAGTCAAAATGCTATTAATGCTTCCCAATCATTTTTAAGTTGTCTTTTTCTTGACCAGCACTGGCAGGACGTTGATATATTAAAATGCTGCTTCTTTAAGTTGGAGCCATTGAAAATGTGAAGGAGGAAACAGCGTCCACAATCTCCTTACAAGGCCATCCTGTCTAAGGATTTGTCTTGGAAGTATTTCTTTTTAAATGTAGGTATTCTTAATAACTGCTTGAAAATCAGTGATGTAAATCCATTTTACAAAGAAGCAAAAGGAAGTTCAAAGATGTGAAGTAAATTTTCTGACACCATTGGTAGGAAAAGGCAAACCTGGGACTTAATTAAACCTGGGTATTTTGTCTTCTTTTATGCCGCTCTTTCCACCATGCTTTTCTGTCATCTTCCCCGCCCCCCTCTTTAACCCACAACTATGACACAAATGAGTTTCCATTTAATTTTGAAAATGAGAATAGGCATGAAAGTAATAGCAAAAATGATAAGATTAGTAACACAGTGTTAAGGGAACTCAGACAAGTAACAAATCAATAAAATACTAAGCACGTCAACGAGAATTAAGGTGGAGAAGTTCTAGAATAAAAACTAAAATTTGTTTGGCAATATGTACTAGTTTGTACATCCGTGTTCTCCATCTTTCTATCTATTTCTGTTGTCAAATTAATACTAATTTTGAAGATTTCCCCAAAAAGGCTGAAATAATGAAATTGTAGTGGTATACAATACCCACAACTTAACTTCATATGAATTTTTTATGATAGTCAAAAAGGTTCTACTTCTTCCTGCAAGTAGATATAGATGTCCAATTCTCCATTTAGACTTGTGAGGTTTTGTGGCCTATAAAATTCTGCCCACCACCCCCAAATAAACATTTAGCTCTTTGAATTATCAAACTTCTCTCAAGAAACTTCAATTTAATGCATTGACATTTTCAAACCTACAGTTATCTTGGCTTACTCTGAACTTCAGTTACACTATCAATGTTTGAGTCATTTATTATTGTGTATAGTCTGTCTAAGGCTCTTGACCTATTATTTTACTTAATTAACTTGAGCATATCAGACATTTTATAACATTACTTGCTGCTGCCATGCTACTTTTGATATTTTGTTGCTGATTTTTCCCCAGATAAGCCTCCACAAATTCACACAACAAACTGATAATCAAATTTGGCAAAGTGGCAACAAAAAACACAATTTGGCAGGTGTTTTAAAAATAGACAATATATGCTTACTTGTTGCTTTATAAATTTTCCTATAGTAATAATAATAAATGATAGCTTTGAAGGGATTCAGGTCAGGACCCTCAGAACGTGCCACTTTAGCATGTAGATTATTTTGAGCTTCAAAAAGGCAATTGAGACCATAGGGTTCAAGAAAAACTTCTGCCCCTCTCTTATCTACATAGAAGAATCTAAATTGGGGGTAATTCCCAGAATAAGAATTATTTATCAGAGATAAATGTTATCTGAGTGACTCATCTGCATGGCAGGATGGGAACATCTAATTACCAAACATCTACTGTTCTTACTGTCCTATGAAGTGCACTCCTTTCCCCTGAAGTCCCAGACCTTTATCCCCTGTCCTTGGTTTAGAATGACATATACCTCATTTTGCCTGTCTTTGGAATTTCCATGTCTATGTGGATTCCCCATATATACACCTATTAAATTTGATTTTCTCCTGTTGATCTGTCATTTTGATCCTTAATTTAGCTAGAAGGATCTAGAAGGGGACAGGAGTTCTTGCTCCCCAAGAAGGAGACAGGCATTCTTGCTTCCTGACAGCATAGATGAAAGTTTAAAACCACGATACATTTTCATATATCCATATGATCATATTCCTATAGATTTTTTTCAAAAAAGAGCAAACTTGTTTTTCTGCCCATATCTTTATACACAGGTATCGAATTAGTGCATCATTTCATAAATCTCATTGCAGATAATAATTTAAAATTGTTCACCTTCATAGACTACAGATATAATATGAATTTAAAATCACTACAGGGAATTTTAAAGTGATTTTTACATTTATTCCAAAAGCAATGGACTTCTCTTTAATAAGCTACAGATTTTTTACCATGTCTCCTAACTTTTTTGCTTTATAATCATTTCTCACACCACCTAAGCTCTCCACAAGTAACATGACATTATAAAGATTGTCTAAATACATATAAATGTGGAAGATATTGCCATTTCAATTCACTCTGAGATTGTAATAGCTCATTTTTCTAGGGATTTCATTGTCTGTTCAAAACTGGAACTTCCTCAAAATAGCTTTGCCACTGCTATTCAATATTCATTCACTGGAAATGGTACAATGAGAACACCACATGATGAAATGTTGTGCAAAAGGAACCAAATGTTCTATAACTCAGTAAGAAAAAGTGAATTTTAAAGGATATGCACTAAATAAATGAGGCATGAATTTCCAAAGATTTTTTTTTTTTTTTACATTTTGTATGGTAGTGTCTCACATCACTACTTTAACTAGCCATGATTCACAAAATGCTAATTTTTATGGAGTGAAAAAAGCAGGTGTTCTCTGTGAATACTGATCTTTACTGCTCTTCTCATGTTAATTACACGAATAAAGCCCAGCTGCATTTACACTCCTGTTTTACATTAAATTTGCTGGGAAAGGATTTTTTAACATGTAGATGATATAAACTGCTGGCACAGATATAAGATCTTTTATAACTTTGGGATTTGTTTAACCTTAGACATACAGAGCCTTTGTTTTGTTTTTAAAGTATAAAGGAGTTTTACTATCAATGAAATAGGGATATTACTTGGCTTGTTTTTTTTTTAAGATATTATCCATTTATTTGACAGAAAGAAAAATCACAAATAGGCAGAGCAGCAGGTAGAGAGAGGGGTGGGGGGGGCGGGGGAGCAGGTTCCCTGCTGAGCAGATAGTCTGATGTGGGCTTCCATCCCAGGACCCTGAGACCATGACCTGAGCTGAAGGCAGAGGTTTAACCCACTGAGCCACCCAGGCACCCACTCAGTTTTTGTTTTTGTTTTTTAAGAAAATACCACCCCAAATTTAATCACACTCGAGAAAAATAATTGAATTTTGTCAATTGGCTTACTGGACTGATTCTTTAATCTTTATATTTCTTTTGAGAATGGTAGTGAATCAAGACATTTGGTTTCAAGGGTCAAATTTTTGATGACTATCTGTGACAAACCTCTTTCATTCTGATGGAAGGCCTTTAGCTTGTTAGTCTAGGAGTTTATTCAGTCAATTTCTCTAAGAAGAACTCAACTTTTCAAAGCTATGTAATAAAAACTGGAAAATTTAGAACTAAACGTTTCTTTAACAATGACATGAACATCTGATGTATTTCATAAAGCAATTAACACGGCAAGAATTCGATGGCTACCACAAATGCCAGATTCCTAAATCATTTAGGTATGATATTTTCAAATCACAGCTTTCTGCTTTGATAATTATTAATTTATGATGACAGTGTGAGGAGCCTAAAAATTCCTGATATTTATAGACAGTAGAAACTCTCATAAGTATATTGAAACATCTTTTTCAATTGATAAAGGAAATTTGTATATCAGGACCCACAAAATGGAGAGTGCCCCAATGGTAGGGCCTATATCACAAATCTAAACCCAAGTCACCCTTCACTTAATGGGAAACACTTCACCATCTAGGAAACCTAACATAAAACTGATCACAATCTTCCAACTCAGCTTTAGCAAGCTCATCTTGCCCTATGAAACAGGACCTGTTGGGGCACCTGGGTAGCTCAGTCTTAAGCCTTCCCCTCCAGGTCAAGTCCTGAATCCATGGTCCTGGGACCCATGGAGCCCCCACTCCAGTTCCACTCAGTGGGGAGCCTACTTCTCTCTCTGCCTCTGCCTCTCCCAATCCCTTGTGCTCTCTCTCCTATGCTTGTGCTCTCTCTCACATAAATAAATAAATAATGTCTTAATAAAAAACAACCAAAAAAAAAAAAAAAAAAGAACAAAAAAACCAAACAGGACCCTGCTGGGCTTACCAGGAAACCCCAACATCTTAACCAATAATGTCCTATACTTCTAATGTTCTATAAACCCCAGGTCTTGCCCTAAATCTCTCCAGGGTGCTCCCCTGCTTTTGAGGTGCTGTTATCATCTCATCCATGGGAGGGGTTTCCCCCTATCTAAAGGACATCAAACTTATTACTAAATTGTATCATCTTTGTCACTTGCTACAGTATACTTAAAACTCTTTGTTATTAAAATCTATATTGTTACTGTGTTATCATGCCCACAGGGTAGATTAAATATACAGTTTTGTTTTGTTTTGTTTTAAAACTTTTATTTATTTGACAGACAGAGATCACAAGTAGGCAGAGACGCAGGCAGAGAGAGAGGGAAGCAGGCTCCCTGATGAGCAGAGAGCCCGATGCGGGGCTCAATCCCAGGACTCTGGGACCTTGACCTGAGCCGAAAGCAGAGGCTTTAACCCACTGAGCCACCCAGGTGCCCCAAATATACAGTTTTTAAAATAGTATTACAGAAACAAAAGCCATCATTTGTGATATCTGGTGGGGCTCAGGACAGCCTGCCCCTAAGTTATGCCACACTGGTATACTGATTATTTTGATTTAAAGTTACACAAAAAGCAGCAGTCTAAGAAGGGCATCTTGATCCCTTGTCTCTGTGAATGCAGGAAATAAATCTCCCATGTGAACGGTGCTCCCCATCCATCTGGAGACTAAGAGAAGCCATCTTTATCACCAGAGATGGGAATTAAGGACCAAAGAAGCCTATGTAAACAAACTTTATTACTTTAACTAATTTCCGACCCCAGCTCAAATTCTGTGTAGAATGCCTTACAAATTGAAGCTCCCAAACATAAATGTTCTTTGTCTTTCCATTTCCTCACAGATTTATGTTACTTTGTCTAACAAGTATAAAAGCTACCTGCCTTTGTCACTTCTTAAGTACCGTATCTATGAGACCTCCATACTTGAAGAAAAAAGGATTATTTTAGGATGCTTTTTTGTTTTGTTTTGTCTTGTGGGTTTTTTGTCTGTTTGTTTTGTTTTGTTTTGTTTTTCAGGAAACAACAGAGAAAAAGCTCTGGTAAGTAAGTAGAAGTTACCCTTTTGTTAAAGACCTGCATTTATAAGGGAAATTTCCATTTGTAAGGGTGTCTCCCTCCTAGTCCAAGGTAGGGAAGGATGTCTTTAAAGTCTCTAGAAATCCTTACCAACCGAGAAGGCAGAGACTTAAAGCTGCACAGACTGGATGGCTCAGTCCCTTAAAGGTCTGACTCCTGGTCTTGGCTCATATCATGATCTCAGGGTCCTGGGATCTAGCCCTGCCTCGGGCTCCCTGATCAGCAGAGATTCTCTCCTCCTTTGCCCCTACCCTCACTCTCAATGTGCTCTCTCTCTCTCTCTAAAATAAACAAATAAGTGCTAAAATGTACACGTACAATCTTACCCTTCTTTACTTTGTTTTTCCTAGTAAGCTCCCATGATGGTCCTCCAACCCCATCTTCTATTGTCTTTAGCTGAAGGTGGTATATAAGCTGATGGCTCAGGCCATTTCAGGGAGTTACTCAGTTTTCCTGGTTATTTCCCAAGTATACAGGAGTTATACTGTTACTAAACTTCTGTTTGCTTTTCTCCTGTTAATCTTTTTATTATAGAGGGCGTCTCAACCCAAAACCTAGATGGATAGTGGGAAAATTTTTCCTCTCCCACAAATCTTTCTGTTATTCCCCCCCCCCCAACTTTTGTCTTATTTTATTCAATATACTTGGAATAATCAGTCACAAATTTAACCTATCCTTAAAAATAGGCACTACTTACTTGAGTATAATCCCATTATGTACAAAACAAACCCCTTACATGTTCACATTTAGGTGCACAGAAAAACATAAAAAGCTATATATTATTAAATGCAAACACTAGTAACCTTTGGGAGGGTAATGTGAGGAGAGAGCATAAGGTTTAATTACAATATTTCAGTACGTTTGAATTTTTCACTACAAACATGTATTTATGGATTACTCATATGACATTTTCATATTGCCCCACAGGCCTTTGAAGCTCTGTTTATTTTTTTTTTAATCCATTTTCTCTTTCTTCTTCAAACTGGATCATTTTTACTGATCTAAGTTCAAGTTTACAGACTTTTTCTGGTTCCCCTCAATCTTTGCACAGACAGATAGGTCGAACAGCATAATATATATTTTCTTGCTTGGAGGCTGACTAATTTGCTGATACAAAATATTTTCCTTGATGTTTATTAATGGCTGCTGTTTTTTTCAAAAAGTAAAATGTTTATATCCAAGGTAAGGTTTTCATTCTGGTATCGTACAATGAAGTCATATTTTATTTTTTAGCTTCATACACATTCAATATCAACCTCTAATTTGAGTCCTCTTTGTAGAGGCTGCTACAGGCTTGAGCAATGCAATGTTGAAAGCTTCCACAACACCACCACCTGGCTGCACACAGACAGGCCCAGAATATCTCAGAATATCCATAAGCCCTACCTAGCCAATGGGCTACTTACAACCAGACACAGTTACCATAAAAAGGGAAGATTCCAAAAGTCACCATATCTCTTCACCTTCCCCCTTTAAAACAGGCCCAACCCATTGCCTCCTGGCAGACAGCCTCTCCTCTGCTGTCCTGCCCTCTGCTCCCTTGTGGTGCATTCGATCAACTTCTATCTACTTTGTTCTGATGTGGCTGGATCCTTTCGCCATTGGTGCTACTGGATTCCACCTGATCATAGCCCCACATTTGCGGGCCCCTATCCAAACAAAAGAGACACCACATTCTATGCAAACTTTTTCTCCTTCTTCTTTTTTTTTTAATTGAATTACTTTATCACTTTTTTCATTTTTTCTAAAGCTACTTAAAATTTTGTCAAAAACCTTCGGGTGTTGGTGAGTTAGAGAAACATTTCTTTCCATGCAATCAGAAAGACTAGATTTTCTTTTTGGTCTATGTAATTTTCAGGTAAGGAGAAAATTATGACATTTATATTCTAGAACACTAGCTCATTCTTGTTCACAATTCCTTCATCTAAAGATGATCTGTAATTTTTATGGCTACCCTACTCTCTTCCCCTTCCACCCACAATGTACAGTAGTAAATTATCGGTTTAGTAGTAGCTCCTGATCTTCATGGTAATTCTTCTCAACTTTATTTTTTAAGCCTGCTTTTCAGATCCCTCTCTCAGATAGGAATGTCTGTTAATCTTGTTGCATATTAAAGAATCTGCTCTTTTTTCCAAGTTCTTTGGGAGATAACCTCTTCATCCTTGGAAATTTCTGAGTGATAGAAGTCTTTTTTTTTTTTTTTATTCAAGATGTGTTTATTCAATGAATGGATAAATGGGTAAATGAATGTACACATGCTTTGGGGAATATACTCTAGCTAATGATAGTTGTTTAATAATTTAGGACTCACATAAAATAATTTCCACTTATCAAGTCCATTCTAGTTTTATGTACTAGCCTCAAAGATATAATACTCACTGCAAACAAAACAAACAGAAAATTAAAGACAGAAAAAAAATGTAGAAGTTGAGCTAAAAAAAGAAATGCTAAATTAATTTCACACTATTATTCAATTAGCTGACTCTATATTTTAATACAGCAGAAAGCGTCAGTTATAGAAAATCTATAAGGTAGAGGCACTAGCTGAGACTTAGAGTGTAGTGTTAAGCATAAAGTTTTTGGACTAGTGGACCAAATAGCAAATTATTTAGGAAAAGCCAGGTTTAGGACTTTATTGAAATAAACAGATTTGGGATTTGCTATGATTTCCACAATATTCACTCCCATTACAGGGAAGTTATTTTCATGTGGAAAATTAGGAGAGACTTCCTCGTGTCTACCACAGAACATGTTTGATAAATAATTGGCTCTTCTTTCACTTCTTTCCTATCGCCATATCAACAAATTTACAGTTAAAAATATAATTGCAGGTTATGGAAAGAAAACAGGCAAAAATGATCCACTAATCATATACAAGCACAACTTCTTAGGCTATTTTGAGGCTGCTTCCTCTACACTACCAAAAAATCACAGTGGAAGAGTGAGACACCCATAAAGCTTATAGAAGGGAAGCAAACATGATATAAACTGAGTGACAGAAGTCTCATGTAATCAGGGAGACCTATGGAGGACTGGTCCACCACATCTGAGTTTATGCTAATGAATTCACTCACAATGGTGACAGGCCGGAAAGACCAACCACGTGGGAGCCAGGTAATATAAACCTAAACTTCTCCAGGGAGAAAGGAAGGGCTGGAGCTTGGGTTCAGTCACATGACCAGTGATTCAAGGAATCTTATAAACATAATGAAACTTCAATCAAAGCTCAGGACACTAAAGCTTGGGTGAACTTCCTGGTTCATAAACACAACAATGGCTGAGAGGGTAACTCCTACTCTTTTGATGGAGCAAGAGCACAGAAATTCAGACTTCTGAACAATCCCAGACCTTTCCCATGTGTCTCTTCATTTGGCTCGTCCTGATTTATATCCTTAAAAATATAACTGTAATTGTGAATATATTAGCACTTTTCTGAGTGCTATAAGGTATTCTAACAAATTATTAAATCTGGATGGGTTGTGGGAACCAATTATTATAGACAGTTTGTCAATGTGGGTGACCTGGGGACTCTCAAATTTGTGGCTGGCATATGAAGTGAGGACAGTCTGTTGGGGACTCACCTAATTTGTGTACTCTGTGCTAAATCTAGGTGATTAGAATCAAAGTGGCATTGTAGTATTGCAGTCTGTGAGTCATTTTCATAATTACTAAATTTTACTGGAAAGATGTGTTACAATCCTTATGTATAAGCCTTATATTTTTTACTCACAGTTGTTACTTATGAGAGTAAAATGGAAAAGTGTACTTAAGGCACATTCAATGTCTGGCATTTAATATATATTCAGCGAGTGGGAAACGTTTTTATTTTTATAAGTGATTAGCAAAAATTAGGGCTCGCAAGACATCAATCCCCACCTCTTTTGGAGGCATGGAAGATTGACAGTATTGACAACAACATGGCAGATTATTCTGCTCATCTATTTGCAAAAGGTTGAGCTGTTCTGAATTTAGAGCTTTGAATTCATTCAAGTTGTATATTCTGATCACCTGCATGCATTATAAAGTTAAATGAGAACTTATGTAAGTATATAAAATGAGGTATTTCTTAGTTTGGTAAAGATAATGAAATTGAAATATACATTATTCTCACTGAAACTTTGAGTGCAGGGTAACAATAAAGAAAACAGAAAATCTTCTTCAGAACACACAGCAATTATTGCCATGAACTAGATTTACAGTGGATTGCTAAAATTAGTGTGCAGAAGTTTGAGCAGAAGCAGAACGCTTGTCTCAAAGACCTATGCCTCAAAGATTTCTCCCATGAGGCATGATGACTAGATGCAAAGTGAAATTGGAAATTTGCTCCTGGAATAAAGAGGGGACAACTGGTGGAAAAATTACTGAAGTTCCAATAAATTTTGTTGTTTACTTAGTAGTGTTATACCAAAGTTAATCTCCTGGTTTTGATCATTGTTCTATGACTATTTAAGATGTTAACATGAGGGAAAGCTGGGGTGGATATATGCAAAAACTCAGTATTATGATAGCAACATTATGTAATTCTAGAATTATCTCACCATTTGGAACATTTTTTAAAGGCAAAGCTTATTTCTGGTTGCTTTGTGCAGGGGTAAGAACATTGACTCCAAAGGACACAGGGAACTTTTGGGAATGATGAAAGACGAAGAGGTGGATGACTCTATTGGTCAAGGTCCCTACACAGGGTTTCCTCAAACAGCCGATTAAATCACTCTCAATTGTATACTTATACAACAGGGAAATGAGAAACTGGCAGTTGTGTGGAGTTACTAGATCTCACTATAAGGAGAATTTTACACAAATTCACTTTTACTCTTATCTCCATCTGTCCCCACTAAAACTGAATAACTATGATTTTGAGGTATCATGTATCAATGTCAACTCAGATCTTTGTATTGAAAATCCTTAAAATGCTTGAATATTTTCCTTTCCCATATAAATTTTAGTTCATTGACTTTTCCTAGTTATTACCACAAGTGTGAAGGTCCTTTAACATCTTTCTCAACCCAATGGAAGCAGACATCATCCAGTTTTTTTAACAAAATATCTTTGCATACCAAAGGTTCCTAACTGGTCAACTATCTCAGTGTTCAGTGTTAAAGGTCTCTGAATTTGCTATGTCTTCCTTTTGCTCCTGATTTTTCTATGCATGTTCTGTTAATAAAAATTCCACATCTGGTCTATGCTCTTTCAAAATTTGGTCTCTCATACTGTCTGCTCCAGTTTATATCAATAACTTTTATAGTAGGGTATAACTGAAGCTTACCTATATCATTTGGTAGTTGTATATTTCGAAAGAAGCACACTTGCCTAAGTTAATTTAAGTAGTCTCTTGGTTCTCCTTGCTGCCTTTTAAATATTCCTTCTCCGATTCCTTACTAGTTGGCTAAGAAGAAAGATACACAAAATGGTCTCCACAACTCAGAGAATCATTGATTACCTTTACTGTATATGAACTATATAAGCTTAGGGAAATATTCTTATCTATTAAGTGAGGATAAAAATAGATCTCTTTAAATGATGTTATGATTTAAATATACTGTATATGATAAGTGTTGACTACATATCATATTTGATTTTTAGGATGTACATTTTTCACATTTTAAGACCTCAGAAGAGATTAGAATTAATTTTACATGGTGGGATGTTTAAGGTTTCTGCTAGCCAACTCACATGTGTCATTTGTTTTTATGGAAAAATGTATTATTACCCTCTAGTAAAATAATAAAAATATATATCAATATATGTTTGATTCAGTAATACACAGAACAAGATAGAATCAGACTATAAATACAGAGAACTGATGGTTGCCAGAGGGGAAGAGAATGGGGGAATGGGCAAATAGGTAAAGGGGAATGGGGCTTCCAGTTATGAGATGAATAAGTCACAGGAATAAAAGGCACAACATAAGGGATATAGTCAATGGTACCGTATTAGTGTTGTGTGGTGAGCATAGCATATTATACAGAGGTTGAATCACTATGTTGCACACCTGAAACTAATAGAACATTGTGTTTCAAAACACTCAAAAAATTAATTAAAAAGTACAAGATGCTTGTAATAGCTGAGAATTTTTTTTTTATGTCTCCAAGGATATACAAGGCAAATTCGAATGGACTAAACAAAGAAAGGATTTTTTGACACTCAGAAATGAAACTTTAGAGGCTGGATTATCATTGGACCCAGCTTCATCTGGTAGTTAAAGTGATACCAACAAGGGGCAAGGATCTCTTTGTCTTTCACCTCAGCCTTCCTAGGATAGACATGCACTGTATAATATTTTTGGTACCTTCCTATCCACCCTATCCACCCTTCCTATCCACCCTATCACTATACACCATACCCAAACTAAGTGGTGATTTCAAGATGTTCCCTTATGGTATAAAAATGATTGCAGCCAAGTTGATGGTTACCAGAGAGGAGGTGGGTGGGGGCAATGTGTGAAATAGGTGATGGGAATTCAAGAGTACATTTATGATGAGCACTGAATAATGTATAGAACTGTTGAATCACTATAATGTACAGTTGAAGCTAATAAACACTGCATGTTAACTATATTGTAATTAAAATTAAAACAATAAAACTTGAACAAATGATTGAGGCTCTGAAATGATCATAGCATGACACTGATGTTCTTTCATAGAAACCAGAATAAATGTCACCTTACTAGTTTGTTGATATGGCTTGCTTCCCTTCCTGGAGCCATTTATTTTGACTAGGAAAATGGGCTGTACTGATTAAGGTAAGTCAGGGTTGCTCTAGAACTAACATTGGTGTAAATCCCACACAAAATTTAGTAAATTCATTGATACATTTATTTTATTCCCATTACTCTTTGAAAGCACTCTAATCGAGGTTATCAAGTACTTCTATACAGTTAATTTGTAGTCAGCTAATTTATAGTCCTCATCTGATTTGAATATTCAGCATAATTCCTTAAAGTTTATTATCCCTCCTTCTACAAATACTTGTTTACTAAATTTTCAAGTCAAAACATTTTCCTGGTTTTCTCCCTATCATACTGGATGCAACTTCTTAGGCTCAATGAAAGTTGGTTGTTTTGATTTTCAGAAAAAGTAGTTGCAGTGACAGCTTTTGCACATTTTTCTAAATGACAATTGTTTAGAGAGCCTTAAGGTTAGGTCTGTGATCCTCTCTGTCATCCATTTATGCTTATTCTACAGGAGACTTCATGTGGTATCATTGCTTTAAATATTACCTCAGCACTAATGAGTCCCAAATGCACATAACCATCCCTGACCTCACTCTTAAACTGCAGATACAGCCAATAGCTGGCGTGACAAATTCACCTGGAAAATAATCATGTTTTAAGCTCAATATAACAAAGATTTAATTCTGTGTTTTCACCATCTAAAATGGACTCCCATCTTCAGTATTACTTCAATAGATAAATATCATTAACATTCACTCATCAGCTCAGGGACAGAACCAAAATTCTAATTTGTAAATCCTAGTGACTCTATAATCAAAATACATTCTAAGTCCTACTGCAAATCCTGCTTGTCCAGAATTCACTCTAGTCAGCATCATCATTTCCTTGGATGAAGTCAACTGATCCCTCCTGAACAACTTGTAGAGTGTATTCTATAAAGAGCAGCCAGTATGGGGCGCCTGGGTGGCTCAGTGGGTTAAAGCCTCTGCCTTTCGCTCAGGTCATGATCCCAGGATCCTGGGATCGAGCCCCGCATCGGGCTCTCTGCTTGGCAGGGAGCCTACTTCCTCCTCTCTCTCTCTCTGCCTTCCTCTCTCCCTACTTGTGATCTCTATCTGTCAAATACATAAATAAAATCTTTAAAAAAAAAAAAAAAAGAGCAGCCAGTATAACCATTAAAAAATGTGTGTCAGGGGCGCCTGGGTGGCTCAGTGGGTTAAGCCTCTGCCTTCGGCTCAGGTCATGATCTCAGGGTCCTGGGATTGAGCCCCACATCGGGTTCTCTGCTCAGCGGGGAGCCTGCTTCCCTTCCTCTCTCTCTGCTTGCCTCTCTGCCTGCTTGTGATTTCTCTCTGTCAAAAAAAAAAAAAAATGTGTGTCAGATGATGTCATGTTTCTGCTCCAAATCTTCCAGTGGCTTCCTAATCATGTTTAGAGTAAATCTAAAGTAATTATTATAGCCTACAAGCAATTATATGATCTGCACTCTTTTTTAGTATTATTCCTTATTTCCTGTGCTATAACCATATTGAGCTTAAATAATTTTTCCTTGTATCATTGTTGAATAAGGCAACCATAATTATCCCCACCATTTACAGATATACAGTAATATATATAGTAATCTGATGGGAAATTATACTTTTTGACTACTACATAAAAGTGCAAGGCACAATATACATTTCACTAAATTTTCACAATAACCATAGGAAGTTGGTATAATTATAATTACCTATAGCTAATAAAAAATTGAAAACATGATTTAATTACAGATCTTTATTTTAAATGATTCCTTTTCCATCATTCCATGATTACCAGTAACTGAACTACTTTTATTACAGTGTATTGTTTCCTTTTAATGGCCTTTGTAACCGCCACTAAAATAAAATGCCAATTTTCTGGAAGTATATATTCAACCCTCTACTACAACTTCTTCTCTTTCTCCTCCTACCCCTCCTCCTCTTCCTTCTTTTTTTTTTAGAAACATAAAGCCATATTTAATTTTTTTAAAGAGTAAAAATATTCATTATTTAAGAAAAAAAATCTTTCTTCTAGTCTCTTGTGAGAGAAAGGAATTATGAAGAGGGCAAAAATTATTAGTGATATTCTACCTATGTAATTCACTTTCAGAACTGAAAAATCTTCCTGTTCCCATTCATTTTACACCAAGAGAAATCTTGGAGCCTTTTATGTCAGCTTTGCAAGGACTGGTCAATTGCTCTCCATGAAGTGACCATCGGTAGTTTTACAGCTGTGAACAAATGTTGCTAATAGTGACATCAAACTCAGCTGTCAGTTTTAATGGCTTCTTCAATACCATTTGGTTTTGCGAGTGCTTCTCGAGGTCAGAGGACACTGTTCTTCATTTCTCTCTTGTGGGAGAGAGAAACACACCCCAAAAGATGCAATGCTCTGCTTCTAACCCAAAAGCACTGAGATTTTCCTCTCTGGCTGCAGAACAATCCTGTTGTCCATCCACAAAACTGACCTTTTCCACCCAGGGTTCTAATCGCTTTTCTTGAAGCTGAAGGGAAAGGAAAAGCTACCTCAGATGCTTCCTGTGTCTTCCTAAAGTTTGGTTACAGTATGGATCACATAAAGTTCTCTATGTCTTATGACCATTTTTAGAATTTTAAAATTTAGTGACCGAGTCAGTTAAGTAACAGACTCTTGATTTCAGCACAGGTCATGACCTCAGGGTCCTAAGATTGAGTCCTGTGGGGGGCTCACACTAAACAGAGTCTGCTTGAGATTCTCTCCTTCTTCTTCTGCCTCTCCCCCACCACCCCTAAAATAGATAAAGAAATCTTTACAAAAGATTGTCTTTTTTTTTCACTTTTATTTTCATTCTTTTCAGCGTAACAGTATTCATTGTTTTTGCACCACACCCAGTGCTCCATGCAATAGTGCCCTCCCTATTACCCACCACCTGGTTCCCCAACCTCCCACCCCCCGCCCCTTCAAAACCCTCAGGTTGTTTTTCAGAGTCCATAGTCTCTCATGGTTCATCTCCCCTTCCAATTTCCCTCAACTCCTTTTTCCTCTCCATCTCCCCATGTCCTCCATGTTATTTGTTATGCTCCACAAATAAGTGAAACCATATGATACTTGACTCTCTCTGCTTGACTTATTTCACTCAGCATAATCTCTTCCAGTCCCATCCATGTTGCTACAAAAGTTGGGTATTCATCCTTTCTGATGGAGGTATAATACTCCATCGTGTATATGGACCACATCTTCCTTATCCATTCATCTGTTGAAGGGCATCATGGTTCTTTCCACAGTTTGATGACCGTGGCCATTGCTGCTATAAACATTGGGGTACAGATGGCCCTTCTTTTTTTTTATTCCATTTATTTTTTCAGCGTAACACTATTCATTGTTTTTGCACAACACCCAGTGCTCCATGCAAAACGTGCCCTCCCCATTACCCACCACCTGTTCCCCCAACCTCCCACCCCTGACCCTTCAAAACCCTCAGGTTGTTTTTCAGAGTCCATAGTCTCTTATGGTTCGCCTCCCCTTCCAAATTTTTTTTTTAAATAAACATATAATGTATTTTTATCCCCAGGGATACAGGTCTGTGAATCGCCAGGTTAACACACTTCACAGCACTCACGATAGCACATACCCTCCCCAATATCCATAGCCCCCTCCCCCTCTCCCAATCCCACCTCCCCCCAGCAACCCCCAGTTTGTTTTGTGAGATTAAGAGTCATTTATGGTTTGTCTCCCTCCCAATCCCATCTTGTTTCATTTATTCTTCTCCTATCCCCCTAACCCCCCATGTTGCTTCTCCATGTCCTCATATCAGGGAGATCATATGATAGTTGTCTTTCTCCGATTGACTTATTTCACTAAGCATGATAGGCTCTAGTTCCATCCACGTCATTGCAAATGGCAAGATTTCATTTCTTTTGATGGCTACATAGTATTCCATTGTGTATATATACCTTTTCTTCTTTATCCATTCATCTGTTGATGAACATCTAGGTTCTTTCCATAGTGTGGCTATTGTAGACATTGCTGCTATAAACATTCGGGTACACGTGCCCCTTCGGATCACTATGTTTGTATCTTTAGGGTAAATACCCAGTAGTGCGATTGCTGGGTCATAGGGTAGTTCTATTTTCAACATTTTGAGGAACCTCCATGCTGTTTTCCAGAGTGGTTGCACCAGCTTGCATTCCCACCAACAGTGGAGAAGGGTTCCCCTTTCTCCACATCCTCTCCAGCATCTGTCATTTCCTGACTTGTTAATTTTAGCCATTCTGACTGGTGTGAGGTGATATCTCATTGTGGTTTTGATTTGTATTTCCCTGATGCCGAGTGACGTGGAGCACTTTTTCATGTGTCTGTTGGCCATCTGGATGTCTTCTTTGCAGAAATGTCTGTTCATGTCCTCTGCCCATTTCTTGATTGGATTGTTTGTTCTTTGGGTGTTGAGTTTGCTAAGTTCCTTATAGATTTTGGATACTAGCCCTTTATCTGATATGTCGTTTGCAAATATCTTCTCCCATTCTATCAGTTATCTTTTGGTTTTGTTAACTGTTTCCTTTGCTGTGCAAAAGCTTTTGATCTTGATGAAATCCCAATAGTTCATTTTTGCCCTTGCTTCCCTTGCCTTTGCCGTTGTTCCTAGGAAGATGTTGCTACGGCTGAGGTCGAAGAGGTTGCTGCCTGTGTTCTCCTCAAGGATTTTGATGGATTCCTTTCTCACATTGAGGTCCTTCATCCATTTTGAGTCTATTTTCGTGTGTGGTGTAAGGAAGGGGTCCAATTTCATTTTTCTGCATGTGGCTGTCTAATTTTCCCAGCACCATTATTGAAGAGGCTGTCTTTTTTCCATTGGACATTCTTTCCTGCTTTGTCGAAGATTAGTTGACCATAGAGTTGAGGGTCGATTTCTGGGCTCTCTATTCTGTTCCACTGATCTATGTGTCTCTTTTTGTGCCAGTACCATGCTGTCTTGATGATGACAGCTTTGTAATAGAGCTTGAAGTCCGGAATTGTGATGCCACCAACTTTGGCTTTCTTTTTCAATATTCCTTTGTCTATTCGAGGTCTTTTCTGGTTCCATATAAATTTTAGGATTATTTGTTCCATTTCTTTGAAAAAAAATGGATGGTATTTTGATAGGGATTGCATTAAATGTGTAGAATGCTTTAGGTAGCATAGACATTTTCACAATATTAATTCTTCCAATCCAGGAGCATGGAACATTTTTCCATTTTTTTGTGTCTTCCTCAATTTCTTTCATGAGTACTTTATAAATTTCTGTGTATAGATTCTTAGCCTCTTTGTTAGGTTTATTCCTAGGTATCGTATAGTTTTGGGTACAATTGTAAATGGGATTGACTCCTTAATTTCTCTTTCTTCTGTCTTGTTGTTGGTGTACAGAAATGTAACTGATTTCTGTGCATTGATTTTCTATCCTGACACTTTACTGAATTCCTGTACAAGTTCTAGCAGTTTTGGAGTGGAGTCTTTTGGGTTTTCCACATATAGTATCATATCATCTGCGAAGAGTGATAGTTTTACTTCTTCTTTACCAATTTGGATGCCTTTAATTTCTTTTTGTTGTTTGATTGCTGAGGCTAGGACTTGTAGTACTATGTTGAATAGCAGTGGTGATAATGGACATCCCTGCCGTGATCCTGACCTTAGCAGAAAAGCTTTCAGTTTTTCTCCTTTGAGAATGATATTTGTGGTGGGTTTTTCATAGATGGCTTTGATAATATTGAGGTATGTGCCCTCTGTCCCTACACTTTGAAGAGTTTTGATCAGGAAGGGATGCTGTACTTTGTCAAATGCTTTTTCAGCATCTATTGAGAGTATCATATGGTTCTTGTTCTTTCTTTTATTAATGTGTTCTATCACATTGATTGATTTGCGGATGTTGAACCAACCCTGCAGCCCTGGAATAAATCCCACTTGATCGTGGTGAATAATCCTTTTAATGTACTGTTGAATCCTATTGGCTAGTATTTTGGCAAGAATTTTTGCGTCTGTGTTCATCAAGGATAATGGTCTCTAGTTCTCTTTTTTGGTGGGATCCTTGTCTGCTTTTGGGATCAAGGTGATGCTGGCCTCATAAAATGAGTTTGGAAGTTTTCCTTCCATTTCTATTTTTTGGAACAGTTTCAGGAGAATAGAAATGAGTTCTTCTTTAAATGTTTGGTAGAATTCCCCTGGGAAGCCGTCTGGCCCTGGGCTTTTGTTTGTTTGGAGATTTTTGATGACTGTTTCAATCTCCTTACTGGTTATGGGCCTGTTCAGGTTTTCTATTTCTTCCTGGTTCAGTTGTGGTAGTTTATATGTCTCTAGGAATGCATCCATTTCTTCCAGATTGTCAAATTTGTTGGCGTAGAGTTGCTCACGGTATGTTCTTATAATTGTCTGTATTTCTTTGGTGTTAGTTGTGATCTCTCCTCTTTCATTCATGATTTTATTTACTTGGGTCCTTTCTCTTTTCTTTTTGATGAGTCTGGCCAGGGGTTTATCAATCTTATTGATTCTTTCAAAGAACCAGCTCCTAGTTTCATTGATTTTTTCTATTGTTTTTTTGGTTTCTATTTCATTGATTTCTGCTCTGATCTTTATGATTTCTCTTCTCCTGCTGGGTTTAGGGTTTCTTTCTTGTTCTTTCTCCAGCTCCTTTACATGTAGGGTTAGGTTGTGTACTTGAGACCTTTCTTGTTTCTTGAGAAAGGCTTGTACCGCTATATATTTTCCTCTCAGGACTGCCTTTGCTGTGTCCCACAGATTTTGAACTGTTGTGTTTTCATTATCATTTGTTTCCATGATTTTTTTCAATTCTTCTTTAATTTCCTGGTTGACCCATTCATTCTTTAGAAGGATGCTGTTTAGTCTCCATGTATTTGGGTTCTTTCCAGCTTTCCTCTTGTGATTGAGTTCTAGCTTCAGAGCTTTGTGGTCTGAAAATATGCAGGGAATGATCCCAATCTTTTGATACTGGTTGAGACCTGATTTGTGACCCAGGATGTGATCTATTCTGGAGAATGTTCCATGTGCACTAGAGAAGAATGTGTATTTTGTTGCTTTGGGATGAAATGTTCTGAATATATCTGTGATGTCCATCTGGTCCAGTGTGTCATTTAAGGCCTTTATTTCCTTGTTGATCTTTTGCTTGGACGATCTGTCCATTTCAGTGAGGGGAGTGTTAAAGTCCCCTACTATTATTGTATTATTATTGATGTGTTTCTTTGATTTTGTTATTAATTGGTTGATATAGTTGGCTGCTCCCACGTTAGGGGCATAGATATTTAAAATTGTTAGATATTCTTGTTGGACAGACCCTTTGAATAGGATATAGTGTCCTTTCTCATCTCTTATTATAGTCTTTGGCTTAAAATCTAATTGATCTGATATAAGGATTGCCACCCCAGCTTTCTTCTGATGCCCAGTAGCATGGTAAATTGTTTTCCACCCCCTCACTTTAAATCTGGAGGTGTCTTCGCGTCTAAAATGAGTTTCTTGTAGGCAACATACTGATGGGTTTTGTTTTTTTATCCATTCTGACACCCTGTGTCTTTTGATTGGGGCATTTAGCCCATTAACATTCAGGGTAACTATTGAGAGATATGAATTTAGTGCCATTATTAGTCTGTAAGTTGACTCTTACTGTATGTTGTCTCTGTACCTTTCTGATCTACTACTTTTAGGCTCTCTCTTTGCTTAGAGGACCCCTTTCAATATTTCCTGTAGAGCTGGTTTGGTGTTTGCAAATTCTTTCAGTTTCTGTTTGTCCTGGAAGCTTTTGATCTCTCCTTCTATTTTCAATGATAGCCTAGCTGGATAGAGTATTCTTGGCTGCATGTTTTTCTCGTTTAGCACTCTGAATATATCATGCCAGCTCTTTCTGGCCTGCCAGGTCTCTGTGGATAAGTCTGCTGCCAATCTAATATTTTTACCATTGTATGTTACAGACTTCTTTTCCTGGGCTGCTTTCAGGATTTTCTCTTTGTCGCTAAGACTTGTAAATTTTACTATTAGGTGACGGGGTGTGGACCTATTCTTGTTGACTTTGAGGGGGGTTCTCTGCATCTCCTGGATTTTGATGCTTGTTCCCTTTGCCATATTAGGGAAATTCTCTCCAATGATTCTCTCCAATACACCTTCTGGTCCCCTCTCTGTTTCTTCTTCTTCTGGAATCCCAATTATTCTAATGTTGTTTCGTCTTATGGTGGCACTTATCTCTCGATTCTCCCCTCATGGTCCAGTAGCTGGTTGTCCCTCTTTTGTTCGGCTTCTTTATTCTCTGTCATTTGGTCTTCTATATCACTAATTCTTTCTTCTGCCTCATTTATCCTAGCAGTGAGAGCCTCCATTTTTGATTGCACCTCATTAATAGCTTTTTTTATTTCAACTTGGTTAGATTTTAGTTCTTTAATTTCTCCAGAAAGGGCTTTAATATCTCCAGAGAGGGTTTCTCTAATATCTTCCATGCCTTTTTCGAGCCCAGCTAGAATGTTCAGAATCGTCATTCTGAACTCTTGATCTGACATATTACCAATGTCTGTGTTGATTAGGTCCCTAGCCTTCGGTACTGTCTCTTATTCTTTTGTTTGTGGTGGTTTTCTCCACCTTGTCATTTTGTCCAGATAAGAGGATATGAAGGAGCAAATAAACTACTAAAAGGGTGGCAAAGACCCCAGAAAAATGCGCTGTAACCAAATCAGAAGAGACCCGTAATTGTGGGGGGGAGAAGGGATAAAAACAGGTTCAGGAAAAAAAAAAGAAAAAAATTTAAAAAATAAAACAAATAAAGAAAAAATATAAAAAAGAAAGAAAAAATATATATATTTAGATAAACTAGTCAAAAAACGTTAAAAAAGAAAAGGGTAAAAGTTTTAAAAAATTTAGCAGAAGAAGAAAAAAGAAAAAAGAAAAAAAATTGAAAAAAGAAAAAAAAAAATTGAAGTAGCCACAAGACTAAAGAATCATGGGGAGAAAGCCATGAGTTCCATGCTTTGCTTTCTCCTCCTCTGGAATTGCTCTGCTGTCTTAGGAATTGAACCTACTTTCCTTGATAGATGAACTTCGTCCTGGCTGGATATTTTGTTGATCTTCTGGGGGAGGGGCCTGTTGTAGTGACTCTCAAGTGTCTTTGCCCGAGGCGGGATTGCACCGCCCTTACCGGCGGCCGGACTAAGTAATCGGCTCGGGTTCCCTTTTGGGAGCTTCTGTTCCCTGAACGCTTTCCGTAGAGTTCCGGAGGACAGGAATGAAAATGGCGGCCTCCCAGTCTCCGGCCCGGAGGAGCCGAGAGCCTGGGGCCCCACTCCTCAGTGCGCCCCCAGAGGACAGCACCCAATCACTCCCGTATCCCCAGCCTCTAGCCACGCTCCGAGCTCACCCAGCCCGCGATCAGTTCAAGGTAACCCCGAGCTGAGAGTTCAGTCCTCGGCTCTGTCTCTGCAGCTGGCTTCTCTGTTCTAATACCTGCGAGCTCTCCGACACTCTGACACCCCCGATCCTTCTGTGACCTTCCGGGACCTGGGGCCACGCTGACCCCACATGGGCTTCACCCTTGTTTAGCCTCTGGAGCAATGTCCCTCAGTGGAACAGACTTTTAAAAGTCCTGATTTTGTGCTCCGTTCCTCCGCCGCTTGCCGGGAGCCGGCCCCTCCCCCTGCGGTCTATCTTCCCGTCGTTTTAGATTCACTTCTCCGCCAGTCCTACCTTTCAGAAAGTGGTTGATTTTCTGTTTCTAGAGTTGCTGTTCTTCTTCTCTTCGCTCTCCCGTTGGATTTGTAGGTGTTTGCAATGTTTAGATAAGCTATCGAGCTGATCTCCTGCTACCTGATGTAGTCTCAGGCTGCTACTTCTCCGCCATCTTGACTCCTCCCCCTGACTATTTCAAGTATATCATTATAATTAGATTCTTTCTTGACTTATGAGAAAATATTAGACCTTTTGCTAACTTCCCCAGTTTATTGTATGCTTTTTACTGATTTGAAAGTGTTAGGATTTACAATGTAAGTTGGCTTTGCAGTGTATGAAGGTTCTTCTTAGACTGACCACTGAAATAATTTTTAGTGGCAAAATACAGTTGCTAATTTCCTTGATTAGACTCTTTGAGGACGTGAGGTTTTAACACAACAGGCCTTTAAAAAAATTCTTCATATGATCTTCAATACAGGTCACACGGTCTGACCAGGTGAATGAAGTGTGTACTTATACAATGATTTCATTGTGAATATGCTTGTGTGTGAGAAAGCAAGGTCGAGGTGAAGGACAACTGATGAAAAGAGATCAGATTCTCTGTGTGGTAATGGAGGTAATTAATTGTAAATACTAAATAGTTAAATAATGTAAGTTTACTACAATATAAGCATATTAATTTAGAGGTCATTTGGTTCAATTAAAGTATTTTGTAATTTCTTTTACCCAATTAAAATTTATGTCTGCTGTTGAAGGTCAAGTATTTGAACATGTATTGGTTATCTTATTTGTAGATTTCTAATGAAATTCTATTGAGCTTAGAGAACATACTCTGTATTATTTTAATATATAAAAACTGATTTCATCTTTTTAAAAATGAAGATTATAGTCTACCTTTGTAAACATACAATATGCATCTGAAAAACGGGGTATTCTGCCTTTTTTTAGGTAGTGTTCTGTATGTATCAGTTAAGTCAAGGTGATTCATACTGTTCTTAAGATCTGTGTCTTTGCTCATTTTTTTTTGTCCAGTTGTTTTCTCAATTGCTGAGGAAGATGTTTAAATCTCAGTGATGATTGTGGTATTGCCCATTTTTATTTCTTTTTAATTTTGTCAATTGTTGTTTTATGAATTCTGAAGCTCTACTTTTCTACATCTGTTTTTGGCTCCTCCTATTTCTGTCTTTATACTTCATTTGAGAGCTTTAGAACTCCTTTTTAATATTTCTGTTGATGTTATAATTTTTGCCATAGGGATTAAAATTCAACTGTTTAGACTTCCATACTCTACTTATAAGAAATAAAGTCAAACTTCATACAAAATATAGACATCCAGTAAGTTTGTAGTCCCATATATTCATTCATTCTTTACATTATAGTTACATGTATTATATCTAAATATGTCACAAATCTCATAAGACAATTTTATGATTTTAGTTTTAAGAGTTTTACAAAGGAACAAAGAAGGACAGGCCAGAATATGTAATCTTTTGTTTTTTCTCCAGATACTATTTCCAATGCATTTGTGTTCTCTTCTGAGGATATCTGCATTTCCATTTGATATAATTTCCCTTTCACCTGAAAAAATCATTTAGCCTTCCGCATAGTACAAGTCTTCTGGCTGAAAATTCTCCTCCATTTCCTTTCCTAAAAATGCTATATTTCATCTTTCAACTTGAATTATATTTTTTGCTGGAGATAGAATCTGAGATAACCTTTTCCCCCTGTTGTTGTTTGTTTGTCTCTATGGTTTTTAAAATGTTCCACTATCCTCTGACATCCTTGGTATCTGATGAAAGACCAGTCTTTGGTCATAACCTTGTTTCTCTATATGTAATGTGTTATTTTCCTCTTTCTTTTTCCAATATTTTTTCTTTATCTTGGTTTCATTCTGATGTGCCTCAGCATGAATGACTTTGTGTTTATTCTGCTTGATGTTCATATATCATCACATATATGGGATTCCCCAGTGTTCTTGAAATCTCTCTCCCTCTCACACTCAATATTATTTAATAGGACTTGGGGCTCTGTTCACTGTTTACACAAAATAATTTCACTCCTTCTGACTTCAGCTGCACTTACCCTTGTCTCAGTCATGTCCATTAAGCCTTTAAGTCCTTTAGGTTTTGTGTGTTTTGTTTTGTTTTTTTAACATTGTATTTTCAATTTTAGAACTTCTCTGTCCTTTTTTTTTTCATTGTTTTTATTTCTGCTGACACTTCCAGTTATTCTGCTAAAGTTTTATGCATAAAAAGCACATTTTGTTTTACTTCATTGAAGATAGATACAATATTCACTTTAACATTTTTAAAATCAGTTTCAACATCTGATTTATCTCTTGATCAAACTCAATTGATTTTCTTTTCTCTTGAAAGTATAATTCATTTTCTCGGTTCTTGGTTTATTGGCTAAATTTTTTATTGCATCCCTGAACTCCGTGAAAGTTAGGTAGTGGACATTCTGGATTCTGTGTCTTTTCTGTGACAAATATTATTTTGTTTGTTTTAGCAAATACTTTTCTTGCGTGAGGTTCAAGAGCACTCTCTTTGCTACTCTGGTCTTACGTCAGATCTTTCATCTTTAGCTGGAATGCCTAGGTCCGTTCTGCACACATGTAGTTCAAGAGTCATTTGATCAAAGGGTACAAACTTCCAGTTATAAGATGGGTAAGTTCTGGGGTATACAGCATGGTGATTGTAATTAATAATGCTATGTTACATACTTGAAAGTTGCTGTATGTTCTTACCACACATGCATGCAATAGGTAATTATGTGAGCTGATGGTGGTGTTGACCAACCTTTTTATGGTAATCATCGTGGTTAATTATGGTTAATCAATTTGGCTAATTATGATAATGATTTTATGTTAATCAACCATTATATAGTAATCATTTCACAGTGTGTATGTGTATCAAATCATCATGTTATACACTCTAAACTTATACCATGTTATATGTCAATTATATATTAGGAAAATGGGAAAAAGATTTAAAGATTTTATTTATTTACCTGAGAGAGCCCAAGCACAAGTGGGGGGCCGAGGCAGAAGAAGAAGGAGATGTAGATTCCCTGCTGAACAGAGAGTCTGAATCAGGGCTTAATCCCAGCACCCCGAGATCATGACATGAGCCAAAGGCAGATATTTAACTGGCTGAGCCACCTAGGTGCCCCTGGGAAAAAAAAATTAAAAAGAAAGAAAATCATCTATAGGCAAAAACAAAAAAAGTTAGGAATAGAGCAAAATTATAAATCTTCAATGAGTAGAAAGAAGGGTATGGTAAAGAAAATATATTAATGAAAGAGAAAAAGAGAAAAAAACAAAAGCAAAAGCTAATCTATTGGAAAGATTAATAAACTCATTCTGTAGCATGGTTTTAAGAAAAAAGGGAAGATACAAATAAACATAATTAAGTTTTTTAAAAAAGCAAATAGATACAGAAATAGAACATATTTTAAAGAATAAAGTGGTATCTTAAATAGCATAGTGCCAAAAAAATTTGAAAAAAAAATGGGTAGTCTAGACACATAAATTACTATAATTGACTAAGGAAAAACTAGATACATGAGATTTATTTATTAAGAAATTATTCATTAAATTGAATCTGCATTCAAAATTTTCTTGTTACAAAAAAGAACCAGCCAACAAATTTTCTTGAAGAGATCTATCAAACCTTCCAGGAACAGAGAATTGCTGTGCTATATCAACTGTTAACTGAAAACAGCAAATGGAAGAAAGCTCCCTATATCATTTCATGAGGCTAATAACATCTTGATAGCAAAAGCAGACAGGTAGTATTAGAAAGAAAATTTAAAAGGCACACTTCATTCTTTCTTTCTTTTTTTTTTTTTTTAAGATTTTATTTATTTCTCAGAGAGAGAGAAAGAGAGACCACAAGCAGGGGGAGCAGCCGGCAGAGGGAGAATCCCAGGACCCGGGGATCAGGACCTGAGCTGAAGGCAGACACTTAACTGACTAAACACCCAGAAGTCCCACGGGCACATCTCATTCTTGAGCATACATTAAAAAATCATAGATATGGGGTGCCTGGTGGCTCAGTGGGTTAAAGCCTCTGCCTTCCGCTCAGGTCATGATTCCAGGGCCCTGGGATTGAGCCCCACATCAGGCTCTCTGCTCAGCAGGGAGCCTGCTTCCCCCCTCTCTCTCTGCCTGACTCTCTGCCTATTTGCGATTTCTCTCTCTGTCAAATAAATAAATAAAATCTTTAAAAAAATATCATAGATAAAGTACCAATAAATCAAACCCCTCCCCCCCAAAAAAGCGTCAACAATGTGGAACACAGATTTTGGGGATTCTCCTCTCTGACTTCGGGGATTCTCCTCTCTGACTTCGGGGATTCCCTCACTGTCTTCAGTGTTAAGGATTTCTGAGCTTCTCTCTTGTCATTCCCGAGGCCAGCTAACTTGTTCCCATATGTGTTCTCAACAACCTTACCAATGCTGCTTATGCTCAGACTAAAAGCCAGACCAATAGGAACTTAGTTATAGAGGGCTCTTGTCTCTTCTTTACCAAACAAGAGTTCACATCCACCCCCGTCCCCGCTCCAGTCTTTCTGCTTCTGTACTGCCCAGTATTTACAGGGTAACAATCATAGCTCTATTCAGATTATTTGTCTTTGAGCTGTTTAGAGATTTTGGGGTGCGTGCATGTTTGCAGGATAAATCAGAGGTGTAAGGGGACAGGGCTAAAAAAATTCTCTTGGCTTTCTCTCATTGGGATCCCTCCACCTTCTTGGACATTCACGACTCCTGACCTCACTTTTTTGGATCCCTGAGCCAGAGAGAGGAAATGGTTTGTTACATGCCCAGCCTTCTTGAGTTAGTGTAAACTTCCCATCAGAGTCTGAGTCTGTCTCTTTCAATTCACTCTTCTTTATATTTAGGAAGTTGCTTTTTATATGATGGTTGAAAAGCTTTTTCCCCAGGCAGAGGATGTATAGCAGGGTCTTATTCTGTCAAACCCAGACTGATGCTTTATCTTTGAAATCCTTCAAAAATATTTTTTTATCTTTTTTTAAAATCACTTTTTCCTGGACTATAAAATTCCACATGAATCAGGAAATGAATCTATTTTGTTTTTTTATTTTTAAAGCTTTATTGAGATATCTTTCACATATCATGAAATCAACCAATTTAAAATTTATGATATGAGGTTATTTGTACATCCAAAGAATTGTGCAACCATGACCACAATTTAATTTCAGAATACTTTCAGCACCCCAAAAAGAAACCCCATACACACTAACGCATAACCCCATATCTATTCCTTGTCCTTCATCCTAGGCACAAGCAGCCAGTAATCTACTTTCTATGTGTATGAATTTTTCTACATGGACATTTCATATAAGTGACATTCTACAATATGTGTTCTTTTTACAGGTTCCTTTCGCGGCTAAAAAAAAAAAAAAAAACGCGCGGCTAAAAAAAAAAACAAACAAACATGTTTTAAAGACTGACCCAAATTATATTTTGTGTCAGTATTTTATTCTTTATATTGCCAAATAATAACTCTTTGGGTAAATACGTAGGTTTTATTTACCAACTAGTAGTTGATGGGTAATTAGATTATTTCCACTTTTTTGCTCTTATGAATAATATTGCAATGGTATACAAGATTTCGTTTGGACTTATACTTTCATTTCTTTGGAGTATGTACTGAAAGCTAGAATTGCAGTACTGTATGGTTACTCAAACTTTAGCATTTTAAAGAACTACTAAACTATGTTTTCCAAATTAGCTACACCATTTTATATTCTTTTTTTTTTTTTAAGATTTTATTTATTTATTTTACAGACAGAGATCGCAAGTAGGCAGAGAGAGAGAGAGGAAGGGAAGCAGGCTCCCTGCTGAGCAGAGAGCCCGATGCGGGCGGGGCTCGATCCCCAGGACCCTAAGATCATGGCCTGAGCCCAAGGCAGAGGCTTAACCCACTGAGCCACCCAGGTGCCCCCACCATTTTATATTCTTATCAGCAAAGTGTGAAAGTTCTAATTTCTCCACATCTCTACTTCACTTGCTAATGTCTTGATTTTAGCCATTCTGATGGCTTGTTACTTTTTTCTTGTTACTTTTTACTTTCTTGTTGTCCATTTGTATATCTTTATAGAAATGCTATTCAAATTATTTTTGGTTGAGTTATTTGACTTTTATCATTGAGTTGTAAGAGTTCTTTATATTCTGTAAGTCCCTTCGCACATATGTGATTTGAAAATATTTTGTCCCATTCTGTGGGTTTTCACTTTCTTTTCACTTTCTCTAGGGAAGCCCTTTGAAGCACCAAAGTTTTGGTGAAGTCTAATATACATAATTTTTCTGGCAGTTTGTACTTTTGGTCCACATCTAAACAACCATTGCTTAATCCAAAGTTACAAAGATCAATTCCAGTATATTCTTTTAGGAACTTTATGGTCTTAGTTCTTACATTCAGACCTATGGTCCACTTCAGCTGATTTTTGTAGATGGTATCAAATAGGCATCCAAATTCAATATTTTAATGTAGATATTATGTTGTCCTAGTACCATTTGTTCAATGGGTTTTCTCTCTCACTGAGTTGTCCAAACAACATTGTTGAAATTGACTGACTCAATCAAAGTGACTCAATAAGTCAGTTTATTTCTGGATTCCTAATTTTATTACACCTATGTCTATCCTTTTAGTGTCCACTTTTGATTACCATAGCTTATAGTTGGCTTTTAAAATCTTGATGTGTAACACTTCTAACTTTTTTTTCTTTCTTTCTAAGACTGTTTTAGCCAAAACAGGCTATTGGATTCCTAACCTTTCCATAAGCATTATAGGAAACATCTTTGATGTAGGAAACCATCGGGGTTCTGAGCTGATGGCTAAGAAAGAATTCCCAAGATGTCTTGGATGTAAATGGCAGTTTTATTAAAGCACAGAGACAGGACCCATGGGCAGAAAGAGCTGCACTGGAGGCATGAAGAGTGGCTGATTATATACTTTCAAGTTGGGAGGAGGTTTAGGGATAGCCTAAGTCTCTAAGGAATTTTGGAAGCAAAGTTTCCAGGACCTCTAGGGCGATAGCTCTTGTTAAGAAAAGGTCATTTACTACCGTCTAGTAAAACGCTGGTCATGAGACCCTTCAGATGTATATCTTTGGGCCACATGCTTGGGGATGATTGCTGACATATATCTTGTGGGGAGTGGAGGTGGGTAAAGTAGACTTACAAGATCGTGGAGGTTCGGGATAATGTTAAGCTAAGATTGCTTTTTGCCCTTAGCAAGGTATTAATATTGAGGCGGCTGTGTTCCTAGAGGAATGTCACTCTATTTCAAGGACTTGTCAGTGAGCTATAAGTAGTAAAAAATTTAATTTTTTTTCTTTTGCCTTTGTTTCCCACAGCATTCTTGTTGTTGTTACTTTTTTAAGCAAACAGATAAATAAAAATCAGTTGTGATATTGATGGGAACTACATTGAATAGTACATATACTTAATTGGGAGGTAGCACAATATTAACAATGTTGAGTTTTCTGATCTATGGCAATGGGATATCTTTCCATTTATTTAGATCTTTTAAACTCCTTGGCATAATGTTTTAGTTTTCACTGTAAATATTTTGCAATTTAAAAAAGAGATTCTTATGTATTTTATTCTTTCTAGCTGTTATAAATGGGCTAATTCTCTTAATTTCATTTTCAGATTGTTCAATATTAGCATATAAAATACAATTAATTTTTTGATACAGAACATCTATCCTACAGTTTGCTAAACTCATTTATTTTAATTTATTCGAATCAATCATTAGTGCATTTCTTATGATTTTCTATATACAAGAGAATGTCATCTGCATAATTTCCCTGGCTATTATGTTACATACAATGCTGAACAGAAATGGTGAAAACAGGCATTTTTTGTCTTGTTTCTGCTCTTAGGAGGAAATCTTTTAGTCTTTCCCTATTAAATATGATGTTAGCTGTGGGATTTTCATAGGTATCTTTTAATCAGGTCAAGAAAATTATTTGCTGTTCTTAATTTGTTGACTGTTTTTTTATCACGAAAGAGTATTGAATTTTGCCAAATATCTTTGGCAAATATCCAATATCTCTTCATTGTTCCAATATCTCTTGATTTTGCTTATTTATTTATTCTTTTATTTGAAAGAGGGATAGAGAATGATCAGGGAGGAGGGGCAGAAGGAGAGGAAGAAGCAGACTCCTTGCTGAGCAGGGAGCCTGAGGCAGGGGGAGGGGATTGATCCCAGGACCCTGAGATCCTGATCTGAGCCAAGGCAGACATTTAACAGTCTGAGCCACCCAGATGCCCCAATTTTGCATTTTTTCATAAATATTCTTTGGGCCTTGCAGCTATTCCTTCTGTTTGGCATACTCTTAGCCCTTTGGTAGGTATGAACCACTGTGGTTATCTAGACTACGATAGTCAATAACCAACCGCATTTATAGATGAATCTGTTCCAAAGTCACTTAAATCATTGCTTAGAACTTAGTCATTTTCATTATTTAACTCATCTCAAGTTACTGCCTAACGGTATTTTTTTTGACAGAGAACTGTCTATCTCCCTTGAATCACAATGCAGCAACCACAAGCTTGCAACCTCTCTTTGGGAAGCTAAGAAAACTTTCACCCAATCAGAACACTGCCAGAGGATTTTAACATATCCAGTTTAACAGGGTACACATGCAATTTATTTAGAAAACCTTTGTTAAGGGGGCACCTGGGTGGCTCAGTCTGTTAAGTATCTGCCTTCAGCTCAGGTCAGGATCTCAGAGTCCTGGGATCAAGGCCTTGCATCTATCAGGCTCCCTGCCCAGTGGGGAGCCTGCTTCCTCCTCTTCCTCTGTTCCTCTCCACCACGCACACTCTCTTTCTCTCTCTTGCTATGTTCTCTCTCTCAAATAAATTCTTTTTTAAAAATTTAAAAAGAAAAAAAAAGAAAACCTTTGTTAAGACTGTTCTTATTGAATTCACAGATCAAACACCTTCTCCACTAGCAACCTTTAACTCCCTAATATTTCATTTTTTACCAACTAATTTCTATTTTTCCTTTCATTCTCAGATTAAATGCCACTTCTTCAAATAGGCAATCCTCAAGCAGTCTGGGTATCTAAAAATAAAAATGGCACATTTACAGGTGACTTCTCCCAGCCTCTCTTCCTTAGTCATTCTGTGACATTATCTTTCTAAATCACTGGCTTCCCCACGGCTGCTTCATACTTTTGATGACAGTCCTCTAGGGAAACAGTCATTTCAGGTAAGGGGCACCTATCCTGAGAGGTGGTTTTTACACTCCCATGTCCTCCTTCAATTTGTTCCACATTTCACTGTATCTTGGCAGAGACAGTTTTCATACCTTGTGTTTTGGGAGTTGTACCCATAATGGAGCTTCCCTGAAAATGGAGTTTTCCACTTCTGTGATACTTCTTGGGAGATTCAGGGAGAGAAGTAAGATTTAAATTAATTAAATTCAGTCTCATTTTCATAGATCCCACATTTTCCAACTGGATTTTAATGCCCTTACATTTCAACCAATAACATTTGTTGTAGAGCTATGTCTTTCATAAATATTCAATAAAAAATACTCCAGTGTTTTAATATATATTAAATGTGATAGCACATAAAGTCCATTTGCTAATTCTAAATGCAATGAAAAGCAAATTTATAAGTTGAAAATTTTTATAATTTTTTGATATAAATTAAAAATGGTTGCTTTATTAAATATATCATAGTGATGAATAACAATTTCTTCTACTTTTACATTTAAGTATAAAAGTGTTTCTATGCCTTCAAAGTAATGGAGTTCAAAAGAATGACCTTATAAAACTCCACTTAACACTTAGCAAAGAATGTGGTCATAAACCATTTTGAAAGTAATCTCCATTATCCATTTGAGCTAGTTTAAGTGTTTTGGATAAGATGCCTAGAGTTTTTGAAGCTTTCAGCTTATTCATCATCCTGTCATGTAGAACTTTATCAAAGGTTTCTTTCCAGGAAGTCAAAAAGACTTATATTCTATGTGCTCCCTGATAATACATTTTATTTCCCATCTCAATGAGAAAAAGTTAACATGTCAGCAGTTAAAAGAGATTGTATATTAATCTATGATAGCTATTTTATATCAGTTAGTATACTGATATTTTCTAAATTTATTTGTAAGACATATATGTATATGTATGTATGTCATATATATTTATTAAAAATTAAAATAATTCAATGTCTTATTTCTAATTCAAGTTATTAAACATAATACAACTAAGTATTTATGGCAAACTGTGGTCTCAAAAGTAATGACAAATGTTCCCTCTTTGGTTATATTTTTCTAGAAGGTATTTTTAATATTTGTTGAACAAACATATATGGTATTCACAATAGTGAGAAAATTTCTTCAAAATTAATGTATTTGGGATATGCTGATCATACAGAATACTCATATCACTTTTTTTTAACAGTTTGTGTCACCCATTACATTTCTATGCATTTTAGATTTGTGTCATATTATCCTCATTTGTGTATATAAATAATTTCCTTAATGTTGTATGAAATATTGACTATTTAATGCAGTCTTTCTGTGTGGTTCATTTCTCACTTTGCACACTAAACTCCATAATAAGGATCTAAGTAAAATATTTCCATTAAAGACTGAATATAAAAGACATAGGAAAAACTGCTATAATATCATAGGTTATTTGAAAGACCTAGTATCAAGCTCTTTTACTGAGGCCTGAGGGAGCCATAATTTCCAGGCAGATATGATTCCTCAGAATAGTTATGAATCTGGGCTCTGGAGGCAGGCAGCCTGGATCTGATCCTCTTTGCTGTGTAGGAATGTGTAACCTTGACCCTGACATCAGCCTCTCAGAAGCTTCGACTCCCCATCTGTGAATGGAAGTAATAATAACTATTTTCTAATAAAGCTGTTGCCATTTTTTGAGTTATAGTAAATTGTTACAGACTGAAAATACCCACGTAACGAGCACTTTGGTCACAAAACAGAATAGTTCTTCGCTCCACACATCGTCCCTATGTTCCTTTCCTATCACTATGTTCCAAAGCAACAATGATCCTGCTATTGAGTGCATAGATAAGCCTTGTCTATTCTGTGCCTCATTGTCAATGGAATGACTCATACGTGATGTACTATTTTTTATCTGGCATCTTTTTCTAAACATTCTTTTCTGAGATTCATGTGCTGTATGTAATTGGGACTATTTCATGGTTTCATGAATAAACTCTGAAAGATGCAAAAATTAGGAGAATGGGGTAGGGAATCAAGTACTAAGGATATATCACTCTGAGCCTTGTCTTACACAGACATTGAGGATCAAACTTTGTGTTGAATAATTCTTGACAGGTACTATAATGGGGTTTGGAGATAAGAGTAAAGAAAGAAAGGTGTCAGAAAGTTTTCCTCTGAGAAAAAAATACTGTGAAGGGAAGTCAGTAAACTAATAGTTCTGAGTCATTATCAGCAGCCATTGTCAGATCGTCCTTCATGGGGAAAAAAAATAACAAAAATGCTAAAACGCTGACTGATTTGATAAATGAAGCTATATTTATATGTGTGTAGTTTAGCCTTATCTGATCGGTGCACAGATTATGTTTAACAGTGCTATTAAAGCAGATCTTCTCAGTCACTGATAGAGATGTCCTGAATAGGGGAAATTAATTAATGTATAAAGAAACAGTGACCTCTATAATCTGGAGTTTGTTCCAGTATCTTCCCTATAGTCCAAATCTCTCTTTCATTCTGAACATATGTGAATATAAATACTGTTGTTAAACTTCACTGGGAAATTAAAGTTTTTGCAATTGTAAACTGTTGAGGTCAATTCAGGAGAAGAGAGAAATACTCACTTAGAATCTTTGCTTTCATCCAGGAAGAAAACAGCTATCAGATTCTTGCACAGTGAATAGAAGAATGGTATTCTGTACAGATTAATTTTCTGGTGTTGTGGTTACATGTGATGGTCAGGAAATATTAAAGGCAAAGGATAAAGTTTCATGATAATATATGAAGTTTATTTAATCACATTCATTCCACAGGCATTTATAAACACAACTCACCATGTTCTAAGCTCTGTGTTAGGCACCAGAGATACAAAGGTAAAAGGCAGATACCAAAGAGCCTGCAGGTTAGTGGGGATATAAGTAGAGCAAAATGATTATGTACAACATAAGTGGTCAAACAGAGGGATGCTGAAGAACAGTAGAGGTGGTATCTCATCTTGACTAGGAATAGGTGATCTGTCAGCAAAGGCGACTTGCTAGAGGTAGGGATATCAAGTGCAGAGACCTGAGAAAGGGAGGTCAGAATATTTCAGTCCTATAGAGATATGTTTACGAAGGCCCCAATTTGACACTTTAAATGCTCCAGTATACCTACTCCATGGAGCATGAGTGAGGAGTAGTGAGAGAAGAGGCTAGAGGGACAATGCTATGGTAAGAATTTGGTCTATTTTTCTAAAGGCAGTAAGGATCCTTGGAAACATCTTCAAAAGAGAGTGACAATACTAATTGTGCTGTGTTTAGAAACAGCAATCAGCACAATGTCTGGAAAACAGATTAGGAGAGAGCCAAGCTAAATGATAAAGAGAAATACACAGCTTATTTAACAGTCTAAGTAAAATAATAGAGGGTCCAGTCCAAGCCTGTGGCACTAGATTTAGGACCCAGACAAGACTGGTGAGGTCAGAGAAGTCATTTCAACTGAACTATCTTACCAGTGGGAACTGAAGAGTAGCAGGAAGGGAGATGAGTCAATGGAAATCTAAAAATTATAGTTTTAGAAAACCAGTAATGATATTCTTTATTAAGGTATATAATTCAATAAACAACAACAACAAAAAAGCAGATTTGTGGAGTGCAGGAGGCGATGAGTTTGGTTTGGAGGATGAGGATGAACACACTGACGTTGAGGTACACGTGGGGCATCCAAGTAGAGACGCTCTCAGGAATTATGGTAGATTTACTCATTCAGTTTTATTCCATGGTCTTTCTATGGGAGAGGTTGGAAGGCTGAATGATACATTCCTAAAACATTCCTTGAGGTTAGAGTTTGAGGTAGACATTCAATTTTACCAATTAGATGTACTCATGTGAAAAGTGAAAGGCAGAAAATAAATTAAAGTCACTTTCTCGACCTCTTTGTCTATTTCTGCAGATAGTCATGAAAATGTGAGATTTCTCTACAGTCATTTTCCAGAGTCCACTTCCCACCCGGACTTTGTGCCTAGAAACAGTTGTGGTTGCAGCAGCATCTGATCCCTCTTTCTGATCCTGGCACTGCAGCTATGAGCGTCCATCCTCCATGTCTTTGGGTATCGAGAAGTAGCTGCAGAGGTGGCTTCCTTAGGTCCTGGATTCTTATTTGACTTCAGTGGCAGTCTCACAGTGGTTGCTTCCTTGCTGTGTCAGTACTTTACCGCTCTGGGGCTTATTTAGAGGCCTCTAGAGAACATTCACTGCCACTCCCAAAGGTTTATAAGCGCCAACTCTCATAGATAAATCAACCCCTGCATAAAACACCTATAGTAAATAGACATTTAAATCCAAATGTTCCTTTTCTCCCTAAAACCTTTAGTAAGAGGTAAAATTTATGGAAGGCTAACTATGCAAGGTACTGTTCTAAGTGTTCTACATGTGCGTATATATATAATCCTCCAAACAACAGTAGTAATGAGGTCTTGTTTTACCTCAAATTTTAACATGAGAAAATTTAAACACAGGTAAGTTAAGTAACCTGTCTAACCACACACAGCAAGAAACGGCAGTCTGAAATTATACTCAGGCAGTTTGGCTCTTATCCACTGTGGTATACTCCAAGGAGATAAAATTTTTTTTTAAGATTTTATTTATTTATTTGACAGAGAGATCACAAGTAACCAGAGAGGCGGGCAGAGAGAGAGGGGGAGAAGCAGGGTACCTGCTGAGCAGAGAGCCTGATGCAGGGCTCCATTCCAGGATCCTGAGATTATGACCTGAGCTGAAGGCAGAAGCTTAATCCTCTGAGCTAACCAGATGCCCCAAGATACAATTTTTGATAAATATATTAAATGTATTGCAGGGTAATTCTCAAGTGGAAAAAATTGATAATTGTGTCATCAGTACACACAAGGTAATTCAAACCATATACAAGGAACAAGGTCATCTGAGAGGATATAAGTGGAAAAGTAAAAAAGGCTGAAGAGGAGAGCCTTATAGAATACAAAAGTTTAAGGAATTACCAGATGGGGAATCTGGAGAGAAGTTGGAGAAAGAGTGGCCCAGTAGAACATATCAAAGAAACCAAAAGAAACCAAAAGAAGATTAAGTCAAGAACTAAATTATACAAATGCTAGAGTGGAATAAGTTAAAATAGTTCAATAGTGCAAAATGAATTTTGCAATGGTGGTTTTGACAAAGACGAGAAGAAAAACAACAACAAAATGTTTAATGGCTTAAATTGAAAAAACAAAGAAGGAGAATTTGGAGAATATTAAAGCAGAGACTCCTTTTTGAACCGTAGTGGGACTAGAAACAAGCACAAAGGAAAATCAGTTATAAGAATATATAAAAGAAACATCTAGCATGGAACTACCACATGAGAGGCATGGTGAATGATTTTGTAAAAATATTCCAAAAGAAAAGAAAGAGAATTGAAAATCTCCCAAGAGGAGAAAACAAAATAATGGATTGAAGTCTCAGAGGAGATGAGAGCAAACACAAACCAGAATATGTGAAAAAGTATTTATCTTTAATGTGGTAGGGAGGAATCAAATCTCCCACTGAAACTGCTTAAGAGTGAGGTAAGAACAACACCCAAAGAACAAACAATCCAATCAAGAAATGGGCAGAGGACATGAACAGACATTTCTGCAAAGAAGACATCCAAATGGCCAACAGACACATGAAAAAGTGCTCCACATCACTCAGCATCAGGGAAATACAAATCAAAACCACAATGAGATATCACTTCACACCAGTCAGAATGGCTAAAATTAACAAGTCAGGAAATAAGAGATGCTGGCGAGGATGTGGAGAAAGAACCCTCCTACACTGTTGGTGGGAATGCAAGCTGGTGCAACCACTCTGGAAAGCAGCATGGAGGTTCCTCAAAATGTTGAAAATAGACTACCCTATGACCCAGCAATTGCACTACAGGGTAATTACCCTAAAGATACAAACATAGTGATCCGAAGGGGCACGTGCACCCGAGTGTTTATAGCAGCAATGTCTACAATAGCCAAACTATGGAAAGAACCTAGATGTCCATCAACAGATGAATGGATAAAGAAGAAGAGGTATATATACACAATGGAATACTATGCAGCCATCAAAAGAAATGAAATCTTGCCATTTGCGACAATGTGGATGGAACTAGAGGGTATCATGCTTAGTGAAATAAGTCAATCAGAAAAAGACAACTATCATATGATCTCTCTGATACGAGGACGGGAGATGCAACATGGGGGGTTAGGGGGATAGGAGAAGAACAAATGAAACAAGATGGGATTGGGAGGGAGACAAACCATAAGTGACTCTTAATCTCACAAAACAAACTGAGGGTTGCTGGGGGGAGGGCGAGTTGGGAGAGGGGGAGGGGGGTTATGGACATTGGGGAGGGCATGTGCTATGGTGAGTGCTGTGAAGTGTGTAAACTTGGCGATTCACAGACCTGTACCCCTGGGGATAAAAATACATTATATGTTTATAAAACAATAAGAAATAAATAAAAATTTAAAAAAAGGAGTGAGGTAAGAACAATCTGATTACAGACTAGACAAATGAAAATGGTAGATCAGGGAGCCATCTGATGACATCAGAAAATGTCATCAAAAGCTCTGTTGAACTCAATTTAGGAATAAGAGAAGAAGCCGACCAATGACACATACAAAGATTTCCAGTTAATAATAAGATCTTATTTAGCCTGGAGACTATATTTGTAAAGGGAGTAAATTGCTAATTTGGATGATTTCCACCTAAACATTGAACAAATGAGCCATGTACAGGAACTAAACATATAAGCATATGGACTGATCACCCACAGTATATTTATTGGATTGATTTAAGGAAAAAACAAAGGGCAAGATAGGTGATGGTATTAGGTGGTGAATGGAATAAAGGACAGATGATGAAAATTAAGCTGGTGAGGAAGGTTACTGAATACAAGAAGCATTTAATGCAATTGATTAAAAGGGGGGTGCAGTGCACAAGAGACTGAAAATACTGATAAAGACAGGAGAAGATAATTTGGAAAAGAGAGTAAATTTAAAAGATAGAATGTATGGGAATGTATGGTCACAGATAAAATGGTGATTATAACAAGGGCATATTGATGGGAATTCATGGTACAAGAAGGCTAGAGATAAAAAGCTATAATATGGGGCCACCTGGGTGACTCAGTCATTAAGAGTGTGCCTTCAGCTCAAGTCATGATCCCGGAGTCCTGGGATAGAACCCCCTCATCGGGCTGCCTGCTCAGTGGGAAGCCTGCTGCTCCCTCTCCCACTGCTTGTGTTCTCTCTCTCACTGTGTCTCTTTCTGTCAAATAAATAAATAAAATATTTATTTTAAAAGATTTTATTTATTTATTTGACAGAGAAAGAGATCACAAGTAGGCAGAGAGGCAGGCAGAGAGAGAGAGGAGGAAGCAGGCTCCCCGCTGAGCAGAGAGCCTGATGCAGGGCTGAATCCCAGGACCCTGGGATCATGACCTGAGCCTAAGGCAGAGGCTTATTGAGCCACCTAGTTGCCCCAATAAATAAAATCTTTAAAAAAATAAATAAAAAGCTACAATATGAAAACAGACAAATAATTGTATATGGTTTATATGTGGGCCATTCATCTGTATGGAAAAGTATGTGAGAGGAGGTCAGAAGAGATTATCATTAAGTTTTATAGAGGCTAAATTGGAAGACTTGTAGGTGAAGATTGTGAAGAGTGACACAAGTTACACTGGCAAGAAACCATGAGTTTTTATTTATTTAAAGATTGTATTTATTTATTTGACAGAAAGAGAGAGCACAAGCAGGTGGAGAAGCAGGCAGAAGGAGAGGGAGAAGTAGGATCCCCGCTGAGCAAGCAGCCTGACCCCCCAGGTGGGGGTAATAGCGGGGGCCCTCAATCCCAGGACTCTAGGATCATGGCCTGAGCTGAAGGCAGTAAATTAACCAACTCAGCCACCCAGGCGCCCCAAACCATGCACTTTTAAAGATGGAAGACACTTATATGGGATGAAAATGAGAGAGGATATTTATGGAAAATTCAACTCAATTTATTATTCTTGAACAGTGTAGAGAGTGGTAGATTGAGCACTCAAAAAGACTGCAGGGACAAACTAATATTAGAGAAAATTCAGATTCCAATTAAAGACAAAAGGTTGCTGGAGAATGGTTTTGAGGATGTCTGGGTGGAGGGTGGGAGGTTGCCCATGGAATGGGGGTTCTGTAGAGAATCGTAGGGAAAATGATAGAAGGAGTATGGCTGGGCCTAGGAAGAGAAAGAAAACACCAAAACATGGAATTTAGTCTAAGTCAGAGATCAGTAACCCCAGACTGGATGTAACACCATTGTACTTTGGGCTGCCACCAAGAAAGTAACTAGGTGCAAACTATGATACATGGTGGAATTCATTAGTCTCAATGAATGATAGTAATTTTTTTCAACTACAAGTGGAGACATCAACCTGGGGTTTTTAGACTGGCATAGTACACACTTTGAAAACTTTACTGAGGACAGTAAAAAAAAAAAAAAAAAAAATAGAAAAAAGTTGTTAAGAAATTGTTATGATCTTCCAAAGAAGATCCCAGCCCTCTTGGGCAAGGTTAGTTACTTGCTTGAAGTTCACCTGAATGAGAAATAACAGTTGCTCCAGGGCTGCAGCAGAATAGCAGTCTCTCTGCAGGGAGTTGACGAGAGCAAGGTTTGATTCCACTGTTAACGAGGGCTAAGCATTCTACTGTGAGGACCAGAAGCATCTTAAAAACGAGAGCGAGAAATCAGCCTTGTAGCCTTACATTGTCTTAAACTCCTAAAAATAAAAAAAGCTACTGAGAGTCAGACAGAAGACATTTCATACACAAGCAATGAGATAGGAGTTGGTTAAGGGAAAATTTATTGGGAAATCTGACTTTGAGTTTGATGCCTATTTTTTTTTCTAGAAATGGCTGAAAGTATCATATTTAGGCAATTGTAAACAACATACCTATGGAGTGTAAAACAGAAAATAGTCTATGGTTTATACATCTGCTTTACACATTTATATATCTTTTATACAAAAGATTCTTGACTTAATGATTGCTTGACTTCCAATTTCTTAAGTTCATCATGGTTGAAAGTGGTGTGCATTCAGTAGAAACTGCATTTGCATTTCCAGTTTGGGTCTTTTCTCCAGCTCTGGGTATGTGGTAGGATACTCTCTCATGGTGCTGGGAATCTGCTGCTACAGCTGCATTCCCCGATCCGCCACACAATCAAGAGGGTAAGCAACCATTACATGATCAACAGGAGCAACACAAGCATTCTGTATCACTTTGTACCCATACAATTATTGTTTCCCATTGTTAGTACAGTATTTCGTAAATTACATGAGATAGTCACCACTTCATTATAAAACAAGCTTAGTGTGAGATGACTGTGCCCAACTGTAGGCTAATGTAAGTGTTCTGAGCATGTTTAAGGAAGAGTAGGGTAAGCTATAGTTAGGCGTATTAAATGTACTTTTGACTTATGATATTTTCATTTTATGATGGGTTTATCTGGCTGTAACTCCATTGTAAATTGAGGATGATCTGTGTTGGCAATAATAGACGCTTTGGAGTAAGGCAAACCTGGATAAAATTTCACAAACATGACATATTGGCTCACTGATAGTGGAACGTTTATGTCGCAACTTGGATTTTTCAGTTACACACCAAATGTGGGTAAATTATTCAGATAAGTGCCTAGCAGTTTGCCTGCAGTATTATGGGACACAGTGCATTTTAAATACCTTCTAAAACTGGATTGCAAAATAACCAATAATACAGAGTTTGATCTAACATGCTACAATGTCACAATGCACTATACAACATCCATACCCCATTTGTATAGCTCCTAATGTTTTAGGTGTGATAAGTGGGAAGTTGAAAAGCCACTTTCATGATTATCTTCTCCTTTAGAAGGACTTCCTTCAGGAAGATTTTGATAAGATTCTCTAATGACATTTTTGAGGAGTTGATGAATTAGAGATGCTTATATTTTTCACCCACTTAAAATATAATTTTCAAATAATTATGGATTCACAGGAAGTTGCAAAGATAGCATAAGGAGGATCTGTGTACCTCAGGAACTCAGGTTCCTCCAATGGCTATATCTTACATATTTTCAGTACAATATCAAAACCCAGGAAATTGACATCAGTGCACAAAGATCTCACTGTCTTACCTCTTTATCCTTCACATCCCCACCTCTGGGAACCAGTAACATGTATTCCATCTCTATAATGTTGCCATTTTGAGCATTTCATCTCATGGAGTCACAGTTTGTAACCTTTTTGAGACTGGCTTTTTCATTCAGCATCAAAGCTTTGAGATCCATCCAGCTTATAGTATATACCAATGATCCATTCCTTTTTATTGATGTGTAGTATTCCAATCTTTGTTTAACCAATATTGAGAGGCATTTTCATTGTTTCTAGTTTTTAGCTATTTAAAATAAAGCTGCTGTAAACTGTTGTGTACAGATTTTTTGTGGGGGTGTAAGTTTTCGATATTCCAGATAAATACCAAGGAGCCAAGGAGTGCAACTGATGGTTTGTCAGGCAAGGGTATGTTTCACTTTTTTTTTTTTCCTGAAGAAACTGATAAACTATTTCCCAGAGCAGCCATGTCATTTTACATTCTAATAAGCAATGCAGAAGAGATTCAGTTTTAGTTCATCCTTGTCAGCATTTGATATTATTGCCATTTTATTTCTATTCTTAGCCATTCTGATGGGCATAAAGTCATATATTTTCATGGTTTTAATTTACATTTCTCTAATGGCTAATGATGTTTAACATCTTTCCATTTGCTTATTTCCCATTCATACCTCTTTGGTGAAATGCCTCTTCACATTCTTTGACCATTTTCTAATTGGATTGTTTATTTTTTAGCTCTTGAGACTTGAATGTTCTTTATATAGTCTAGATGTGAATCTTTTGTCAGATAAGGAGTTGGAAAATATTTTCTCAGTCTCTAGTATGTTTTTTTCCTCCCAATAGGACCCTATGGAAAGCAAATGTTTTTAATTTTGATGAGGTCTAATTTATCAATAATATTTTTTCCTTTATGAACTGTGGAATTAGTGACATTCTCTTTCTATTTTTCACTATACATTTTTATGTAATGAATTCATCAATTCTTAGTGTCTTGATCATTAGATACAGTCCCATCTCCATAAAATTTGCTGAACAATGCAAGTTATTTTATCATTATTTGTAAAATAATTTTATATTATTTGTATCATTACATCATTTGTATCATTACATCATTTGTATCAATAATTTACATTATTTGCATCATAATTTTAAAAATTTATTATTATTTGTAAAAGTATACTTTTGCTTCAAGTTCAAATTGTCATCATCATAATGATAATAAAGATAATGGCTCTTATTTTTGACCATCAACCACATGACAGACCAGTAATTTAAGATAACCCATACAGTATCACATTTGATATTTATAGCAATCCTATGAATTATATACTATTATTTATGCCCAATTTCAACAACTAAAGCTTAGAAGGGTTAAGTAAGTATCTTAATCACAATATCGTATGTTAGATCAAGTTTTGACCTGGTTTGTGATGCATAGTCCATGACAAGACAAACTCTTCCAATTGTTCTGTTGCTTTTTCATTTTATTTGTAACTTAAATGCCCTGAAAAACCATTCTGTTTTATAACAACTCAAGAGTTTCAAAGATTTTTATCCTACAAATTTATCTGATTCCACTGGTACAGTCATTCAAAACAGTTGGGTTTTAGAAAGGAATAATTTGATTACAAAGTCATGATTGAGTTTGGGTTCATTACTCTTTGAAAAAAATGAATAGAATGGCTTGGAACATAGTTGAATAGAGATGATTAAAAACAAGCACATGAATTAAAAATACTCTATTCTCTTCCTAGCATGTTATAAAGGCTATTGTTTTGAATTTGTAAGAAAAGTTTTCTAAATTATTTTTTATAAGAGAAATAATCTTTCAATAAAGATAATAATATTAGTGGCATGATTAATTTTTTTCTTCAATAAACTTTCCATATAACTCATTCTATTCTATTTGTTATGTGTTTTAACACAAGGAGAAAAAAATTAATACTATAGTTCTTTTGTTTATTTTTCTAGTTTACTCGTATAAGTAAAATAAAAACACCAAAATCCTACTCACAGAGATATAAAAGGGGATACCTGAAATAAAACAAATGATCTTTCCCTTAACACATACTTTTCTCCAAACTGGATCTAACTTATAAATGACTAAATATTTTTATTTTTTAATGCTTATGCAAGCCTACTTCAGATTCAATCGCCCATTAACTAGCCAATTATATGTTAATTGTATATTAGAAAATGTTTACAGGTTTCTTTCTACTCCACTGGACTTCCCACAAGTGGAATTCCAGTCTCATCTAGAACCAATTTCAGATTCCTGAGTGAGATCTACAACACTGAGGAGGCCTGGTTGAATACAAAGTCTCAACTTTTGCTGTGAATCCATGTCTGATTTGTGACTATATCTGATAAGGAAAAGAGAACCTTTATACATTGTTTATTACTATGTTTTAAAGCTTTAAAATAACTAAAACTCTAAGTAATTACTCTGCTCAACATTTTCTTAGGTCTCCTCTGGGGAAATGTTCAAATGGTAAAGATAAACTTTTCACTTACCCAAATCTTAACTTTTGCTACATCTTTCAGTGTGATTTTTCACTACCACCTCTTCCCAATCTGTCCTCTAGAAATTCATCATTTCTCATGTTGTCTGTAGTTGCCTATATTTATTGGACAATTTTCCAAGATGAATTTTATCATTTGGAGCACTCTAAACTTGTCTTTTTGCATTTTAACATTTATTGAAAACCTACTACAGTAAGCACTTTACTTCAAAAACAAACACACATTTATGGAGCTTCTAAGGTATTTGATTTAATCTATATAATGACAACTAAGGTAGCTACAAGTCTTGTCATTTTATAGATGAAAAGCTGTTTAAGAGATTAAGTGCCTTGAGATAAGGAAGCAAGGACAATATGGAATTCCAACTTGGGTCTGTCTGTCTCAAAGTCAGTTATTCTTTCACTGCACCACATTGCCAGGATTATACTTTTTTCTTTCCTTTTTTTTTTTTTTTTTTTTCCTGAGCAAAAGAGAAAAGAGCACGCTCATGTGGGATGGAGGTGGGGGGGTAGAAGGAGAAGGAGAGAGAGAATCTTCAGCAGATTCCCCACTCAGCATGGAGACTCAAGTGGGGCTTGATCTCATGACCCTGAGATCATGACTTGAGCCAAAATCAGGAGTCTGACACATAAACATGTAACTGCTAACTGACTAAGCCACCTGGGTGGTGTCCTGATAATGTCTACCTTCCACCTACCAATCCACACTCAAGAAGGTAGACATCATCAGGAGGCCACAATACCACAAGTATTGTTCTATAATTTATCTAATCAAAACAAATCTGTGATTTATCCAGGGGCACCCGGGTTTTACTTTTCTAAAAATGGAGTACGGAAGAAGTGATAGGCTGTCACTTCTAAAATTAGGTTATAAAAAAGACCGTGGCTTTTGTCTTAGATGTTTACTCTCATTTTCTTCTGAATTACTTGCTTTTGGAAGGAAATAGCTGTATGCCATGAAGCAGTCCAATAGAGACACCCTCATGAGTCGGTTTAGAAGAAGGCTATTTTGAACCTGCTGATAGACAACTGAGTGAGGCTGGAAGCAGAAATTCTCCTACTTAAGCCTTGAAATGACTGCAGTACCAGCCAGTATCTTCACTGACACCTCCTGAAGATCCCGAGTCAGAACCATCCAAGTAAATGAACTTAGAACTTCCAGTTTCTAAGTTTGAGATAATTTGTCTGTAGCAATAAATAATATAATATTTGACTCAAAAATACTTACTGAATGGATGAATGAATGAATGATTATTAGGACTTATTTGAGTACTGTATCTAATCTAATTCTGACATATTATAGAAGAAAAAAGAAATAAGTCAGCAGAGAATCACAAGTAAGTAGGAAATAGTATTATCTAATCTTTATGATTTGACTGACTACAAATATAATAAAAGTAATTGCACAGAGAATGGGATTAGGTTTAAAAACAAGAAAAGGTTTGAAACAGAAATGATTATAAATGGGTTACTCAAGGAAGCATTTCAAATTTAGACAGTCTCTCATCTACACAGAATGGCTTAAATCTGATGCCTGAGGGCTAGATTAGATGAGGTGCCTCTCACCCTTTGATATAATGATAATGAGCACTTACTGAGCCCCCATGGGGTGTATGTCCCATCCTAGGTGCTACTTGAAAGCTAGTTTAGACATGATCCTTTGATTTGATACAGAGAATTTTCCATACACATTAATTTTTAAAAATCTTTCCAACTCATTCAATTTGTGACCTCTTGTTTCTCTGAACTTACAGCACAAATTGTCTCCACAGCTCATGTGGCAATCGCTCATGTACTGGCTTCTGATATTTCTTGAACTGTCGTTTTATTGCTATTTCATTCTTCATGTAAGGAAACATTCCTGACTCATTATTTCTTAATGTGCATCTCTGCATTTTTAGCCACACCGAGCCATGAGGTCAAAGTTACAGGCAGTGCATCCTAACTCTCTTTGATATAATAACCATAGAAATACCCATCTTGCTATCGTACTTTACCTCAAGTGTACCTCTGTGTCAATACGCTTTTGAAGCCGAGGTCTCCCACTTGTAATTGCCCCTAATCCTTCTGTTGCCTTCACCTACAGACTCCTACCTAGGTCGTGCCTCATTCCCAGAAGATTTTGGATTATGGTTCATTGCCACAACTCTCCATGACCTAAATATTCATGCTGTTGGGAAAATATGATTAAAAACAGTATCTTCTCCCTACCCAGGAACTTCTTTACAAAAGTAGTAGAATAAAACAGTTTTATTACTGAATAAGTGCTCATCAAGAATGTAATGTGCATCACAGGCAATCTCTGAAGAGATTGCAAGAACAAAAAGAAAGCTCTCCCTTTTATATAACTCAAAACAGGACACATTTTCAAGATAAACACTAACTAGTCCTCAAGTAAGAAGACTTGACAGCACTATTTGTTACACATATCTTATTCTAAATTCACCTGGCAATTGCAGCGTCCTTCTGTGTTAGCTAATTGACTTTATCCAGAGGAAAAACAAACTTCTCATATCTTTATGACAGGAGATACTTTTACAACTTGGAGAAAGAAAGACACCCATTGAAGCTAGGCTCCTAACCTCCCACAAATGCTTACATTTTAAAAAGATGATTCCTGTGTCCTTGGGAAAGACATTCCTGCTCATAAAACTGGCAAGAGACTTATGTATTTTCTAAGAAGATTTATATACATGCCAAAGAGAGACAGAAAAAAATTACAATTACCAGGTTTCTAAAGTAAATGCTCTAAGAAAAGGGAGAGGGAAGTTTCTTCCCTTATTCTCAGTAGGGAAAATTAAACATCTTATTTTTAATTTTTATTTGTACTAACAGTACAGAATATCTTTTCAATACCTATGAGTCTCTCAGTATGCCCAACTACCTCAGCTCTCCATTCTTGGAGTGATAGCTTAAATCTCATATTTACCTAACTGCAAACTCCACATGATCTCAACATCAAGCATTCATTCCTTTCCTAGCAATCACCTTCAATTTTCAAACTCCCTCCCTCAGAGTATGCCAACTGCAAACATCTCTGGCTCAGTAGCAGGACGGATCTCCACCCCATTCTACTCTTTCCTTCCTGATTTTCAAGCTTTGATTCTATGGCTTTTCATTAGAACTATTCAAATGCATATATTCTTAACTCCTTTATCCTCCCTTTTCTCTAGAGGCAGACATCAGTACCTCAGGAGCCAGACCCTCTGTTCTCTTTGTCACCTATATCCATAACAGTTGAACTTGGCAGGAGGGAAACACACAACCATCCTAACTGGTCTCACTTTAAATTCATGACCACCTCTAAAGGAGACGTGGTATTACCTAGCAATTGTACCGCATGTGTCTAATTCATTCCATCTTCTTCATTCCAATGCAAGCATTTCACACTTGCTTTTCTCTCCTTCAATGACTTTCCCATCTTCATTTTTTTCCTGTTTCACTTGGGACATGGAAATGATCATTAGAAAACTATCACGTGCTCCCACATTTACTAACCAATCTGTATCTGAATGTCCTCTGGTTCCTATAAAAGAGTTTTCAGTGTTCCTTTCTAAAGCCGTCGTCACAATTTATCCCAAAAATCCATCTCTGCTTGCCTACTCAACACCAACCTAGTGATTTCCCACTCTTTTCTATATTTATGTCAGCATTTAAACTTGCTACACTAAATCTCTACCTTTTAAATTAGAGCAATATAAAAAAAAAAAAACCAAAACCCTCTCTTTAAGCCATATTCTTTTGAGCTGCTTACGTATTTTTTGATCTTCAGTAAAATAAACTCTGAGTTATCTACACTTGTTGTTTCCTGTTCCTCTTGTCTTTTTCTTACCCAAATATATATCAATAAGGTGTTTTTCCCCCCTCACCATTGTAAATAGTACTTGTCAAGGTTATTAATGATTTCACTTTGCAAGATCTCCCCGTTAGCAAGTCTCCAGAATGATCCCCCTGTGGTCATCCCTTTGATTAAAATCCACCAATATCCTGCCACCTCATTCAGAATAAAAGCAAAAGACTTCACAATGACTTACACGGCTCTACATGATATACTTTGCCCCAGATTTCTCACACACATACATAGCAGCCAGTATCCTGCCACTTTTCTCTCTGCCTTCCACCTCTACTTCTCTCTGATTCATCCTAATTTAGCCACAATGATTTTCTTGATTTTTTTCCCCCACACACATTGAGCAAGCTCCTGTATCAGGGCTTCTGCATTCTGTACTGTTTCTATTTAGAATATAGTTCCTCTACATATCTACAGTATTCATTACCATACTTCCTTAAGGCCTCTGCTTAAATTTGATCTTAACGTCTTCCTGAGTGTTCTAAATAAAAACAGTAACAGCGATCTTCTCTTTCCCCTTCCTGGTACTCCTGCTCCTCTACATTCTGGTATCAAGTGTGTGTCTCCTGCTGTGTGCTACCTACATTGGAATGGAAGTACTGTTGGGCAGAGGCTTTGCTTCCCCTCCTCCCTCCCCTGTCCTGATCTGTCTTCCAAGAACACTCCCTGGCATAGTGTGTGTATACAATAATCGTGTGATAAATTAATTCATATTTAACATTTATAATAAGATCTTGCACTCTATGTGTTATCTAGTTATTTTCTTCCCCTAACAATCAAATAGTACAAAAACTATTATTTCTAGGAATCCCTAGGCTTTTTAACATTAGTAGAGATACTTGTTTATCAACATTCACTTAGAATATATAAGGCACAATCATTATTACTGAAGGCACAGTCATTACCTGATATTTTTCATTATGTCTCACATTATCTGTCGCTAGATTTTTACTCATTGTGCTCAACAGGATGTGGTAATTTTGGTTTTAATTGCTTAATTAGTTTCTTTTATTAATTTAGTGAGAACATACCTAGAAAATTAGCAGATCATTCCTTAAAACATCATTTGCTATATTTCCCACAAGTCAAGTACTGTAATGGCTCTTTTTTTTTTTTAAGATTTTATTTATTTGTCAGAGAGAGAGTACACACAAGCAGACAGAGAGAGAGGAGGAAGCAGGCTCCCTGCCGAGCAAGGAGCGGGATGTGGACTCGATCTCAGGACCCCAGGATCATGACCTGAGCCGAAGGCAGCAGCTTAACCAACTGAGCCACCCAGGCGTCCCCTGTAATGGCTCTTTTAAGATGTTTTTGTCCTGGTTACCATCTTCCCCAATAGGTCTTACTCTTTTATATTCAAAGCTATCTCTCATTGTTTTTCCAAAGTTCTTCTGGCATTCTAGGTAAACTACTTTCCTCTGTGTTCTCCATATACCGTACCTACCAACTCCATCACCCCGTATACTCTCACAGCACCAGAACTAACCACACTTCCCTCAGGCCCATGTCCTCTGCATCCTTCAAAGTGCAGGCTAAGGTTTCTGTGACTTTACCAGTCTACATCCATCCCATCCTTCAAACAGTAGTTGCTCTTACAGTTAATATGTCTACAGCAGTAATACTTGTCTTTGTTTTTTCTGTAATTGTAGTGTTTATATATAAATATTGGCTCTCTCTCTGGAGAGCCACCATGTTGAACTTTTCCACTGAAATGAGTACCACACTAAAACATTGTAAAAGCTTAATCATTTGACTAAGTTATGATTAAAATGTTGTGGCTAAATTATAGTAATTACTTGAATGATAATTTAAAGCAAATCTTACTCCAATCTATAAAATAATTTTTATTGAGGTTTTTCAGGTTGATTCCAATTTTTAGCTAGAGCAACAAATGAGAAAAATGGGAACAAAATTTCTTCTCCTTCCAAATTAAGTCAGATATTCCCCCATCCCCTAGGAGAATTGGCAAACTTGTCATGTGACATTTACTTGATAATCCAACCCAGTTTATGTAGCAAATGATTATGTAAAAAAATAAAATAAGTAAGGCTTACTGAATTTTTGGTCTTATAAAGAATGTTGTAAAATTTCTCTACCTTTCCTCATGACAGAAGAAAGGAATGACCCTTTTGAAGCCTAGTTGTTGAGAGACTAAAGAAATGTATAAAATGGAGACACAAATATTTCAACCAAATATCATAGGTCTGGTGAGGTAATAAGAGTAAGGCATTTATTTATATGAGTGTTTATAAGAGCTTAATATTTGAGTTTTGGAACTTGTGGATACATATAAACATAACAAGTGGTATGTTCTTCTTGCCTGAAGGATTCTAAAATTGGGAAAGAGTACGGAGGCCCTACTGATGGGTGGTTGGAGAAAAAGAGAATGGGGAAAGTCTATACTCCTTGTTTTTAGCATGGCAAGGACAGCTGAGATCCTCATAGACAGATGGACACAACAGACATTTGGTAGGGTTGGGCCCTACAGAAATGATAGGAGTCAGGCTTAAGGAGACTTGTTGGTAGTTAGATAAAGAGCATAGAATTCATGTAGGGACTTTTGCAGTGTGTAAGTCCTCATGAGGAGTTTTGAAGACTGCTACGTAAGCCTCATGAGAAAACAACAACAACCACAACAAAAAACATTTAAATGACTATTACAAAAGAGCACTGGCAGTCAGCCATTGAGCTTCATAAGAGGAGGAACTAAGAAAACATTATTTGAGTAAGTAATTTTTATTTACTGAAACTTTAAAAGATAATTTTAATATTTGCACATCTGCTTGGTGCAAAGTAATTTTTAACACAACATGAAAGCAGTTAGAGTCAACTTTTTTTTTTTCACTTTAGGAAAGACTGATGCTAAGACTAATATGCTTAAGAAGCTAAGAGAATATTCTATAAGTATTTGAAAGTAGAATAATGACTCCACTTATTTCACTTTTATATATTTGTATTTTTATTTCTATGAGGTAAAGATATGTACTAAATTCATATTAAAGGAATGACAACAACAAAAATGCAAAAGATTACCAACTAAGATTCTCTTGGTAATATTTATAACTTTATGGTAAATATAGAAGTCCTAAAATAATAATATACAGTGATTTTATAATAAAATATAATTAAACGTGATGGCATCTAAACTGAATTTTAAATGATCTTTAATTTAATCTAACAGTTGGCTTGCCATTCTCTCGAATATAAATTATCTATGTGGGTTTGGTTAAGGTTTGGTTCATTTCAGAGAGATACCCTCGGCATCAATCTAAATTGGATAGATTCTAGCCAAGATTTTACCAGGGATGTGGGAAAGTAAGTTCAAAGAAGAAAATGAACAGAAACAATCCATCGCCCCTATCATCGCATATTGACTCATAAGAAAACCAATTGTCTGGAAATTACTCTTTCACCTTGACAATAAGCAATGAAGCTCAGTCGTTATATTATTACCTATTCTTAAATGTTTTTCACCTTGATAATTTCACTTTATTTGCTAAAACCAAACTTTGCAGAAAAGTATAACATTTTCTGTGACTGCCATTCTTTCAAGACTGATTAAACCCATAGTTGACTGCTTCAGGATGAGATTCAGTATTACTTTTAAGCAATTAATTGATTTCTTGATACATACTCCTCTTGTGCAACACAAAGATTTCACTTCTTGTCACATCCTCCCACTGAAGGGGTGATACACGTCTCAGAGATGTTTTGTGTACAGGAAGGTGCATGGTCTCCCGGCTATTTTCGCACTCTTACAGCATATGTAAGGATGAGGATCACACTACTGCTTCTGAAATACACAGATCCAAAGTGGTCCTGACTGTCTTTTACGCTACAAAGCCAGCCAGCTACCGTGCTGATAGTCCTATTGTGGTCTGTCATAGCCTTGTTCAGTGTTACATCGAAGGCTGCTGAAGTAGTACCTAAATTAGATTAGCTATTTTGCCTTTGTCATCACCAAAACCATTTGGCTTCAAGCAGTTTTGTGGAACAGAGTAATTTAAATCTCCCTCTTTCTCTCTCTCTGTCTCTTGTCTTTCATAGTAGCTTATAACTGCAGAGATTCCGTGTATTATATAAGCCATTTGTGTCTTCCTATGTGATCTCCATCAGGGCTCCAACAGTTTTCTGGAGAAAAAGCTTATTGTCTTATCCTACATTTTCACAAGGGATGTGGGCAGTTTGATGACTGTCATGGCCAGGATCATGTGTTTTTTTTTTTAAAGAACGAAGCAACATGCATAGTTCAAGGAGACTGCTGGCTGACTATTTGAAAGAAACTGTAATGTCCAAGTGTTGTTTGTTTCATTTTGCTTTGTTTTGGAGAGGCTTATCTTTGCCTGGATAAAATAATAATAATAATGATAATAATAATAGTAGTAGTAATAATAATAAATAATAATAATATGGCAGCATACAAGGATGGTTGCACAAGACTGAATGGGGCCACAATAGAATGGTCACATCGAATTGGAAAATGATTCTGACAAGTTTCCACCAACACTGATGAAATCAGGTGGTCCTGGAGTTATCTGGATAAGCACAACAATGTCAAAAGTGCTTAGCTGTTTCAGAAAGCATGAGAGGGGCTCTCTGTGATGGTTTCTCCCATTAGTATAGTGTTCAGTTTCCCTAGTGGAAACTTATTTATTTATACATCCACAGACTTAGATTCCTTTCTCTCAAGTGCACTAGGAAGCAAAAGTTTATGATTTGGGGGAAAAAAAAGATGAGGAAGTTAAAATCTGTAGTTTCATTTTGGATGCAGCCTCATAAAGGGATTAGTGGGTGGGTGGGAAGACCTGCAACGGGCAGTGGGGGAAAGAACACTTTCAGAACCATTATTCCCAAGTACACTAGCTCTATATGGGAACCTGGAAGCTGGATTAAATTAGATATTGTTCGAGAAGATGGACAGTACAGTACAGCACTTCTGCTTCTCCAATCTCATGTTTAGAAGAGGCCTCCAGACCCCAGCAGTAAGCAAAGAGCAGAAAAGCTAAGTGCCCTCACTTTTGACCTTTTTGATTTAATACACTGGTGCTGCCCCAGTTTATTCCGTTCACTTCGCCTGTCTCCCTCCTCTAGATTCTAGAAAAGACACAGTCTTGCAAGTATTTGAGAGTGTGGTCTGAGATACGAGATGCCAGGAAAATGCATCTGCATCTTGTTCACTTCTGCATCTCAGTGCCTAGCACAAAGAAGATACTCGAAAACAGCTCACAGAACAAAAAGAACTATTTCCCATCCATGTTTAAAGTCTGTTAATAACTTCAATAAGACTCAGCTTTCCCATCATGTACACTGAATATATTAGTTGTCATATTTTGTGAGTGATTTCAAGAGCTAATTGGGATAATGCATATCAGCACATTTGAATTCTAAGGCTTGAAAGATACATAAAGGGCTATATATTTGAAAGATGTATTCAGATGGTGAATATTTTGAAAATTAATATTGATTTTTTCTGAAGTATCCTGTATGCCAAATGATTTTTTTTTAATTGCTTGAAGTTTAATATTTGTTTGGTTGTTTTCTTTTCAACAAACTAACCAGAAGAGGGAAATATTTGTAAGAACTTCTAATTGAAAATCAAGGACTCTCCTTTTACAACTCAAAGTTTAATGATCCTGTCATATCTGGATACTTATTAATTATTAAATTCCTACATCTTCCTCATCATGCCATTTTCTTCCCCAAATAAACACAGTCAAGTATTAGGATCATTGAACACCAACTTATTAACATGAGATACCTCCCAACGGTGAGTCAGGGCTATCAATCACTTATCATGAACAACTGAAGAAAAACTTTGAAATATGACAAAATACGGTTAGACTTAAGGAATTAAATTAGTTCAATCAATCTTGGGACAGATGGATTATTTAGTGAAATCGTTTTTAATAGTAGCAGATATTCTAACTAGACATGTCTCTGAAGGCAAGGGACACAAAAGCAAAAATGAACTATTGGGACTTCATTAAAATAACAAGCTTCTTTCTGCACAGTGAAGGAAACAATCAACAAAACAAAAAAAGCAACCCACAGAATAGGAGAAGATATTCACAAATGACATATCAGATAAAGGGTTAGTATGCAAAATCTATAAAGAACTCCTCAAACTCAATACCCCAAAAACAAGTAATCCAGTTTAATGGGCAGAAGACATGAATAAATATCTTTCTAAAGAAGATACCTAATGGCTAACAACACGTGAAAAGATGTTCAACATCCCTAATCATCAAAGAAATACAAATCAAAGCTATAATCAGATACCGCCTCATACCTGTCAGAATGGCTAAAATTAACAACTTGGAAAATAACAGATGTTGGCAAGGATGCAGAGAAAGGGGAACCTACTTACACTGTCGTGGAAATGCAAAGTGGTGTAGCTACTGTAGAAAACTGTATGGATTTTCCTCAAAAAGTTAAAAATAGAACCACTCTATAATCCATAGTAGTTGCACTACTAGGTATTAACCCAAAGGATACAAAAATACTGATTCAAAGGGGCACATGCACCCCAATATTTATAGTAGCCATATCAACAAGAGCCCAATTATGGAAAAACCCCAAATGTCCACGGACTGATGAATGAATAAAGAAGATGTGGTGTATATATACAAAGGAATATTACTTGGAGATAAAAAAGGAATGAAATGTGGATGAGGCTAGAGTATACTATGCTAAGCGAAGAAAGTCAGAGAAAGATAAGTATCAAATGATCTCATTCTTACGTGGAATTTAAGAAAAAAAACAGATGAACATAGGGGAAAGGAAAAAGAAAACAAAGAGAGAGGGGCAAACCATAAGAGAATCTTAACTATAGAGAAAAAAACTGAGGGTTGCCTGAGGAGAGGTGGGTGGAGGGGATGGGCTACATGGGTGATAGGTATAAAGGGGGCACTTGTGATAAACACTGAGTGTTAAATGTAAGTGATGAATCACTAAATTCTACTCCTAAAACTAATATTACACTGCATGTTAACTAAATTAAAATTAAATAAAAACTTGGAAAAAACAGTAATAGTAACAGGATATAAAAATAATGATCACAGTTATTTCCTCAAAATCCATGTTAAGTTCCTTATTATTGGATTTGGTTGCAGGTGAGGAACAAGAAGCAGAAACATACCAGCATTCGAACTTGCATTGCTTGTTTCTTTAAAAGCACCTCTCTCATGTCAAACTTGGGAGAATCCTTTTCTGACCAAAATTTAGGTAAGGGGAAAGAGAGGAGCGCACAGTTTAAATTTGCTCATCATGATCCTTTCAAACACATTATCTATGTCATGATACCTTTTTTCTTATTCAAGAACTTAGTTTTTCTCAAGTCAAAGTTTAATGGGGGAGGAGGCATTTCCCCCCTTCAGTTAAGAAATCTCCCTTTTAAGGGAAGCGATGTTAAATAGTTTTATTTCTTCATGAATAAAAAGAAGGCCAATTTAAACAAGAAATACTGAATAAAATTAGTATTTTTAAAATATTATTTTTAAATTTTATTTATTTATTTATTTATTTATTTTAAATTTTAATATTTTAAAATATTATTTAGCTATATCTGAAAATGAAACTGAGGAAAAAAATCTGGCAAAGTTTTATCCTCAAGAAATGCTTACTGAATTGAATTAAATTAAAGGGCCCTGAATTAAATAGATTTTATTCTACAATGTTTATCACACATATTTTATGTGTGATAAACATTGTAGAATAAAATCTATTTAAAAGATCCTTGCTGGTTGATATCACATTGCATTGATGTGCTCTCTGTTCTAAACGTATTAAATAAGAGTGAATATAAAGGTTCCTATACTAAGTATGGATTTTGTTCACTGAATAATGAAGTAGGTAAGGAATTCATAAATTGCTGAGTATAAATTACCACTGCCGAATGCTTCCATTGCCTAATATTTTTGCTTTAAGGAAGATTTAATCTACTTACTGAACGTAAGTATTTCATGCATAAGAACTTGGAAAGTACTTTCCACAATTTTTTGTATATTACAATTGCCATTTGTTTATAATTACCCTCTTCTGTGAAAAATAAGAATAACAAAAAAGCAGGGATTAAGGCATAAGGATTTTTTTGCATTCATTACATCACAAAATGTAAGCTAGATCAGAGCAAATATATATTTTTTTCCTAAGACTTTCATTCAGATTTCAAAGTTATTGTCCAAATTGCCATTATATCCATATGGAAAATGCTGAATGTATATATTTGTGCGTTGAAGTAAATTTTCCATCTCACCTTGAAAATATTCCCTCACTTAATGTATTTTGGTTTCCTAGGGCTGTTGTAACAAGTACCACAAACTGGGGGGCTTAAACAACAGAAATTTATTGTCACAGTTCTAAAGGCTCCAAAATTGAGTGGTCAGCAGGGTTGGGATTGTTCCATGCCTCTCTCCTTGGTTTGTAGGTAGCTGCTTCTCCCTGTGCCTCTTTACATTGTTTTCCCTTGATTTGTGTCTGTCTCTGTGTTCAAATTTCTCCTTTTATGTTTATATCAATCATACTGGATTATAGCTTATTCTAATGACCTTGTTATTGACTATTTATATCTGCAATGACCCAGTTTCCAAATAAGTTCATATTCTCAGCTACTGGGAGTTAAGGTATTGACAATGAATTTTGGAGGGGAGTACAAGATTGAATCCAGAGCTCTCACATAGCTTTTGGCAGGAGACCTCAGTTCCTTCCTGGGTGTTGCCAAGAGGCCTTAATTCCTTATAACATGGGCTTCTCCATAGAGGTAGCTGGCAACTCATTATAATTTTTAAATATTTTAAAAATATAGCAGATTGCAAAATCTATATTCCAAAAACATCATGTTCTTCTGTGCATATCACTAAAAACCCCATACAATGCTTCTAGAATTTGTAAACTGTTTTCATAAGATTGATTTAACTTCAGTGGTATTATTAGGCATTATTCTCTTTATTATAGCAGCAAAATTATTTAAAAATTTAAATTATTTAATCATGATGATTAATATTATTCAGATTCAGTTAAGTGCCTAAAACTAGAGAGACTTTGGAAATAACAAATGTGAGGGGGGAAAAGAAAAGAAATTAGAGTAAATACCTGATAATAAAGCAATATCTCAATTTAAAAGATGTTTTTACTGATTCTAATTTGTCTTAACATAAAAATAACCATTTTAGAAGAATAAAACCCAGATTCTGTGAGATTTTCTTGGATGGTAACTAATTATTTAGTTGCAGTATTTTACTTTCAGTTAAAAATTCCTGTAATTAGTTTTGAGGTAGAACAGAATCCCATTTCAAGCAACCGCTATCATTTTGATAAATTTAAGATTGTTCTAGAATTTAATTGTCAAGTAGAAATCAATTATTTGTAAATCTTCTCACCACAGAAAATGTCAACTGCTAGTGTGTCTAAAGACAAGGAGGTTAAGTATAGATATCTCTTACAATAGCACTTACAATGGAGCCAAATGTCGTCTTTATCTCGATGATTTTAAAGGGCTCAGCAGAAAAATCCCACGGTAGATGTATTTATGCCTCTATTTCTCCTTTTATGATGAGTTTTGAAATGATAAACTTTAATTTAATATCCTCCCCTAAGAAACAGAGATATTTGCAGCCAGAAAGAAGCCATTACTAATAACCATAAAGCACTGGAATTAAAACTTAAATTACGATTTAGAGCGCATAAAAGCAATTTTAAAATGTAAAGTATTAATATTGATTTATATTTTCTCACTCAATATCAAGCCAAATTAAACCAAAACAAATTAAGTAACTGAAAAATTACTTTAAAAAAAACTATTTGACAATAAAAAATAATAGTATACTTATAAAGAATTCATAAGTATATACATAAATTCTGGATTACAAAAAGGAAAATATCATTTAAAAATTTAATGCTAGGGCACCTGGTTGGCCCAGTCGACCGAACATCTGACTCTTGGTTTTGGCTCAGGTCATGATCTCAGGGTTGTAGCATCGAGCCCTGCGTCAGGCTCCATGCTCACTGGGGAGTCTGCTTGAGGATTTCCTCCCACTATCCCTCTCATGCTCTCTCTCTCTCAAATAAATAAAATAAAAAAAGAAATAATAAAATAAAATAAATAAAATCTTTAAAAAACTTTAATGTTAAACTGAAAGTCAATCAACATTTTTGAGTTTACAACAGTGTAAAACAGTGGAAAATGGCAAATATACAATATTAAACAAAGATATTAATACAATCTTCTAATGTTACCTAATAATTTTACTCTATAAATCCAGTTGATATTATCTCCTTATCCTTTCAAAAGAATTGAACTTTCTATGAAGATTAATGCAGCATGTGGAAGACATTATTACTTTGAGCTCCAGAAATTCCCAGTGGCAGAGCATATTAAATCATAATGTCCACACACAGCCTTTTCAGTTCTCCTGACATGTTAGCCTTACAGGCTCCCTAAATTCAGCAGTGACATTATGATGTGACTTTGTGTCCAAAATTTAATTGGAATAGGAGCATATTTGTATTTGAAAAAAAAAATATCTTAACTGCTATATGAAAATTATTGCAATTTAATTATTTTATTTTATTTAAGATTTTATTTATTTATTTGACAGAGGGAAAGAGACATCACAAGTAGGCAGAGAAGCAGGCAGAGGGGGAGGGGGAAGCAGGTTCACTGCTGAGCAGAGAGCCTGATGCGGGGCTCAATCCCAGAACCCTGGGATCATGACCTGAGCCAAAGACAGAGGCTTAACCCACTGAGCCATGCAGGCCCCCCTGCAATTTTATTACTAATACTGAATCAGAAGATTTCCATGGAAACATCTAAGCATCATTTTAAAAGTCATGAAGAAATGCACTGAACTTTACATTCATATTTTCATGTATCCTTTAGAGTCCTCAATCTCCTTTATTTCTACCATATATTGTTAACAATTTACATGCTAATATGTTCCTAGCTTTAAAAAAATGTATTTCTCAGTTAATACCACTTAGACTTAATTCTTAATAGCACATCCGATTTATGTTTGAGTAAAAGTGTATATGGTTTATACAGGGTTTATATCTTCTAAGCAAAGTAATTCTCAAAGTGATATCTCGTAACCTTTGGCTATGCCTTAACTGACAACACTACTCAAAAAGCCAAGTAAATGTTTTCTCTCCAAAGATCCCAGATATTTACTCTACTATGTGTGTGTTTGTTTGTATTTTCTTTTTTTCTTTTTTCAGTTTCCTATAACATCTTGAGAGTGGGAACCAAAACGTAGGAGTGAAAAGCCAGAAAAGAATTTGAGATGTGTCATGAGATGGGGAAAGAGCCATATGTTCAGAGGTTGGAAAGAACATTTAAACAGTAAAATTTAGGATATGACTTTAAGTTTCATCATTTTTATTCCACTTATTTATTTTTTAGCTTCTTGGTTTATAAAAGGAAACCTCATAATGACTCTTAACTACTTAGAAACAGGTACTCTACCCTATGGTACCAAAGGGGAGGGGAAAAAAGAAGTGAAAAAGTCTAAATTGACAGAAAAGATCACGGGTGTCCTGTCTAGGTCACCCTAACAGGATATCTCCTTCTTTCATTGTTTTTGAGCTATTTTACAAACTTTGTAAGTGTGGACACTGATAACAAGGCAAATGATTCTTCTCTGTAGAAATTATTTTTACCAGCAAAATTTTTGATTGCTTCCCTAAAGATAAACCCATTTTAAATTTATATATAAATTTACCTCATTTGCACAACTGTGCATGTTTCTTTTAATTTTCTTTGAACCAGCTGTAATGGTTTGCTAGTTTCCTTATTCATTAGCTTTGTAAAATCTTTGATATGCATTTATTTTTTAAAATTATTGCATATTATTTCTGGAAATTATCTACCAAGATGACTAAAGAGATCCTGACCTGAGCCTAAACCAAGAGTCGGGACTTAACCAACTGAGCCACCACTCAGGGGACCCTAAAAATAATGTTCTGATCTTGAAGTAACTTAAAGTCATATCCTGAAGTGTAATTTAATAAGGATGATAAGCTAAATTGGTTAATTGATAATTATTGGATATGTAGAAGTATGATAGGATACCAAAAAAGTTGATTAGCGAGCATAATTTTAAGTCTATATAATTTTGCTTTTTAAATATGCTACAGAGAGGCTATTGCTTTGGATTGTGATAATGAATATTCAGTTTTTCGTTTTGAGAAGTTGTGTAAGGGATAGGTGTGATATGGAAAGTTGTATTTTGTACATTAGTAAGCTCCACTAGTGTGCTAAAATTCTCGTGTGTGATAGTTCTTAATTATCCACCTCCCATTCTTTTCTCTATGAAATAAAATAAGGCATTACCTTGATGAAGGAAAAGAGTGTGAATGGACAGGATCAGATACTGGGAAGGCTCTTACGGAAAAGTGGCTATTTCAAGATGGTTGAGCAGCTACAGCAAAAGAGGATTATAGAGTCAACCAAGTAGCTGGAAAAAGGGCAAATTCATGACATCCAGGAGTGCGAGAATCCTAGAAGCAGAGCCTACATTCCACTATGGGATCCTACCAAGTAAAGACAACTAATACACACCAGAATTGGGAGGCGCTCTACAGTGGAAAAAGAGCAGAAACAGGAATCACAGCACTGAGTTTGGCACTGGCTTTACCCTTCTGTAGATGTGTCCTGAGTCACAACCTTGAGCAGGGCTTGTCATTTGATGTTAGATTTTGATGAAATGGTACTTCAAAAAGACTACTGTTAATTTTTTAAAAAGGTAAATATTTCACCTGCTCATTGCTCTCCCAATATTTGCATTTCATAAGTGCAAATATAGAAAATGGCTGTTTTTCAATGTTAGCCTGTAAACATTTTGTTTTCACTTTTTAATTTACATTACAACATAGGGCTAAAAAAAAAGGAATATAGGGCTGAGTTAACTTTGTTTCTACTCGAGGCATTAAAATATGAGTCACATTATCCTGCTTATACAAAGGCACAATATATCTTTACCTCAGATTTTGCATCCTATTCTTGTATTTAAAAAAAACTATTTTATACAACCACTGCTTTACCTGATCTAATCCATTAACAATTAATTCTTCCCTTTCATTTTCAAAGTATATACATAATATCTGGAATAAATTTTAGAACAGAACAAATTATTTTTTATATGCTATTCACAACAGAGAAAGACTTAAAATAAGTTTTATGGCATAGCAGTTTTCTGGAGTTCCTTTAGTTTTATTAGAAGATGTAGATATTTTCTTCATCATGTATTATTTCTCAAATATGATTGTGCTGCTGAGGCAAAATACAGATATAAATGCTCAGAATAATACATACTTAGTTTCTGCTAGAATAAGTGAAATTATTCAGTGATAAAATACCACCAAACGCAAAGATAAATTTCTTCTTTGTATGTGTCACACATAAATGTTAAAGCCGTTACTCTTCTGAATTTAGCTATAAATATAAAAAGACTATAGGGATGTCCACTTAGAGTTTTTAAAACATTTACATACTCTGTTATCTAATACAACCCTGAAGGGTTTTATTGATTTCAGTACTTTGACCTGATTCAGGAATAACATGCATTTGGATTTTTCACAGGCCAAAGAATAATAAAAATTCAACATTTAAGACACATTTAAAATGTGAACGCCAGTCTTCTTTCCTTGACAAATCTAATTAATTCTATCTTTCTCTATGGTGATACCAGGAGAATTAGAAGCCTAAAAGTCATCCTTCAAACCTTTTTTTTTTTTAAAGACTATTTCCAATCGAACAGGTCATGGGGCTATATAAATTTTACTACATTAATATGTACTGGAACTGGCCTGTTGTTTTAAAATTCCCACTGCCATTGCTAAATATAGTTCCTCATTTTCTCTTTTTTGCACCATTGCTCTAATCTCTCAAAAGCTTCATCAAAGATTACACCCTCTGGTATAGTCTCTACACAGCTGCCAGGAAGGGTTTTTGGGTTTTTTTTGGGGGGGAGGGTTTGTTTGGTTTGGTTTCAACGGTCATCAGATGCTTTCCTTCCCTGAATAAAGTCCTCCAATGACTATTTTCTTAAAGAATAAAGCTCAGCATATGTATACGAGGTCCTGACTTGGCTGGACCCTGTTTCCCTCTTGCCTATATACTTTAGCAGGTAGAGTTGGCCAAACTATCAAATGCCACTGTACCCTGTTTAGGCCTATATGGTAGGGATACAAGATCCTATAGCACCTATTAATTCCATATTTATGGCTTCCCTAGAATATACACTTTTCCAAGATAGACAGTACATATTTATTCAATTTTGAGTCCCATAGCGTGGGATCTTCTAAAATATTCTCAATAAATGAATGATTTATTATTCACATAAATGAATGACAGAATTCTCTGGGACATTTTTCGTTCAATCTGGGGAGGTGTTCCAATTTTGTAGCTATTAAGTTGTTGCAAAACACATGATCAAAACACATGGTAGACTGACCAAGGGCCATACCTGTGCCTTCAGGCTGCTAAATTAACATTCCTCTAGAACATCACAGCACCCAGATGCTATGGGACTATTTGATGGAAAAGAAAATAAGCACAAAAGAGACTGATTTTCAGAAAGTTTAGAGAATACTCCTGAAGATATACCGTGTTTCTATGTATATTAACGTTCATGTCTGTAAAATGAGAAATCTATCTTAACCCATCTTACATAAGGAAATGTGTCATTTGTTTAAAAATTTGGAGCAAGATAGTGTACTCTGTAAGAAGTCATGAAAGTATTCCAACATTGTACCCAATGCATGTGAAATTTCTTGATATAAGCTAGATCTGTGTGTACATTCACCTAATAATTTACATTGACATTTACATAATCTGGTTTATTAGTCTTCTTCCCTCTTCCCATCTCAAACTGAGTATCTTGTGGGAAATAAGATTCTTTTTTTTTTAAGATTTTATTTATTTATTTGAGAGACAGAGATTACAAGTAGGCAGAGAGGCAGACACAGAGGGAGGAAGCAGGCTCCCTGCTGAGAAGAGAGCCTGATGCGGGGCTCCATCCCAGTACACTGGGATCATGACCTGAGCCGAAGGCAGAGGCTTAACCCACTCAACCACCCAGGCACCCCGGAAATAAGATTCTTTAAAAAGTGTATATTAGGGGGCACATGGCTGACATGCAACTCTTGATTTAAGAGTTGGACCCCCACCTTGGGTGTAGAGATTACTTAAAAATAAAATCTTTTAAAAAAAGCATATATTAGTATCTGAAGTTATACATATATGCCTTCTCCCTAAGGCAGGCTGGATGAAACAGATGGGTGGATTGGAGATAAAAATGGAGATAGAGATATACAGATATTTTCTTATAAGACAGGAATATTTAGGGAAATGAGCACTTCCTTTAAGATAAAAATAGAATATCCACTCTCCACACATAGCTACTACATAGTGCTAGTTATAAATTAGTATTCCAAAAACCCATTTAAAGCCTCTAACAATTTAAAAAAGTTAGACATAATATATCACCATCCCTTCATCTTCAACACGATTTTAATAGAAGCAATTTGCTTAAAATAATTGTTTATATTTATAGGTTTCAACCTAAATATTTAGCTAAATATGCTACCAAGTTCATGGTTGTTTAAAATGTGCCGGATGTTAATATTCCACATCCAGAGTGAAGGTTATTGTATTTTTTAAAAATCTATTCATAATGCCAGTGGAAAAGATGGTTATATGATCAGCTTGTGGAATTATTATGATTTAGAACCAGCATTTTAGTAATGAAATAGAACTTAGATATCGACTCATCATATTTTTGTGTGCGTATGGAAGAGTAAAACCCACAGAAATTAAATATACTGTCCAAAAGTCATACTGTTGATTTAAAAATATGGCAGAGAATGGACCTATAGTCCTCTAACTTTAGTTACTGAGAACTGAAATATTTATTTCTGATCTTGCATGCATGCAGTATTTTTCTGGGTATTTACTTCAGATAAGTGTGTTTAAGGTTAACAGTTTAGCAAGTTTTAAATAAAATGGGTTTGTATTAGTCAGGTTCAGTCAGGGGATAGACAGCAGTCAACAATTTGAGTAGGGAAAGTTTGATGTAAAGAATTATTAACAGAGGAATGGAAGGACATAGAATAGGGTAATGAGAGTCAAAGAAAATTCTGAAGGATACAGGAATAGTTGAAATGAGGGGTAATCAGTTCCTTTAAAGTGGATAGAGCCCAGGATTCATATCTCATTAGAACTGGCATTATCTTGGCTCATTGGATAGGAAGTCTGTTAAGTGCCTCACTTTAGCTACTTTTGCACAAATTTTGGTATCTTTGATATCTTGTATTCTCATTTTCCTGTTTTGTGTTTTTTTTTAATTTTATTTTCTAATTTCTCTTGTGGTTACCTCTTGGGAGCATGGGTTGTTTAGAAGTACCATGTTTAGTTTCCAAATATTTAAGCATTTTCCAGATATTTTCCTGTAATTGAGTTATAGTTTCATAGCACTATAAATTTTTGTGTTATTATTGCCATACATTTGACTAGTACAGATGTTATAGGTAATAAATTGTTATTATTTTCATCTTAAACTTTCAATTACTTTTTAAAGTTGTTTCAACAGTTAAAGAGCATGTCTGCTATACTTATCTATATAATCACTATTTCCATTGCTTTTCTCTTTTATATACATTCTAATTTCTATCTTCTAACATATGCCTTATGACTTCTATAATATGCTGAAAAAGGGTAAGTCTGGGGCAGCTGGCAAAGAATCCCTTCAAGTTTGGGAGTGTGTGGAGGTGGTCTTTAACTTCCTTACTTATATTCATTTTGAAATACAGTATTTCTGGACATGGATTCTAGGCTGGTTTTTTTGTTTGTTTGTTTTGTTTTGTTTTGTTTTGGCACTTAGAGATGTCCTATCTCTGCCCCGCAGAGCTATTGACAAGAAGTTGGCTCTCATTGCTATCTTTGTTCCTCTGGATTATGTGTCCTTTTTCTCTGGTTAACTTTTAGGACTTTCTCTTTGTTACTATTCTTCAACAATCAGATTACAATGTGTCATGGTGGATTTGTTTGCGTCTCCTGCTTCCCCTTCACTGAAACTTTCAGATTGGAGGGCTTATATCTTTATAACCATTTAAATCATTATTTCCCTACACCCTCATCCCTTTTTTTCTGTTCATTCCTTCTCCCTTTCTGGAGCTCCAATTACATGTACGTTGAACATTTGATATTTTTCACTGCTTGCTGAGGCTTGGTTCAGTTTCTTTCAGTCTTTTTTCTCTCTGTGCTTAATCTTGGATAGTGTCCTTTCAATGGATTTGAGCTTGTTGATCTTTACTATTTTTTTTTAATTTTCTTTAACCCCATCCCATGTAGTTTTTATCGTAAATCATGTATTATTCATCAATAGAAGTTCCACTTGGTCTTAAAGAAATCTTTCTTATATTCCTTATTTACTAAGTTCATACTTTACATGTTTGAACAGAGTTATGTTTAACTGTTTGCAGTCCTTGTCTACTCATTTCAATATTTTTATAATTTCTGTGCCAACCTATTGATTTTTTTTCCCCTCCTCAAAATGAATCACATTTCCTTGTCTCTTTTTCTGGTCAATCATTTTTGAGTACATGAATGACTCCAAATTCTACATTTTTGAATGGCACATGGATTTGTATGACTTTTTGAAATGCTGAGTTTTTGTTTTGTCAATAGTTGCTTGTGGATCAGCTTCACCTTTTTAAAAGTTGCTTTTAAATTTTATAGTGATAACTCCAGAGCAACTTCTACTCTGGGACTGCAAGTATGACTGTTAAGAGGATTCTTTCTCATAACCAGTATGACTAGATGTTTCCATTTCTCACTGCTGGAAAAACAGAGTAGGAAGGAGTACTCATTATTGTTATAACCCATTGCTGGGGGTGCCTGAGTGGCTCTGTCCTTAAGCATCTGCCTTAGGCTCAGGTCATAATCTCAGGGTCCTGGGATCAAGGCCTGCATCAGGCTACCTGCTAGATGGGAAGCCTGTTTCTCCCCCACCCACTCCCCCCTGCTTGTGTTCCCTCTCTCTCTGTGTCTCTGTCAAATAAATACATAAAATCTTTAAAAAATAAAATAAGAAATAACCAATTGCTGTCAGTGGATCTTTCCCTGGTCATGGGCACTTTCTTCTAATCTATGCACACATCAACATTTAGCCTAACGTCTTAAAGTCTTCCTTCTGCAGGTTTCCAAAATATTCTCTCTGGTGCAGTTCCCTCTCTGTTATTCTACCCCACAAAATATAGTCACCAGTACCTTCTTTAAATTTGATCTTTCTCCTCCTTCTGAGATCAGAGGATTCTGTTTCTGATTCTGTTCTTTCTAGTGATACCCGGTAAGTACCCGTAGGCTCCAGGCTGGGGAAACTGTTAAGGCTCACCTCATTTATTTCCCTTATTTTGGGGATCACTGTTCTATGCTACCTGTTATTTGTGGCCTAAAAACAATTGTCTCTCATACTTTTTCTAGTTTTCTAATTATTTGCAGAAGGAAGGCAATTCCTATGAGATGGAAGCAGAAGTCTTTCATTTTCTTCCCTTTGGTTTTTAAATATAATGAATCTATTCTTTCTCTTTTAATTTCAAAAACAGTATGAGAGTGGCTCTTTGAAGCATACATGCACGAACAATCATATATATACTTATTTTCTTTGAAATTTTTCCCGCTAAGCCCATGAAATATTTCCATTTTATTTTTGTTTCTCAAATCTAATTTAATCAATTGCTTGATAAATTCATATATTCAGTTGTCAACTTCTACAACCTATTGTGCATATTGGTGAGTAATTTGTGCTTCAAGATTTGCATTATGAGCCTGATGCCCATGGCGTGAACATCCAATAAGTAATTAGGAAATAAATAAACACAGATTAAATTTCTGATGTTTGGACGCACATCAGTTTGACTGATTGGAGAGGTGGCAATGGAATTGTAAGCATTTCTTACAAGATAATCTGAGAAGGAAATTCTCATAATGCTGAAGACAAGGTGATGAACTAATCAGACTCATCAAATTTAACTAAAATAGCCCCTAAGTAACCTACATTTTGTTGATCTATCCTAGATGAGGGCAGTAAAGGAAAATGTATGACGTATGAAAGATATGTAAAATATACACAACTTCTCCCCTTAAATCTTACATCCATCCATATATATATGGACAATTGTTTGATTAAAGTAGGATTTGGAGAATAAATAACAACAATAAAAATAACATAAATTGAGAGAAAGGAGAGAGATATTTCATTGAGAAACATGAAGAGAGATAACTGCAGATTTGGTAACTGAGCATGAAAGGACAAATATAGATAAAAAAGTTTGGCGTGGGTGTGTTAGGAGAAAGAATTCAAAAAGTAATTTGGCTTTGTACGCCAATGTTCACAGCAGCTTTATTCACAATAACCAAAAAGCAGAAATAATCCAAATGACTATCAGCAGAGGAATGGATAAAAAAATGTGGTCTTTACACACAATGAAATACTCAGTTGTAAGAAAAGAATGGAAATTCTAATAAATGTTACAACATGGATGATCCTTGAAAACTTTATGCTAAGTGAAATAAACCAAATGAAAAGAAAAAACGTCATATAATTCCATTTATAGGAGTTACCTAGAATAGTCAGATTCATAGAGATAGAAGTGGTATAGTGGTTACCAGCGGGTAGGAGGAGGAAGTAATGGTGAGTACTGTTTGATGGGTACAGTTTCAGTTTTGGATGAAGGAAAAGTTCCAAAGATAAATAGCGGGATATTTGCACAACCATGTGAATGAATTTAATATCAGTGAATTATATACTTAAAAATGCTTAAAATAGTACATTTTATGTTATGGATATTTTATGATAAGAAACACTTTTAAAAGAAACACTTTTAAAAAAATTTGAGGGGCTCAGTCTCTTAAGCATCTGCTTTCAGCTTAGGTCATGATCCCAGAGTACTGGATGTTATAGGGCTCCCTGCTCAGTGGAGAGTCTGCTTCTCCCTCACCCTCTGTGACTCCCTCTTACTTGTGTGCTCTCTCTCTCTTCCTCTCTCAAATACATAAATAAAATAGTTAAAAATAAATAAATAAATTTAAAAAGTAATTTGAGACTGGGTTATGGAAATTATTGAATATATTTGTAAAGGAACTTAAGTGTTACATACTTATCAGTGATATTCAAATTGAGATACAGCATCACTGGGATACATGAAAACTTCCCCAGAGGGAGGCAGAGACCTGTCATGTCCTTAGCTTCCCAGAGTGTCTTCCCTTTTACCTAGCTTCACAATTGCTTTTCTCCCACGTTACAAAAGAAAGGCATACTCTAAGTTCTTTAGAATCTCACTTTGATATACTGCTCTTGAATATAAAAATCTTCTGGATATCAAACGAACATAATTCTAGCAAATTTGCTTTAAAGGACTTTCTTCTTCCACCTCAATCAAGGAATACATCATTTGAAGGGTGAGCACCAGGAAAGCAAAGTGAACGGATTCATAAGAAGAAATAGTGAGTCTATTCAGGCTTATTGTGCCCATTACAACAAACTAGCAGCAAGGCTACAGATCTTCTTGATCTACTTTTCGTAGAATTAACATTCAGATATGTTATGGTTCCTACAGAGTGTGTATTATTGTGTATTCATGAGCTGAAAAACTGTTAGATGTTGTCTTAGTATTTTTTGACTGATTGGTATGGCACTATAGACTCTCTAAACCAGTTTGTGGGCTGAGCATTTTTCATTAAATTGACTACCTATCTATTTATACATACACACCTATATATATATAATTCCATATTTTTGGCAAATATAAATCAAATGCTAATTGAAAGTATTGTAAACTGAATGCTATATAAACAAAGGTATAATAATGCATATTATTTTCACTTTTGTAAGTGTTTCTAAATGAAGTTTAAAAGATGTCTCAGAAAAAACAAGTGTAATTACTAATCAATTACATTGGTAAACTTTTGTAGCATTTTTCCCAGGGTCACATACTTTTCTAAGGCATATAGCTTCAAACTATCTTCTTTCTACTATTTACGAATAGAATTGATAGAATAGAAATTGATTTATTTTTGTAAACAATATTTTCTCAAGGTTAACATCTTCAATAATGTGAAAAAATTAGGGATTGAATCTATCCCAAACATTGTCTCATTTTAGCCATAATCTATTTATACCCCAAATGCGTGCTACTTGCTTGCAAAGCAAAGAAACAAAACAATTGCAGTCATCTCATTCAGAAAAGGACTTAAGATATAACTTTGATTTTTATGTTTAATGATTATCAGATTCAATAGCATGTAGGTTTTATTGAATTTTGCACTAATAATCATCATAGTAACATTTGTATCCAGAAAAGAAATGATCAGCACTAAGTCGTGTAGTTGCAGGAAATATATATATTTTAAATTCAATTTGTTTTCATGGTTTTGTCATAGAGAAACATAAGTAAAGTGATCAGTAATAAATTTCTAGAATTAAAATATGTTATAATAAAATTTTGTTGGGCAAATAGAAAGTGAATATGAGCTCAAAGTATAAAAGGAACAATAAAAGCTTTCTTTTAATTCATTAGGTCATGTGTTTTAAATGAGGAATGGTGGGAATCGATTTCATGTGATATTTATATTCTATTACATATCTTTCAAAGTTGATATAACAGTTTTAGTTTCTTATAATACACAACACGTGTATAGCTGATAATTTAAAATACATGAGATAATGTATAGATTTCAATATTTATTTTATTTTATTTTTAATTTTATTTATTTGACAGAGAGAGAGAGAGATCACAAGTCGGCAGAGAGGCAGGCAGAGAGAGAGGGGGAAGCAGGCTCCCCGCCAAGCAAAGAGCCCAATGTGGGGCTCGATCCCAGGACCCTGAGATCATGACCTGAGCTGAAGGCAGAGGCTTAACCCACTGAGCCACCCAGGTACCCCTAGATTTCAATATTTAAACAGATGCTCATGTAAAGGATTAAGTTTAATTGATAATATATAACAATTTAAAAGGATTACATTGAATTGATGATCTATTTAGGTTATTTATCTACTCAAAGTAAATTGTTGGAAATATTTAAAATATAAGTAATGTTCAAAATATAAAACTAATATTTAACACTTGAAAAATAAGTTATTAATTACAAGCAAAAATCTGTACATTCACTGAAACATTAGTTTACATTTATCATCCTGATACAAGGGAAAGGATTTTGATAGGTTTGTGTACATTCTTATATCTCTACCATTTGCATATACTTGAGCATAAATGTATTTTTTATTAGTGTTAAATTGTTATGATAATTAGGGAAAATATATGTGAAGCACCTTATAGATGGTATATATTGTTTTAATTTTTGTAAAGATTTTATTTATTTATTTGACAGAGATCACAAGTAGGCAGAGAGGCAGGCAGAGAGAGAGGAGGAAGCAGGCTCCCTGTTGAGCAGCGACCCCCCCCCCCCACCATGTGGGTCTGGATCCCAAGACCCTGGGATCCTGACCTGAGCTGAAGGCAGAGGCTTTAATCCACTGAGCCACCCAGGCACTCCTGTTTTATTATTTTTTGACTATTATTCGAAGTAATGCTCCATGACAGTTTTGATTAGGTTAGACAAGTTCACCTACAAAATATTTCTTTCCTTAATACTCCTTAATAGTATTTTAAGATATAGTTATATAATAATTTGTCCTTTTTAACAAAGATTGATAATTAAATAATTGTATCGATGGTATGTTTGGGTTTGCTTTATTACTTTCATAGAATGTCGAGATTCTACAAAGCATATTAAATCGTGTCTAACTTCTTAACTAACCACGTAGAATGAGGAAACCTCTCAAATTTTAGGAGGAGATTCACTGATTAATCACAGTAAAAGAGAGAGAAAGAGAGAGAGACAGAGAGAGAAGCTTATTCCACATTTACCTAATGCTTAGGCAGGTTTTTTGTTTTTAAATCTTTGTTCTTCACGAATTTTACTATTGTAATTGATAGAAAACCTGCAATACAAGTTATACTTCAATTCCAGGGGCAATTTTCTCACCATTGGGAAATTATTGGGCAGAAAAATCACATGAAATATTATTCCAGATAGAAATTCCTTCAGGGTGAGTGAATGAAGTATAAACGGCCTCTTCACTCTAATGCTTCCTATTCTTAAACTATTCCCTGGTTATAAATTAGGCTCCTCTGAAAAATCTAAGAACTACTTTAGTATCTCACTAAATAGCACCCTCGAGCCCTCCCAAAACTAATTTTACTACTAGAGACGTTCCTTTTTCACAAAATCAGAAACACTAGATACTCCTTTTTTATTTTTATGTTGGCTAATTTTGAGTCTTTCTGAGTTAATCCCAAAATAAATCATGTTGACTGATGCAAAGCAAATCAAAATAAAGAAGAAAGCAATAACAACAAAATACCAAAATTAAATTTAAAAAAAAATGTATATACATATAAGGGGAGAAACCCTGAAATGAATTCTGCTTCATATATTGCAGGCACGACTGTTGATCATAGCAGCCACCTGTTATAAAATATTTTGTATGCCCAAACAGTCCTGGATAAGGGAAAAAAAAAAAGGTATTTTCACAATGAAAACATATTGAGTGACTGAAAAAATAAACTTAGTTATATCACATTAAAAAATAACTGAAGGGAAGACTTTTCACCAGTTTTCTAAACATTTTTGCCATCATACACAAACCCACCTTTCTAATGTGTTAAGCCTGGTTGTTAACCAGTTGTTGGAAAAAAAGGAAACATTTAAAAGTTTTAAAACATTTTAAACATAAAACAGTTTAAAACATTTAAAATAAAATACCCACTTCAAGAACAAAGTAATTTAGAATTTCATTAACATGAAATGAAATGAAATGAAATGAAGTCAGATTATTATCTTAAAAATCGATAATCTTAAATTTCTATAGATGACAGATATTTTTTATCTAGATTGAAAATAATACATTTAATATAATGGTCACCTAGATTAATTACCCCCCAAATATTACAGACTAATGTTAGAAAAAATGTATAATATTTTGTAAAACATAATTAGAATGTAACAAGAGATAAATTTTATTCTCACCAAGCTAAGGATTTTTCAGAACATTAAAAAATAGACAAAAAGTAGAATAAACTCTTCAGAACAGTATTTAAAATCTTATTTTTGGCTCTCAAGTTTTATAAACCACCATATCTTTCAAATATACTTAAATAAAATCTTGGAAAATTCAGTATTGTTCACTGCTTAGCTATTTGGGTTTCTAACCTCTGACCCCAAGTAAGAAAAATCTCTACAGACTACTTTTTAAAACACTGATGTTTTTGAAAGGCCCTGTGGCTATCACTTTTCCTTTCACAAGGTGATATATATTGTTTGTTCTATTTTGTTTTTCCTGGAGGAAATTGACAACATTTCTTTTCAAATACCAGATTTCTAAATTTTTGATATAGTTTTACAATGCCAAATGACATTAAAAAATTCAGGATCAGTGTTTGAAACAGGTTTTTCACATAGAAAGATCTATTTTTAAATTGCACCCTTCTCTGCAGACCTGTCTGTGACTAACAGAGCTGCCTGGCTTATTATCTTCAGACACAGACACTCAGGATGAACCACTGGGCTCATTAGAACACACAAAGCAGGGAGTATCTTTCAACAATTCATATCAACAAATTACTGAAACTCCAGAAAACTTGCTGTCTGCAAATTTAGGTGGAATAAAGCGTGATCACAAGGCATGAAATAATCAGTGCAAAGCCACGGTTTAACAGATGTTGGACTTCTAGAAGTCAGGTAACTGTCAAGAGGAAAGATAGTAAGCTACTAATTTTTCTCCCTGTCAAAGTGAAAATGAAAAGAATTGTTTGAGTGACACAAAGAAAAATGTGGGGCAGAGTAAAATTAGAAGGTATTTTCAATGATCATGTGTGTGCGTATGTGTGTGTGTGTGTATGACAAAGAGAGAAAAAAAGATGAAAATAGTGAGATCCTTGAAAGACCCTTGACCACTTGTGAAGTAAACATGGACTGCAGTGGCATTTACCTTCATTTCCTTTGTTTCTTTTTCTTTTGAAAATGGAAAATCTTTCAATATTAGAACAAGATCATGTGAAGATATAACCACATTTTCCTCCTATATTCCATTTAGTAGATGTTATTTAATTATCCTATTTTTAAATTTTTTATTATGTTATGTTAGTCACCATACAATACATCATTAGTTTTTGATATAGCGTTCCATGATTGCTTGTATATAACACCCAGTGCTCCATGCAATACGTGTCTCCTTAATACCCATCACCGGGGTAACCCATCCCCCCACCCTTCTCCCCTCTGAAACCCTCAGTTTGTTTCCTGGAGTCCATAGTCTCTCAAGATTTCTTGTGTGTGTGTTTCTCTGGAGGAGAAAAATTAGGGTTTTTCGCAGAAGCCATCATTTCTTTAAGTACATATCTTACTATCACTTAAAACAACAGAATGCTTTGTCTATCACCAAACACTTCATGGACTAATTTGGGTACCATCTATTAGAGTTCTCAAAGGTCATTCCAAAAAAAAAAAAAAAAATGATGTAACCACAGTCATGATCAAGATTCAGACCTGTCAGGCAAAAATGTAGAAAACATGCCACCAAGTAGCTGCTAAACCTCTTTTAAACTAATACATATAGCTTAACGATTTCTTTGATTAAATTTAACCCAAGCCCATATGAAATTATTTTCACCAAAAATGTAAATCTTAAGTGATATTTTGGTGTCTTTTATCAATTTTTTGAGAGGTAATATCCTCTAAAGGAAAGAACAATGGGATTATGATTAGTAGGTAAGGGTTCTAGTCATAATTCTGTCACTTAACTATTCCCATACATTTTTAGAATAACCTTTACTCAGGGGTATAAGCCATCTTCTCTTAAGATAAAAAAATTTAGACAAACCATAAGTGACTCTTAATTTCACAAAACAAACTGAGGGTTGCTGGAAGGAGGGAGGGTTGGGAAAGGGGGAGGGGGGCTATGGACATTGAGGAGGGTATGTGCTATGGTGAGTGCTGTGAAGTATGTAAACCTGGCGATTCACAGACCTGTACCCCTGGGGATAAAAATACATTATATGTTTATTAAAAAAAAAAGAAATAAAAAATTTTTTAAAAAGCTAAAATAATTTAAATGACTTTAAAGTAATGTATTATTATAAAAACCAATCACTAAGATATTAGTAAAACAAGCCAAAATAACCAGCTATACAGTGACATAGCTGAATCACTTTAGACATATTACAGAACTTCCTAGATCCTTAATTTCTTTTTTTTTTAATTTTTTTTATTTAGAAGCTTTTATTTATTTATTTGACAGGGAGAGAGACAGCGAGGGAGGAAACAGAAGCTGGGGGAGTAAGAGAGGAACAAAGCTCCCCGCTGAGCAGGGAGCCCAATGAGGGGCTCGATTCCAGGACTCGGGGATCATGACCTGAGCCAAGACAGTCGCTAACTGACTGAGCCATCCAGGCATCCTGATCCTTAATTTTTCTTCCAAAATATAATGCTGGGATGATGATCACTAATATTTCATCCTACTCAAGCCCACTGGAAAAAACTGGAACAATTTAGTCATTGCCAATGTTCATTGAGGCTAGAATTTTCAATCAGTCTTTGAAGGAGAAAGAGAACAATCAGAATGGGAAGATACAGGATGGCCATTTGTGATCTGTGTATTTTTTCACATTCATTAATTCATTTGCCAAGGTATAATTTACAGGAAATAAAATATGCCATCCCTAGTTCGGTTATGTGATTTTTGACAACTGTAGACATCTACAAAATAAACACACACACACAAATTAAGATAGAGAAAATCTCAGTCATTCCAGAAAGTTAACTTACGCCCTGTTTCTAGTCACTTCCCTACTATATAAGCAACACGTTTTCTGACTGCTATGTCGGATTAGCTTCTCCTATTCAGGAACTTAATATTAATGGGATCATGACTTATGTTCTACTTTACATCCAGCTTCTTTCTCTCAGAAGAGTACATACATGTGAATTTTCCATGTTGTTCATATTAGCAGTTCGATATGTTATATGAATATGTCATGATTTGACTAATAATTTCCTGTCTATGTAGCGGTGAGCTTTGCTTCTTCCTTTCAAATCATTATGCATTTTATTTTTCCTGCTGTATCGCATTGATCCAGACCACCAGTGTACAGATGAATAGAAATGCAAGTGTGTATCCTAACCTTATTTCTGATCTTGTTGGTGGCAGTGCTTCACTAGTGAGTATATTTTAATATACTTACTATCATTATGAAGTATCACTAATAAGTATCTTTAGGATTTTAGTAGTGCATTTTATCAGAATGAAGAAATTTCAGTTAATCCTTACATTAATGAAAGTAATTATTTTTAATAACAGTTTGCTGAATTTTATGAGTTTTACTTGATTTATTGAAATGTTCATATTTTATTCCCTTTCTCTATTATTTTGATCAATTTTCATAATTTATTTGTTAATGTCAAATCAAAGTTCCATCCCTGGAACAAACTCAACTTGTTTATGATACAGTTGACCCTTAAACAAGGTGAAGATTGGGGCACCAACTCCTCCAGCGTCAAAAATCCACATAACATTTAACTTGCCAAAAGCTTAACTACTAATAGCCTACTGTTAACTGAAAATCTTACCAGTAACATTAATAGTCTAACACATATTTTATATGTTATGTGTATTATATGCTGTATTCTTTAAGTTAGAGAAAAGAGAGTGTTATTAATAAAATCATAAGGAAATATATTTACAGTACTCTAAAAAATCTTTGTGTAAGAGGTCTCACACAGTCTAAGTCCTTGTTGTTCAAGGGTTAGCTCTATTATTCTTTCTATATTTTGCTGCATTCTATTTGGTAAGATTTATTTAAGGATTTTTTTTTTTTTTGTCTGTGTTCATGGGAAGTTATGGCCCATAATTTTCCTTCCTGGTAATGCTGTAATCTGATGGTATTATTAGGCTTATAATTCCTTATAAAATGAATAGAGAACTGTTGCCTCCTTCTGTCTTTCCTGAAATAACTAGTTTTAGGAGTATTTCTTCTCTAAATGTTTATACCATTTTATGGTTGCATTATTATTTTTTTAAAGTGGGGAGGGGAAGAGATCATGACCTGAACTGAAATCAAGAGTTGGTCACTTCCCCAACCAAGCCACCCAGGCATCCCTATGGTTGTATTATTATCGTGGGTTGAAATGTTCCCATAAAGCTCACATATGGAAATCTTAACCCATGGTATTTCAGAATATGACCTTATTTGGAAATAGGAATACTGCAGATGTAATCCACTAACTTAGGATGAAGCCATACTGGAGTAGGGGGGACCATTGCTTCATTCAATATGACTGATGCTCTTATAAAAAGGGAACATTTGGATACATATATACACACAACATGGATAACGCATATGAAGATAACAGCAGAGATTGGGGGTGATGCTTTCTCAAGCCAAGAAGCACCAAAAATTGCCAAACATGACCAAAACCTAGGTGAGCAACATGAAATAGATTCTTCCCTCATAGTTCTAGGTGTAAACCAACTTTGCTGACACCTTAATCTTGGACTTCTATGTTCTGGAATTGTGAGGCAATAAATTTCTGTTATTTAAGCGTGTAGTCTGTAATATTCTGTTAAGGTAATCCTAGGAAACCAAAATATCATAGTGTGTCTTTGATTTTATCTCAGACCATCCTTTACATCATTCACCTTTTTGTAACTACAATGGCTTCCTTGCAGCTCCAAGAACACAGAAAGCATGTTCCTGTATCATAGTGTTTGCATGTGCTATGTCTCTGTCCACACCATTCGTTCCACGTTTGTATAAATAGTTCACTCCTTCACCATTCCAGGTCTTTACTCAAATATCCCATTCTCACTAAAGACTTACCTGATCAATCATATGAAAACTCCATGTCTAATAACTTCACCACTAATAAAACTGGTTTAACCATCTTGGGTTAAAATAGTATATTTAATTCTACCAGTAGAAAGTTTTAGGAAATTCAAACTAATGTACAGAAATGGAAAGGTCTGTGGTTATGTGGAGTTGGAGAAAACACAAAAGGTTGGGAGATTTGGTTTGTAAAGAATCATGAGGCAACTTTTGAGTGTGATGGATATGTTCATTATCTTAATTACAGTGATAATTTCATAAGCATATGCATGTCAAAATTTATCAGACTTTATACTTTAACTGCATAGAGTTTATGCCTATTACATCTCAAAAATATATTATAAAGGTATAGCAGGAAGGTTGAGGATGGAGAAGAAAATAATTGGACTCACCTGATAACTGATAGTTTGTGAGACACTATGACTTCTGGAAAACATTTAGATGAAAATCAGAGGGAAAGTATGAGAGATAAACTGGAAGATAATGTCAAACTTTTAAAATATTTTTTCAAAATAAGCAATTACTGCCTCTCCAACTCTAACCATCTCTCATTTTACATTCTATACTCATAAGAAGCCTATACACATAAATTTTTTAATCTATTCAGTAATAAAGGAACAAAATATATTTTCATTTAGGTTTATCTTCCTATATGAAATACAACGTTTTTGAAAACTAAAGAAAAAAGGGAACTGGATAAATTTAGAGGTTTTTTTTTTAATTTTTAAGGGAGGCAATTCATAAACTTCAATAGGCTAGAATATGCTGTGCACAAAGAGGTTTCTGTGCAAGCATCAAAGATTTAAATATGATACCCTTGATCATCTCTCCTCAAAAATGAATTGGAAAGGACTAGGATGCAAGTTGCAGAAATTTTAAACAAAAGGAAAATGGTACTATACAGGAGAATATTGTCTATAATCTCAGAAAACCTCTTCTTCTAAATTTGATTATATACTCTGACTTATATAATTTATTAAGAAATGTAGGACAAATAAACTGTCAAATGTTACTAACCAATATGATCTTACTTGTTGATTTCATTTCATTTTAAGTTCACACTATCATTTTCAAGGAGAATTGAAAGTCAAATAATAGATTTACACTTTTTTTAATCATTTCTATTTTGATGGTTTATATTGCTTTTCAAACTACTAGGAGGACCTTCCCTGTGCATTTTTACCAAAGAACAATTGTATCCCTTTGGAATTATTAGAACTTGACAAGTATACTTAAAGTTAAAATAATGGGATTTGGCATCTGAGAGCTCCTTAATCTTCTTTCATCAATATAGCTATAATAATTGAAAATGTCAAGTTAAAATGATTGCAAGCTGCAGACATCTGTCACTTATAATCATAAAAATTCAGTTATGATTACTAAATGTATGCATCGTTGCCAAGCCTATTACAGAAAGCATAATTATTTGCAAAGCTTAGAAAAGTGTGTATCATTTTGTAGTGATTATACATAAAGAAAAAACTGTGACACTAACTTATATAGAGAATTTAAGGTGTTCCTCAAATAGCTGAAAATGTGTGGTACTCATTTATTGATAGTCAAAAATACATCATGGTACATGAATAATTTGGGGAACTGGATGATAAAATGAATCACAATTTGTTCTCTTTGATCTTGATCTCCAGTCACACAAATAAGAAAATAAAACAAAGCTTTGACTTATAAAAATTCATGAATCCAAGTGAGACCTTTTGAGAATGTGCTAACATAATTATATAATTTTTTTCCAGTTACTTTGTTTTTCTGGTACTGTGGTATATGATATCTTTTTGGAATTCTATATTCTAATTTGTATTGTTGGTGTTAAAATGTGATCTATTGTTATATACTAAAGTTTTTATACCCAGCAAATTTTTAAAATTTAAAAAAAACTAACAGTTTGTTCTTAGATAGTTTTTAGTTTCTGGGTGCCTCGGTGACCTAGTAGTTAGGCATCTGTCTTTGGCTCAGGTCATGATCCTAGGGTCCTGGGATCAAGTTCTGCATGGGGCTCCCTGCTCAGTGGGGAGCCTGCTTCTCCCTCTCCTGTTTCTCCTGTTTGTTTCTCAATGTCAAACAAATCATTTTTTTAAAAAAATCTAAAAGTAAAAAAAAAATAGTTTTTAGTTTCTATGTAGGTCATCATATTATATGAAAATAACAGCAGTTTTATTTCTGCATTTCCAATTTTAAATCTTGTACTACTGTCTACTTTTATCTTGCTAATTTAGACATCCAGTACTAGTTTAATTAGGAAAAAAGAAGTGTTAGTGGTCATCCTTGTTTTTATTTCTTTCTTTCTAATACAAAGGCACTGTTTCTAATAATTCTCAATCAATGGCATATGTTTAATAAATTTTTAGAACCTCAGTATTAGGTTAAGTATATTGCTCTCTACTTTTAGTTTAAGATATTTATGATTTTTATTATTACTACTATTATTAAAATGATTTCTGATCATTTCTGATCTGACTACCAATAACCTGAATGAACTTGAAAGCAGATGTATCCCCAGTAAAAGCTCAGATAAAAGCACAGCCCTGACTGACATCTTAACTGTTCCATTACGAGACCCTAAAGAGAGGAGCCAGCTAAACCTGTACTTGGACTTCTGACCCACAAACACTGAGATCATAAATTCTTGTTGTTTACGTTCCTTGCCAATTTCTAATATTGGTAAGCAGCAAAGATAAGTAATGCTGAGTAAACTCTGGCAGTTTTGGACTTTGAAGCAACTTTTCTGTTTCATCTAAGTTGTCAGATTTAAGAGCTTAGAATTGTTCATACTATGTATTGCCATACTGTATGTTTGATGTCTGAAGGACCTTTGATGAGATTCCTAGTTTTATCTATGCTATTTGTAATTCACATATATATTTTTTTATTTTTGGACACTCTGCAGACCGTTTTATCAATTTTGTCAATTTCAAAGAAACAGCTTCAGTTTTCATTGATTTTATCTAATAATTTTATTTCCATTTTTTTTACATTTTTTGGATATAAAAATTGTGTATTTAAGGTGTACAACTTAATATTGTGATGTATGTACACAATGTGAAATAATGACTAGAATTCAGCTAATTAGCATATCAATTGCCTCAGTACTTAATTGTGTGTGCCTGTGTGTGTGTTGAGAAGGTTTAATTTACGGAGCACCTGGTCGTTCGGTTGGCTAAGCATCTATCTGCCTTCGGTTCAGGTCATGATCCCAAGGTTTTGCCATAAAGCCCTGCATCTGGCTCCGCCTTCCTGCTCAGCGGGAAGCCTGCTTCTTCCTCTGCTCCCTCATTGTCCCACATGTTCTCTCTGCCCAGCTCACTCATTCTCTCTCTCATTCAAATTAAATATTTTTTAAAAAAGATTTAATTTATGATCTATCCTCCTAGCAGATTTTAAGTACATGGTACAGCATTAATGACTATAGTCCCCATGTTGTACATTAGATCTCCATAACTTAAGTCATCTTGCATAATCAAAAACTTCTATGTTTTGACCAACAGTACCCCATTTCTCCCACTCCCCATTCCCTGATAACCACCATCCTTCTGAGTCTATGGATTTGACTATTTTAGATTCCACTTTATAAATGAGATCATGTAGTATTTTTCTTCCTGTTTCTTATTTTGTTTATTAGCATAACATCTTTTAGCTCCACCAGTATCACAAGTGACAGGATTTTCTTCTTTTTTTAGGGCTAAGAAATATTCCAATGTGTGTACATTTTTTTCTTTATTCAACTATCATAGGACATCTAGATTGCTGCTATAATCGTGGGAGTCTGCATTTATTTTTATTATACTTTTATTTATGTAAAATTTTAATTTAATTTGCTATGTCCTTTTATTTTCTTAAGGTGGAAGCTTACACCAATGAATTGAGACCTGTCTTCTTTTCCAATGTAAGCATTTAATGAAACAAATATCCTAAGCACTGCTTTAGCTTCACCCCACATAATTTGATGTGTTGTGTTTTCATTTCTGGTTTCCTCTGTGACTAATGCACTCTTCAGAAGTGTGTTTCATGCTGAAATATTTAAGGAATTTACAGACATCTTTCTGTTACTAATTTCAGGTTCAATTTGTAATGTCCCCCAAATATGCATGGTATAATTTCAATTTTTTCACATTTGCTAAAGTGTGTTTTATGGCACAGAATAGTTTCCAATTTTTATTTTAGGTTCTATGAGGTATTTTTTCATCATATATTCTTCACATTTTATTTTCGGGTGCATGAACATTTAGAATCCTTAGGTTGTCCTGAAAAATGGATTCCTTATCATCCTGGAATGGCTTTTTTTAATCACTGGTAATAATTCCTTCCTCTGAGGTCTACTTTGACTGATTTTACTATAGCTACTTTAGCTTTGTTTTGATTAGGATTAGCCTGAGATATATATATATATATATATATATTCCATTGTTTTACCTGTAAGCTAACTTTGTTTTTTATTTAGTTAGTTCTTGAATAAAGCACAGTTTTGGTGCTTTTTGTTAGCCTTTTTTTTTTTTAAGATTTTATTTATTTACTTGACAGAGAGAGGCACACTGAGAGAGGGAATACAAGCAGGGGGAATGGGAGAGGGAGAAGGTTCAATCCCAGGAGCCTGGGATCATCACCTGAGCCAAAGGCAGATGCTTAACGACTGAGCCACCCAGGTGCCCTAAATGTTTGTAAGCCTGTTACATGGAGGAGCGGAGGATGCAGGCAAGTTCTGTCCTACTGACTAAGCTTCACTTCTCTCCAACACTATCTCAGGGTAGGATCTTCATGATCTCCCATCACCATCCGTAAGTCTGCATCCGGAATATATTCCTGTCCCTCCCTCAGGAATAGAAAATCTTTTGCTCCCTTCTATCAGCTGCAATAAGATTTCACCAGTGTCCTGGGGTTGGCAGTATTTGTTGCCCTACACTTAGCAACTTACGGCTTTTGATCCATGAGAAAGGTAGGGGAGAAGAATGAGGCAAGCCTTAATGTCCTCCCCAGGGCAGCCACTGTTGCCTTCCCTGAAGTCAGCACTATGAACTATTCTTTCTCAGGACTCTTGCTTTCCCTGATCTTTTTCGTGATCACTTAGAAATGTCTGTGAAGAAGTTTCGTCTGTGAGTAGGTTTTTTTTCTGTTGTTCCGGTGTTCCTCTATATTCTCTCAATAGCCTGCATTCAGTCTTGAGAAATTTGCTAAAAGTTTCCACTGAATTTTTTGATCTGCCCAGTAATATCGGCTTTAGGAAAGAAAGTACTGGCATTTTGTCTCTTTCGGAAACAACTGTCTTTCTTTAAATCTCAGGGGAGTTGGTTTCCCTGTGACCCCAGTTTTCTGATGTGTTGAAGAAAAGTTTTGCATGTGCAGATTTGGGGGTGGGGTAGAACGATGAAATCAATCCTACTTCCATCTCTCTGCATCTGAAACGCAACATGAACGTGACCATCTAGAAGATCACATTATTTTCCACATCTAGTCCTTTTCACAGTATCTTGCTCCTTGCTCATATGCTCAAAGCCTTTTTAAAAATTATCTTTACACATATTAAATATAAATACTAATAACCTCAGATCATCTTCGTGTTTTCTTTGTATTCTCTGTAGCTAATATTGCTATAGTCTATCACTTCAGTCTTGATATTTTTGTTTGTGTGGGGGAATATCCCAGATGTTCAAGGAATAAATGGATAAATAATTCAGCTAATCCAGTAAAGACTAGAAAGATAGAGCACACAACCAAATGCCTTTCACTTAAAGCCATGAGGCTCATATAAAATTTATTTGAACCCAGAAAAAAAAGAATGAAAGTATAGTGATAAACCATGGAAGACTCTTTACCCAAAGGAACTGAATAAACTGGAAAAAGTTATGATGCCTTTTAAGGTATGAAGTTACATTTCTCCTGCTCACTCATGGGTGTCTTAAATTGGATACAGAAATCCACCTGGATTTCAGGTACAGAATAATGAAGAATATTTCTGTACATATAATTTGTAATTCCAACTTAAATGGAGTATACTAAAATTTAATTCTTCATTGATAGCATAAACTTCGGTGATACGAATTTTTCTTTATCATTTAATTCAATTCCAAGCACACTTTGTGAAATTATACTTATGAAATTATCTTTCTATTATAGTTTCTTTTTATTAATAATGTAATCGCAACCATAGCAATAATGTTAATATTACTCACTTTAAGTCTTTTAACCTTCATTCCTGTTCTCTTTCCTTTAAAATATTCTCTGGAATCAATCCAGTTTGGCAATATCTCATTTTTTTCTTTTGGTTCAGAAAAATAAATTTTGACATTAACTACAGCTTTTTCACTTTTTAGTAATGATTATACCTTTCATAAGACCCTCAGTTTAAACAAGAGTAATATTCCAGCTGTAACCTGATATTTTTTTCCTGCCCTTTCTAATTTGTCATTTTTCAAAAACAACATTGAGGCAATAAAGCATATGCTTTCTTCATTAGAGATACATCATGTGGTTTTTTTTTTTAAATTTCAGATTCCAACTTCATTTCTCTATTAATAAATCCCTCAGCTACTTTATATTTAACTTTTATTGTTTTATTTTCATCTAGTTGTCAGAATATAATTTTATGTTAACATTGCCTTCTCTGATTTCATGTACTTAGACAACTTTGTCTGAACTTTTGTCTTAATAGGGATGCAGGAAAATTTCTCTTTATTTTGATAATTCAGAGTTTGCTGCTTTTATATCTTTGATTATTATCTTTAGTTGAAGGAATACATTTTTACAAGTAGGAAAACATCGTTATTTCCTAACTGTCATTTTATATTGCAGTCAGGTTTTTAAAGATTGCACCCCCATATTAAGACTTAAAAGAAATAAATTGACCTTAAAGTGTAGTAACCTAAGTGAGAATTTTTACCTAAATAAACATTACTAACATAAGATGTGAAAAGGTTACCCATATCTTTGCCTGTACCTGTTTAATACACCAGCTAACAAAATTTTCTTTCTAGACTCAAGCACTGTAATTTGAAGAACTACTTTTCATCATATTTTTGAGCAGTTATACTTTTGCTTTATGTTTATTGTGATTTAAAATATAATATTGCCTAAATATAAGATTTGTTGGAACTATATGAAGTCTCTTCGCTGCCCCATTTGTAGCTATGGCTTTACTTGGCCAAAACATTACAGGAGGAACAAAGAGATCAGATTCTGCCTAGAGATACCTTTCCTAACTTTAGCTGCACAATGAAATCATCTACGGAACATTAAAAATAATACCAGTTATAGGGTGGCCATGGAATATCCTTCTTCCCATTCATTCTCTTTAAATTAGTTTGAAGTATGACTTGAAAATCAGAATTGTTAAAAGTTCTCCAGGAATTCTAATGGACAGCTGAGGTTGAGACCCACTGGTTAGGGGTAACCCAATTTCCATATGCAATCTTCCTAATAATAGTCAAGGTATCCAGATAACTTCAAGAGTATGGAATTTTCTCTAATTTGTATTGTCTGTAATTCTTGTCATTTACAGTAAGCTTGTATATTTTTTTAGGAAAGGGAAAATAATAAAAATAGTTTAAAGGTTCTAAGCTAAGAGTCAGTAAACTTTTTATATAAAGGTTGCATAGTTTTACCCATTCTGACTGGTGTGAGGTGATATCTCATTGTGGTTTTGATTTGTATTTCCCTGATGCCGAGTGACGTGGAGCACTTTTTCATGTGTCTGTTGGCCATCTGGATGTCTTCTTTGCAGAAATGTCTGTTCATGTCCTCTGCCCATTTCTTGATTGGATTGTTTGTTCTTTGGGTGTTGAGTTTGCTAAGTTCCTTATAGATTTTGGATACTAGCCCTTTATCTGATATGTCGTTTGCAAATATCTTCTCCCATTCTGTCAGCTGTCTTTTGGTTTTGTTAACTGTTTCCTTTGCTGTGCAAAAGCTTGTGATCTTGATGAAATCCCAATAGTTCATTTTTGCCCTTGCTTCCCTTGCCTTTGCCGTTGTTCCTAGGAAGATGTTGCTGCGGCTGAGGTCGAAGAGGTTGCTGCCTGCATTCTCCTCAAGGATTTTGATGGATTCCTTTCTCACATTGAGGTCCTTCATCCATTTGGAGTCTATTTTCGTGTGTGGTGTAAGGAAGTGGTCCAATTTCATTTTTCTGCATGTGGCTGTCCAATTTTCCCAGCACCATTTATTGAAGAGGCTGTCTTTTTTCCATTGGACATTCTTTCCTGCTTTGTCGAAGATGAGTTGGCCATAGAGTTGAGGGTCGATTTCTGGGCTCTCTATTCTGTTCCACTGATCTATGTGTCTGTTTTTGTGCCAGTACCATGCTGTCTTGATGATGAGTCAGAATGGGTAAAATTAACAAGTCAGGAAATGACAGATGCTGGCGAGGATGTGGAGAAAGGGGAACACTCCTCCACTGTTGGTGGGAATGCAAGCTGGTGCAACCACTCTGGAAAACAGCATGGAGGTTCCTCAAAATGTTGAAAATAGAACTACCCTATGACCCAGCAATTGCACTACTGGGTATTTACCCTAAAGATACAAACATAGTGATCCGAAGGGGCACGTGTACCCGAATGTTTATAGCAGCAATGTCTACAATAGCCAGACTATGGAAAGAACCTAGATGTCCATCAACAGATGAATGGATAAAGAAGATGTGGTATATATACACAATGGAATACTATGCAGCCATCAAAAGAAATGAAATCTTGCCATTTGCGACGACGTGGATGGAACTAGAGCGTATCATGCTTAGTGAAATAAGTCAATCGGAGAAAGACAACTATCATATGATCTCCCTGATATGAGGACATGGAGAAGCAACATGGGGGGGTAGGGGGATAGGAGAAGAATAAATGAAACAAGATGGGATTGGGAGGGAGACAAACCATAAATGACTCTTAATCTCACAAAACAAACTGGGGGTTGCTGGGGGGAGGTGGGATTGGGAGAGGGGGAGCGGGCTATGGACATTGGGGAGGGGAGGCGAACCATAAGAGACTATGGACTCTGAAAAACAACCTGAGGGTTTTGAAGGGTCAGGGGTGGGAGGTTGGGGGAACAGGTGGTGGGTAATGGGGAGGGCACGTTTTGCATGGAGCACTGGGTGTTGTGCAAAAAGAATGAATACTGTTACGCTGAAAAAATAAATAAAATGGAAAAAAAAAAAAAAAAAAAAAAAAAGGTTGCATAGTAAATATTTTAGGCTTTGCAAGCCATGTGGCCTCTGTGTCAACTGTTAAACTCTGCCACCTTAGCATGAGAGGAGATATATATATATATATTTATATATATATATATATATATTTATGTATCATGTATATATATATACATGATACATAAACAACATGATACATGATACATAAACAAATGTATCCCATAAAATTTTATTTACAAAACTATGCAGTTGGCCAGTTTTGTCCTATAGACTATAGTTTGCCAACCCATGTTATAAATTCTTATTGATCTTTTGAAAAAAAATCTAAATTCAACACATAAATTGAGGATTGTTTTAAATGCCTTCCTTCTTAGTCTCTTTTGCAGCCCACTAAGTTTTTGTTTCTGAAAACAAACTATGATAACATATACGTAATTTCATCATATTCCTATGAGTGTGGGTATTTCTTTGCTTCCACTGGCTTTTAAAGCAGTGTTAAAAATACAAATTTTCAACTGAGGGAAATAAAATTACCTTTCCATAATCTCTATCCATTTTACATACCATAACTCATTCAGATATGATAAAAGGAGATCATTTTGTTCCTAAATTCCCAGGATTAGCAAACAAAAAGCATATAAATGCCAAATTATATTCAATAGGTAACAAAATAAAGATAGCACTCTAACCATTATAATTAGCATTTCCCTATATTAAGATGATTTCACTACATAGTACTTTTTCTTTTGCTTAATTTAATATGATTTTTAGTTGAATTAAAATGTTATTTTAATTATTAAAGTGGTTTAAAATAGTTAAATTCCTATAGGATCTTTCATTCTTTGTCACCACCTCCTTTGTTTACCTTAATTCTTAATACAGATTTATGCCATTCCCTGCAAGTACTAAAAAGGAAAAAAGTAAAATTAGTGTATAATTTCATGTCTAAAGGTAACCAATACCAACCCAGAAGCCACCTTATGGAATGCTTTTTGAAATTTTGCTGCTTCACTCTATCTGAAATATATCACTGTCTGGACAAAATGTGTTATTTCACATAGTACTTTTGAGTACTGTTTAGTGATATTCAATCCCTGCTTTTTTAAAATATGAGGGCTCCCCTAACTATTTGATTCTTTTTAAAATTTTTAAATTAATACAAAATGGTATGTTCAAAATTGTTTCTTAATTTAATATTAACCTGTTAATAGTAACACATCTATATTACTGATTTATTAAACTTTTTCCCTCAAATTTTTTTCTTCCTGAATAATTGAAAGTAATAATAAGTTTTGCGTTGTTATTAAGTAGCCCTTATATCTGAAAAAATTACTATCATTAATTGTTTTTCTCCTTCCTTTTTTGGTCTGGTTAGTTATGGCTACAAAATTTCTAATATCTCCCCAGAATGCTCTGTGAGTAATTTGTTCTAAATGATTAATTGCTACTATTTTTAATTACCTTTCTTTATTTGCCTCCCTAATTTCTATCCCTGGAAGAAAATCTTCCTTAAAATCTTGGGAGCAGTCCATTTTATTTTTTAATGAGTAAGCATATTGCTTTAGGTATATACTGTCATTGGAATAGCTTAACCTATTATATTGGATGCTGATTTTGACTATCGAACATTAAGAGAATCCTAAGACTTTTTTCTACGAAACAGTTTTCCAAAAATATAATTATAAGGTTCTTTGGATTCTAATTATTGCAGTTCTAAATTCATAACTTGTGATGCAAGTTAAATCCTATGAAACACTGAGATGAATATGTACAGTCATGAACACTTCCTTATACCAGGAAATGTTAGGATGCTTGATTCCAACCTCAAAGCAACAGAATAATAAATTATTTCCTGGTAGTATCTGCTAAAGAAGGATACTGGCATCTTTGATTCACTTAAATAGACATTATTCTGAGGTAATATGCCTCAAAGATTTGTTTAGAAAATCAATATTCAACTGCCCACCTAGGAGGTTTTTGAAAATGTGTGGAAACACTTGTAACTAACAATACTGAGCAACAGAAATGGTTTCTATAATTTGGTGGCTAGGGCCAGAGATACAAAAATAACTTGCCACAAGTAGGAAATTGCTACACAACTGTCCCTTCTAAGAAACCAACAATGTCTGTGTGGGAATCACTAATACAAGTAATGAGTAGTTAATATACCAGAGTGTTGTCAGATTTCCATGACCACATTACACATGACCACATGAAACACAAAGTGCTGTTGTATTTTCCTGCAAGAAATAAATTGAAAATTGGCAAATTGCCCTTATACTTCCCCCCCACCCCAGGTTTTGGTCATGTCCATTAGAGGGGAACACTGATTTCTCACTTCTTGTGTCATATTTTAAATATGGCAAGAGTGCTTCTAGGTTGTCTGTTGGGAAGGAGAAGGGATACATTTGATTGACACATTTAGAAAAAGGAACCAAAAATGTGCCTTCATTTTTCTTAGATTTTTAAATCTACCTGTCAAAGGGGTTAGTTTTGGTATCGTCCCATGTGGTAAATTTAAATATTATTAAACTTCAGGAAAACCTGCAGTTTTAAGTCCAAATACTGGGTTTGGAGTTGAAGTATCTTTAGTCTGAGGTTTTGGCTACATTTTCTTGTTCAACTTTTGCAGGTAAAACACTGATATTAGGTCCAAAAACATGAGTGAATTTCTAGTAAAACACAAAAATGTCTTCCTTTGTGAAACCTATTTTCTATAGGAGGGTGATAGATAAAAAACTAAAACCATGAATTATATAGAGAGTAGTAGGAGGTGATGAGAGCCAACAAGCATAAAAATAGGACATGGAAAAAACAGACCTGTGTTTTTGGGGGGGCATCAGGGTAAAGTGGTTGTATTTGTAGATAGCTTGGCCAAATAAGGTCTTATTAAGAACAGGACATTTGAGCAAAAGCTGTGAAAATGAGTTTTAACTGAAGTGACAGCCTCTTTATGTGAAGTCAGCGGTGATACAAAAAGTAATCTAGGAAAATCAGGCTTATTGATACATTTATTATTTTGTGAATGGGCATTTTTATTTTAAGCATTAACATATTGATAGTTTTTGTCTTGATTCTTGTTTTGTCATCCTAAACTTCCTTTCACAGTGATTCAGGCACATAATGGCATACACAATTCCAGATATGATTAGATGTTCCATGTTGCTGCGGTTGTAGGTATACACCACATTTCCAAATGAATTGAAATGGAAGAGGCCCAATGGACACATACTTAACTTTAGGAATGTTGATTCAGATACTAAAAAGTAAATCCATCCAACCAACATTAATCATTTATTCATTATACCCCCAAATAAAAATGTTATGAGAACGAATGGGACTGAGCAGAAAGGCAGGGGTGCAAGGTAAGGTATACCTGACAAATATAACCTTTAGGCCATGATTTAAGAGTGATAAAGGAATTGCCAGATAAAAGGTCAAGCCAGTGGGGACAGTGACTAATGGTGGGAACATGATGGTGTTCAGAAAATAATCATGAACATGTCCGGAACATCAGGGGGAGAGTATAATTAACAAAAGCACAATAGGCAGACAATGTATAAAGGATGATAGAAAATAGAGTCAGAAAGTCAGATCTTGAAAGGTCTCTTTGGTCAAGCTAAAGATTTTGGATTTTATGTGGGGTTTATGGACAGGTTTTTAAGCAGAGATATGACATGATCAACTTCGTTCTCTATACAGATAATGTCAATGGCTCTATAGAGTCAATTCATTTGGTTAAGAGCACGTATCAATCAAACAGGCTGCTTGGCATCATGTAGACAACATAACTGGTTGATTGACTGAGTACTTCACATTTTCAGCCAGTTGTTTTGACATGTGTATACATAACCTCAAAATAAAAATGGTATTTTTAGCATGCCTGATTTAGTCCATAACTCTTTATGGCAGCTCTCTTTAAGAGTTAACTCTATCACCAAATTACAAGTACAGATTTCATATATATGTATGCATATTTCATATATATGTGTATATCTACACATATATATGATATCCATGTATATATATATCAAAATATATATAATTTTGATAAAGATAAGTATTATAAAGCACATAAGCCAAAAATAATATTGATAACCAAACAAAAAATAGTACAGTTAAAAGTTTTCTAAAATATAATCACATGCTGTGTTAAGTAATGGAAGTTAAGTATGATAAAAATAAGAATTTTAGGGTGTATCTTTTGTCATCATTCAACTGATATGATCTTGAACTTCCTATGTAGTAGTAAATAGGTAAATGCATTTATTTTTATCCATAAAATGTTATGCATTTTAAACTGATCCATGTTTTATTGCACTATTTATAAGTCAAATTGAGCAGGATATTATATTGAATATCCTGGAATATTATATTGAATAAAAAAGTATTATAAAAGAGGTAAATTAACATAAATATAGATATGAACTTGATGCTGATTTCTGTGTCCACTCTAAGTGGGAGTTATAGGAATAAATAACAGAAAGTTTTAAATACTTCATTTGAAGAAAACAAAAGAATTTTGAGGGTTTTGTCCTTATGATATCCCATATCATCAGAATGGTGAACTGCAAATGAATACATGGACAGTTGGTAGAAATGAAAAAGACTTAGTAGGCAAAGTAAAAGATTGGATTTGATGTCTTCACAGTTCCCTACTGACCCTTTCTTTTTCTTATTCACTAATATTAATGCACAAAATGTTTTATCTGCCACTTCTCCAGTAAGATATCAACAAGAAACAACAAACAAAATACTGATATAGAAAGTACTTTAATGCATAATTTTTCTGCTATGTCAAATGATTTTGGCTTATACAAATTTGGAGTGAAGCTCTACCAGATCATGTGGACAAAGTCACTAAACAAACAAAATACAGGCTATAATAAAATAAGGCATATGGATACCAGAGAAGCAAACAATAACCGCTCACTACAAGCTGAGGCTTAATAACCCTAAATATCTTTGAGACATATGTAACTAAAGAGATGTCACATATTTGATATACACTCAATTTCTCTTATTAGTCTCTAATACTGCACAATGTCTTCTCATAGTTTTTTTAAATTTTTTTTAATTTCTTTTCAGCGTAACAGTATTCATTGTTTTTGCACCACACCCAGTGCTCCACGCAATACGTGCCCTCCCTATTACCCAACACCTGTTTTCCTAACCTCCCACCCCCTGCCCCTTCAAAACCCTCAGGTTGTTTTTCAGAGTCCATATATGGTTCATCTCCCCTTCTAATTTCCCTCAACTACCTTCTCCTCTCCATCTCCCCATGTCCTCCATGTTATTTGATATGCTCCACAAATAAGTGAAACCATATGATACTTGACTCTTTGCTTGACTTATTTCACTCAGCATAATCTCTTCCAGTCCCATCCATGTTGCTACAAAAGTTGGGTATTCATCCTTTCTGATGGAGGCATAATACTCCATCGTGTATATGTACCACATCTTCCTTGTCCATTCATCCGTTGAAGGGCATCTTGGTTCTTTCCACAGTTTGGCGGCCGTGGCCATTGCTGCTATAAACATTGGGGTACAGATGGCTCTTCTTTTCACTACATCTGTATCTTTGAGGTAAATACCCAGTAGTGCAATTGCAGGGTCATAGGGAAGCTCTATTTTTAATTTCTTGAGGAATTTCCACACTGTTCTCCAAAGTGGCTGCACTAACTTGCATTCCCACCAACAGTGTAAGAGGGTTCCCCTTTCTCTCATAGTTTTTAAAACCAGGGCGGCAGGGTGGTCTCAATCATGCCTGTTATCTTGGCATAATAATTAATGGTGTTCTGGTTCCCTCTCAAAAACATTTCAATTCAAATGATAAGTTATATGATCATACAATCATTTGATTATCTAAAGTGTGACACCCTCTCTAACATTTCTTTTTGACCACCCACTGGCCTTTACCTTTTCCCTAGGGTTCTATATACACCCTTGTCTTGGAAAATTAGCATTGAAAGTCTTGACTTTCAGTTATATATGTGATTCAAGCAATGGTTCCCCTCTTATTTTGATGGGAGCATGTTGGCTGGCAAGGGGGGCACATATACATTTAAAGCATATCCTTGGCAGCAATATGCATGAAATACCAGAATCCATCTGCAGATTTTACAGTGTTAATTGACAGGTGCTGTAACTCATAAAATGTTCAAAGTCCACAACAGATAATAAGAGCACCAGATGGGACTTGCCCAATAAGAAACTTCAAAAGCTTTCCCTTCTCTCCAGAAAATTACCAAAAATATTTAATGTGAAATGTTATTTGTTATGGGGATAGAAAGGACATGAATTGGAAAGAAATTGAAAAAACAAAAAAACAAAACAGCCCATTTAAAATCAGAATTTATAATCCATGAGTTTGATCTTACAGTAAGTATCACATCTAAGCTCATGATATTGCCAAGCATGCTTTAAATTTTAATCATGGTATATATGCATAAGAAGTATAAATTTATTATATGACCATGCTATATATACCTATAAATAAAAATGCTTACAACAAAAAACTTTTACCACAGTCCTTATCATTCATCGATCTACAACCCAGAATTGACTATTTTTAACATGTTATATGTCTCCATATCTATACTTATACTTCAGTGTTAAGTGTTAAACATTATTTACTGACTCTGTCTTATACAGTACTCTTACACTGTATCTGCTTTTGTTCTCCAATCTGCTCACAGCAGTATTAACACTAGTTAAAACAATACACATTGTTTTCATTGTTTTGATTATATTCATTATAGTATCAAACTGTATACTGATATTTTTCATAACTCCATAAGCATCTAAAATTTATATTTCAATATCTATGTGCAATGTGTTCTTTAGTAAAATATCCTCACATAGCTTTTATATCAGTTATAACTGGGACTCTCTGGGCTCCTCATTTTTTTTTAGAAGTTATAAAAAAAAAGCTTTATTTTTAGAGGAGTTTTAGGTTCGCACCAAATTGAATAGGAAATACAGAAAGTTACCATATACACTTTCCCCTACATATGCACAGCTTCTGCCACTGGCAACATCCCTCAACTGAGTATTACATGTAGTAATACTAGTTATTACTAGTATCACTAGTAATAATAGTGTGTAGGCTATGGAATAGTCAATCCATAATAGAAACAATGGACTTTGGGTGATAAAGATGTATCAGTGCAGGTTATGTACTACATGTACTACATAACCTACACTGACACATCTTTATCACCCAAAATCCATTATTTCTATTATGGTGCGCACTTGGTGGTGTACATTCTATGGGTTTTGACAAATGTATAATGACGTGGGTCCACTATTACTGTATTATGTGGTATAGTTTAAGTGCCTTAAAAATCGTCTGTGCTCTGCCTATTCATCCTCCTTCCCAATTAGACCCTGGAAACCACTGATACTCCATGATTTTGCCTTTTCCAGTATGTCATACAGTTGGAATCATACAGTGATCTCTTCAGATTGGCTTCTGTCACTTAGGAAAATGCATTCGCGATTCCTCCATGTCTTTTCATGGGTTGACAGCTCATTTTGTTTTAGCACTAAATAATAATGTTCCATGGTCTAGATGAACCACAGTTTGTTTATTCCTCACATATTAAAGGACTTCTTGGCTGCTCCCAAGTTTTGCCTTATTATGAATAGGCTGCTATAAATATTCAGGTGCAGGTTTTCCAACATAGTTTTTTTTTTAATTTTTTTATTTATTTCTTATGGTTTTATAAACATATAATGTATTTTTATCCCCAGGGGTACAGGTCTGTGAATCGCCAGGTTTACACACTTCACAGCACTCACCATAGGACACACCCTCCCCAATGTCCATAATCCCCCTCCCCCTCTCCTTACCACCTCCCCCCAGCAACCCCCAGTTTGTTTTGTGAGACTAAGAGTCACTTATGGTTTGTCTCCCTCCCAATCCCATCTTGTTTCATTTATTCCTCTCCTATTCCCCTAATCCCCCATGTTGCATCTCCCATCCTCATATCAGGGAAATCATATGATATTTGTCCTCCGATTGACTTATTTCCCTAAGCATGATAACCTCTAGTTCCATCCACGTCATCGCAAATGGCAAGATTTCATTTCTTTTGATGGCTGCATAGTATTCCATTGTGTATATATACCTCTTCTTCTTTATCCATTCATCTGTTGATGGACATCTAGGTTCTTTCCACAATTTGGCTATTATAAACATTGCTGCTATAAACATTCGGGTGCATGTGCCCCTTCGGATCAATACGTTTGTATCTTTAGGGTAAATACCCAGTAGTGCAATTGCTGTGTCGTAGGGTAGTTCTATTTTCAACATTTTGAGGAACCTCCATGCTGTTTTCCAGAGTGGTTGCACCAGCTTGCATTCCCACCAACACTGTAGGAGGGTTCCCCTTTCTCTGCATCCTCGCCAGCATCTGTCATTTCCTGACTTGTTAATTTTAGCCATTCTGACTGGTGTGAGGTGATATCTCATTGTGGTTTTGATTTGTATTTCCCTGATGCCGAGTGACGTGGAGCACTTCTTCATGTGTCTGTTGGCCATCTGGATGTCTTCTTTGCAGAAATGTCTGTTCATGTCCTCTGCCCATTTCTTGATTGGATTGTTTGTTCTTTGGGTGTTGAGTTTGCTAAGTTCCTTATAGATTTTGGACACTAGCCCTTTATCTGATATGTCGTTTGCAAATATCTTCTCCCATTCTGTCAGTTGTCTTTTGGTTTTGTTAACTGTTTCCTTTGCTGTGCAAAAGCTTTTGATCTTGATGAAATCCCAATAGTTCATTTTCGCCCTTGCTTCCTTTGCCTTTGCTGATGTTCCTAGGAAGATGTTGCTTCGGCTGATGTCGCAGAGGTTGCTGCCTGTGTTCTCCTCAAAGATTTGGATGGATTCCGTTCTCACATTGAGGTCCTTCATCCATTCTGAGTCTATTTTCATGTGTGGTGTAAGGAAGGGGTCCAAATTCATTTTTCTGCATGTGGCTGTCCAATTTTCCCAGCACCATTTATTTATTTTTTGTTTTGTTTTGTTTTTTTTTTTTAAAGATTTTATTTATTTACTTGACAGAGAGAGAGAGCACAAGTAGGCAGAGAGGCAGGCAGAGAGAGAGGAGGAAGCAGGCTCCCCACGGAGCAGAGAGCCTGATGCAGGGCTCGATCCCAGGATCCTGAGATCATGACCTGAGCCGAAGGTAGCGCCCAATCCACTGAGCCACCCAGGCGCTCCCCCCCCCCAGCACCATTTATTGAAGAGGCTGTCTTTTTTCCATTGGACATTCTTTCCTGCTTTGTCAAAGATTAGTTGACCATAGAGTTGAGGGTCTATTTCTGGGCTCTCTATTTTGTTCCATTGATCTAAGTGCCTGTTTTTGTGCCAGTACCATGCTGTCTTGATGATGACAGCTTTGTAATAGAGCGTGAAGTCCAGAATTGTGATGCCACCAACTTTGGCTTTCTTTTTCAATATTCCTCTGGCTATTTGAGGTCTCTTCTGGTTCCATATAAATTTTAGGATATTTGTTCCATTTCTTTGAAAAAAATGGATGGTATTTTGATAGGAATTGCATTAAATGTGTAGATAGCTTTAGGTAGCATAGATATTTTCACAATGTTTATTTTTCCAATCCAGGAGCATGGAACATTTTTCCATATCTTTGTGTCTTCCTCAATTTCTTTCATGAGTACTTTATAGTTTTCTGCATATAGATTCTTAGCCTCTTAGGTACCTAGGTACCTTATGGTTTTGGGTGCAATTGTAAATGGGATTGACTCCTTAATTTCTCTTTCTTCTGTCTTGTTGTGGTGTACAGAAATGCAACTGATTTCTGTGCATTGATTTTATATTCTGACACTTTACTGAATTCCTGTACAAGTTCTAGCAGTTTTGGAGTAGAGTCCTTTGGGTTTTCCACATATAGTATCATATCATCTGCGGAGAATGATAGTTTGACTTCTTCTTTGCCGATTTGGATGCCTTTAATATCTTTTTGTTGTCTGATTGCTGAGGCTAGGACTTCTAGTACTATGTTGAATAGCAGTGGTGATAATGAACCTCCCTGCCGTGTTCCTGACCTTAACGGAAAATCTTTCAGTTTTTCTCCATTGAGAATGATATTTGCGGTGGGTTTTTCATAGACGGCTTTGATAATATTGAGGTATGTGCTCTCTATGCCTACACTTTGAAGAGTTTTGATCAGGAAGGGATGCTGTACTTTGTCAAATGCTTTTTCGGCGTCTATTGAGAGTATCATATGGTTCTTGTTCTTTCTTTTAGTAATGTGTTCTGTCACATTGATAGATTTGCAGATGTTGAACCAACCTTGCAGCCCTGGAATAAATCCCACTTGGTTGTGGTGAATAATCCTTTTAATGTACTGTTGAATCCTATTAGCTAGTATTTTTTTTTAAGATTTTATTTATTTATTTGACAGAGAGAGAGATCACAAGTAGGCAGAGAGGCAGGCAGAGAGAGAGGAGGAAGCAGGCTCCCCACGGAGCAGAGAGCCCGACACGGGGCTCGATCCCAGGACCCTGAGATCATGACCTGAGCCGAAGGCAGTGGCTTAATCCACTGAGCCACCCAGGCGCCCCTTCCTATTGGCTAGTATTTTGGCGAGAATATTTGCATCTGTGTTCATCAAGGATATTGGTTCGTAGTTCTCTTTTTTGGTGGGATGCTTGTCTGGTTTTGGGATCAAGGTGATGCTGGCCTCATAAAATGAGTTTGGAAGTTTTCCTTCCATTTCTATTTTTTGGAAGAGTTTCAGGAGAATCGGAATTAGTTCTTCTTTAAATGTTTGGTAGAATTCCCCTGGGAAGCCGTCTGGCCCTGGGCTTTTGCTTGTTTGGAGATTTTTTTTTTTTTTAGATTTTTTTAATTTTATTTATTTGACAGTGAGAGAGAGAGATCACAACTAGGCAGAGAGGCAGGCAGAGAGAGAGGAGGAAGCAGGCTCCCTGCCCGATGCGGGGCTCGATCCCAGGACCCCGAGACCACGACCCGAGCCGAAGGCAGCGGCCCAATCCACCGAGCCATTTGATGACTGTTTCAATCTCCTTACTGGTTATGGGCCTGTTCAGGTTTTCTATTTCTTCCTGGTTCAGTTGTGGTAGTTTATATGTCTCTAGGAATGCATCCATTTCTTCCAGATTGTCACATTTGTTGGTGTAGAGTTGCTCATAGTATGTTCTTATAATTGTCTGTATTTCTTTGGTGTTAGTTGTGATCTCTCATCTTTCATTCATGATTTTATTTATTTGGGTCCTTTCTCTTTTCTTTTTGATAAGTCTGGCCAGGGGTTTATCAATCTTATTGATTCTTTCAAAGATCTACCTCCTAGTTTCATTGATTTGTTCTATTGTTGTTGTTTTTTTCTATTTCATTGATTTCTGCTCTGATCTTTATGATTTCTCTTCTCCTGCTGGGTTTAGGGTTTCTTTTTTGTTCTTCCTCCAGCTCCTTTAGCTGTAGGGTTAGGTTGTGTACTTGAGACCTTTCTTGTTTCTTGAGAAAGGCTCGTACCGCTATATATTTTCCTTCAGGACTGCCTTTGCTGTGTCCCACAGATTTTGAACCGTTGTGTTTTCATTATCATTTGTTTCCATGAAGTTTTTTAATTCTTTTTAATTTCCTGGTTGACCCATTCATTCTTTAGAAGGATGCTGTTTAGTCTCCACGTATTTGGGTTCTTTCCAAATTTCCTCTTGTGATTGAGTTCTAGCTTCAGAGCATTGTGGTCTGAAAATATGCAGGGAATGATCCCAATCTTTTGGCACCGGTTGAGACCTGATTTAGGACCTAGGATGTGATCTATTCTGGAGAATGTTCCATGTGCACTAGAGAAGAATGTGTATTGTGTTGCTTTGGGATGAAATGTTCTGAATATATCTGGTCCAGTGTGTCATTCAAGGCCTTTATTTCCTTGTTGATCTTTTGCTTGGACGATCTGTCCATTTCAGTGAGGGGAGTGTTAAAGTCCCCTACTATTATTATTATTATATTATTATTATTATATATAATAATATAATATTATATAATAATATATAATGTTATTATAATAATATTATATAATATATAATAATATATTATTATATTATTATTGATGTGTTTCTTTGATTTTGTTATTAATTGGTTGATATAGTTGGCTGCTCCCACATTAGGGGAATAGATACTTAAAATTGTTAGATCTTCTTGTTGGGCAGACCCTTTGAGTATGATATAGTGTCCTTCCTCATCTCTTATTATAGTCTTTGGCTTAAAATCTAATTGATCTGATATAAGGATTGCCACCCCAGCTTTCTTCTGATGCCCATTAGCATGATACATTGTTTTCCACTGCCTCACTTTAAATCTGGAAGTGTCTTCGCATCTAAAATGAGTTTCTTATAGGCAACATATTGATGGGTTTTGTTTTTTTATCCATTCTGATACCCTGTGTCTTTTGATTGGGGCATTTAGCCCATTAACATTCAGGGTAACTATTGAGAGATATGAATTTAGTGCCGTTGTATTGCCTGTAAGGTGACTGTTACTGTATATTGTCTCTGTTCCTTTCTGATCTACTACTTTTAGGCTCTCTCTTTGCTTAGAGGACCGCTTTCAATATTTCCTGTAGAGCTGGTTTGGTGTTTGCAAATTCTTTCCGTTTTTGTTTGTCCTGGAAGCTTTTTATCTCTCCATTTTCAATGATAGCCTAGCTGGATATAGTATTCTTGGCTACATGTTTTTCTCGTTTAGTGCTCTGAATATATCGTACCAGCTCTTTCTGGTCTGCCAGGTCTCTGTGGATAAGTCTGCTGCCAATCTAATATTTTTACCATTGTATGTTACAGATTTCTTTTCCCGGGCTGCTTTTAGGATTTTCTCTTTGTCACTAAGACTTGTACATTTTACTATTAGGTGATGGGGTGTGGATCTATTCTTGTTGATTTTGAGGGGGGTTCTCTGTACCTCCTGGATTTTGATGCTTGTTCCCTTTGCCATATTAGGGAAATTCTCTCCAATAATTCTCTCCAATAGACCTTCTGCTCCCCTCTCTCTTTCTTCTTCTTCTGGAATCCCAACTATTCTAATGTTGTTTCATCTTATGGTGTCACTTATCTCTGAATTCTCCCCTCCTGGTCCAGTAGCTGTTTGTCCCTCTTTTGCTCGGCTTCTTTATTCTCTGTCATTTGGTCTTCTATATCACTAATTCTTTCTTCTGCCTCACTTATCCTAGCAGTGAGAGCCTCCATTTTTGATTGTACCTCATTAATAGCTTTTTTTATTTCAACTTGGTTAGATTTTAGTTCTTTAATTTCTCCAGAAAGGGCTTTTATATCTCCAGAGAGGGTTTCTCTAATATCTTCCATGCCTTTTTCAAGCCCGGCTAGAACCTTCAGAATCGTCATTCTGAACTCTAGATCTGACATATTACCAATGTCTGTGTTGATTAGGTCCCTAGCCTTCGGTACTGCCTCTTTGTTTGTGGTGATTTTTTCCACCTTGTCATTTTTTCCAGGTAAGAGGATATGAAGGATCAAATAAAATACTAAAAGGGTGGCAAAGACCCCAGAAAAATGCCTGTATCCAAACCAGAAGAGACCCCAAATTGTGGGGGGGGAGAAAGGGGATAAAAAGAGGTTCAGAAAAAAAAAAGAAAAAAATTTTAAAAAGAAAGAAAATATAGAAAAAATATAAAAAAGAAAGAAAAATACATATTTTAGATAAATTAGTCAAAAACGTTAAAAAAGAAAAGGATAAGGGTTTAAAAAATTTAGGCAGAAGAAGAAAAAAGAAAGAAGAAAAATTGAAAAAAAATTCAATTAATTGCAAGACTAAAGAATCATGGGGAGAAAGCCATGAGTTCCGTGCTTTGCTTTCTCCTCCTCTGGAATTCTGTTGCTGTCCTAGGTATCGAACCTGCTTTCCTTGATAGATGAACTTTGTCCTGGCTGGATATTTTGTTGATCTTCTGGGGGAGGGGCCTGTTGTAGTGACTCTCAAGTGTCTTTGCCCAAGGCAGAATTGCACCCCCCTTACCGGGGGGCTGGATAAGTAATCTGCTTGTGTTCGCTTTTGGGAGCTTTTGTTCCCTGAACGCTTTCCATAGAGTTACAGAGGACGGGTATGAAAATGGCGTCCTCCCCTTCTCTGGCCTGGAGGAGCCGAGAGCCCAGGGCCCCACTCCTCTGTGCACCCCCAGAGGACAGCACACAATCACTCCCTTATCCCCAGTCTCCAGCTGCGCTCCGAGCTCACCCAGCCTGCGACCAGTTCAAGGTAACCCCGAGCTGAGAGTTCAGTCCTCAGTTCTGTCTCTGTAGCTGGCTTCTCTGTTCTAATACCAGTGAGCTCTGTGACACTCTGACACCCCCGATCCTTCTGTGACCCTGCGGGACCTGGGGCCACACTGACCCTGCGTTGGCTTCACCCCGGTTTAGCCTCTGGAGCAATGTCCCTCAGTGGAACAGACTTTTAAAAGTCCTGATTTTGTGCTCCGTTGCTCTGCCGCTTGCCGGGAGCTGGCCTCTCCCCCCACGGGCACTCTTCCCGTCTTTTTGGATTTACTTCTCCACCAGTCCTACCTTTCAGAAAGTGGTTGATTTTCTGTTTCTAGAAATGCTGTTCTTCTTCTCTTCGATCTCCTGTTGGATTTGTAGGTATTTGCAATGTTTAGATAAGCTATCTGGCTGATCTCCTGCTACCTGATGCAGTCTCAGCCTGCTACTTCTCCGATATCTTGACTCCTCCCCTCCAACTTATTTTTAACTCATTTAGGAGAATACCAAGGAGTACAAATGATGGATCATATGGCAAGTCTATAGTTTTGTAAGAAACTACCATACTGTTTTCCAAAGTGGCTGTTCCAGTTTGTATACTCACCAGCAATGAATGGGAGGTCTCTGTTGCTCCACATCATTGAGAGCATTTGCTGGTGTCAGTTTGCAGATTTTGACTATTCTAATAGCTGTGTAGTGTTATCTCCTCATTTTTTTCATTTACAATTCCTTAATTACAATTCATTTGTAATTTACATTAATTAGGAATAATTAATACATTATATATATAATATAATTATATATAATTATATAATATAATATATATAATATAATATATATAATATATTATATATAATGTATTAATTATATTATAATTAATATAATATAATGTATTAATTATGTATATATAATACATTAATAATAGGAATTTACAATTCCTTAATGACAGGCGATGTTGAACATCTTTTCCTAAGCTTATTTGCCATCTGTATATCTTCTTTGGTGAAGTATCTGTTAAGATCTTTGGCCTATTTTAAGTCACATTTTTTGCTTTCTTATTATTAAATTTTAAGAGTTATTGGTATATTTTGGATGAGTCTTTTAGCAGATGTATATTTTACAAATATTTTCTCCCAGTCTGTGGCTTGACTTCTAGCTATTTTGACAGTCTTTTGCAAGCAGAAGATTTTAATTTTAATGAAGTCCAGTTTTTCAATTATTTCCTTAATGAAGTTATATCAGTTTTTTTGTGTGATATATATTGACACTCTGTTATTAGATGCATACACATTAAAGATTTTTATGACTTCTTTGAGAAATGTCTATCATTATGTAATGCTACTCATTATCCCTCATATTTTTCCTTGTTCTGAAATATGCTTTGTCTGAAATTACTATAGCAACTCCAGCTTCTTTAAAATAGTGCTAGCATGGTGTATTTTTTCCTACTCCTTTACTTTTTACCTATCTCTGGCTTTATAATAAAGTAGGTTTCTTATATACAACATATACTTGTTTCTTGTATATTTGTGTTTAGTTTTCTCTGACGGACTCTGTCTTTTAATTGTTTTATTTATGCCATTAGCATTTGAAGTGATTATTGATATAGTTGGATAACATCTCGCATGTTTGTAACTACTTTCCATTCTTTGGCCTATTCTGTTTCTTTTGTTCCTCCCCCCTCCCCCACCTTTTTCTGTATTCTCTGGTTTTAGTTTGGCATTCTATATAACTCCATTTTCTTCCCTGAATTTGCATATTAACACGCTTGTTTTGGGAAATATTTTTGGCTGCCTTAGAGTTTGAAATATACATTTACGATGAGTCTAGGTCCACATTCAAATGATATGACACCATCTCATGAATACTGCTAGAGTCTAACAAAATATCCCCAACTCCTCCCTTCAGTTGCTTATAGAATTTCTATCATCTCATATTCTAATACTTACCCATATGCTATATAACCTCAGTAGACATTGTTAGATTTATTACTTTGAACAAATATTTATTTATAGATCAAATAAGACTAAGAAAACTAAAAAAAATTTATTCCATATTCATTTATTTCTTCTTCCAGGCTTTCCCTTTTTTAATGTAAGATGAAGTTTTATACTTTTAGAATTTTGTCCATGAAGAAATTAATTTGCCATTTTCTTTAGTATAGGTTGGCATCATTTTTTTTTTCTCCTTGAAGAGCTTCCTTCACCATTTCTTAATGGATAGATAAGTTGTCCAAAGTTGTCTCATTTGTGTTCTTTGTCTTGAGAATGCATTTCTCTTTATGGGATTTGAATGGATTTCAATCATGTGGAAGTAAAAGTTTGTATTTTTTTTTCTTTCAACACATTAAAATTTCATTCCATTTTCTTCTTTTCTGCATGATTTCTGACAAGTCAGCTTTAATTCTTGTGCTTTTTCCTTTATAGGTAGGGTGTTTTTATCCTCCTTTTAGCTTCTTTCAAAAATTTTTGTCTTGGGGTGCCTGGGTGGCTCAGTGGGTTAAAGTCTCTGCCTTCAGCTCAGGTCATGATCTCAGGGTCCTGGGATCAAGCCCCGCATCGGGCTCTCTGCTCTGCGGGGAGTCTGCTTCCTCCTCTCTCTCTCTCTCTGCCTGCCTCTCTGCCTAGTTGTGATTTCTCTCTGTCAAATAAATGAAATATAAAAAAAAATTTTTTTGTCTTTGGTGTTTGAAGTTTAAATGTGATATGCCTAGCATTAGACATTTTACTTTTTATCCTGCTTGGTTCTCTGAGCTTCAGAGATGTTTGTTTTGGTGTCTGTCATTAATTTTGTCAGTTTTCAAAAATTTTCTAAATTTTTAGTCATTATGATTCCACAGTTTCTTCTGCTGTGTTATCTTTCTTCTCGTTTTGGTACTCCCAATTGTATATATATATAATTGCTTTTTTGAAATGTTCCACTATTTTTGGATATTCTGCCCTACTTTTTTAACTTGTTAGTCATACTTTTTCTTTGTATTTTAGTTTTGGGATTTATTACTGATATATCTTAAAGTTCGCTTACTCTTTCTTCAACCTTCCAGTCTACTGATGAATTCTTCAAAAGCATTTATTTCTGTTACAGCAATTGATTACTAGCACTTTCTTTTTATTCTTTCTTAGAGTGCCCATCTTTCTGCTTACATAACCTATCTGTTCTTGTATGTTGCCTACTTCTTTCCATTGGAAACCTTAACATATTAACCATAGTTATTTTAAATGTCTTGTGTGATAATTCCAAAATCTGCATTGCATCTGAGTCCAGTTATGATGCTCAGTTTGGGTCATCATCATTATCTTTTTCCTTTTTAGCATGACTCATACATGTTTTATTGAAAGACAGATGTAATATACCAGCCAATTCAGTTGGCAGCTTGGCTATGTTTAATATTTGCTGTAGTTATAGGTGCCAGGGGCTTTGTTTTCTTTTTGTGTCCTTGTTTTTGTGTCCCTTGTTGTCTTTTGATTTTCCTAAAAACTCCTTAAATAGAGGCTGAGACTTGTAGCAACTTCACTTATAATCCATTGTTATTATACCAGAGTCTTGTTGATGTCATAGTAAGAAAAATGCAGATGGTTTGCATCCCTGGGTTGTTAACTTCAAGAGAGTTTCTTTGATTTTATTTCCTATTTTGGAGAGACAGAAAGATTAAAGAGGGCTGGAGTCAAAGAAATGCCCTTTCCTACAGATGCAATAAATCTTTTTTCTTGGAAATCTGGCCTTTACTATGAAGAATGTTCTGGATATGTTACAAAATGGTTCAGTTTCTCCTCCTCTACCAGAGACATGAGGTAATTTTTGTTTTGGCTCTTTACAGTAAGAACCTCATGAGGGTCCTGGAAGTAAAGCCCATGAAGGGAAACCTTCCATAAGAGTGTGGCCTTAAGTAGATTTTCACTTTTATTCTAGTCAGCACACAGTCTCTATCCATGTGTCAATATTACTAATAAGTGTTCTTATCAGTTTAGGGCTCCAGCAGATTCTGTTCCAAGAGATCTCTCTTGTGGTTCTCTGTATTTGCTTATTTCTCCAGATTTCAGAGTGGATGTTTGTTTTCTGGCCTCTAGTCTCAGGAAAGGTCATTGGTTTTCAATTTGTATAATTTATCTTACTGTAAAGATGGTAATGATAACTTTTATCTTTTTATATGCTAGAGCTGATACTCACTTCCTCTAGATATTTTTTTAAAAGCAACTGGACTCATTTTCTTTGACTGACCTTGTACTTGTTCTAGGAAGGCACTTGTACATATTGTACTATAGGCCCCAGTGTTGGCTGTGCTTCTATGTAAGTAGCACTCTGAGTACAATCACCTCTTTATAAAATGACAGATCCTGTCCTGGGACCATTAGGCTGCTAGAGTCTTCTCCCTCTTGTTTTCTCTAAGCATTATTGGTAGGGTTGAATTCCCTGGGGAATCAGGGTTTCACAGAAGGCAAACAGAATCATATACTTGCCTATATTTTTCATTTTAAGATATTTTGTCAGTAAATACATGTTTCTTTCATAAATTACATAAATTTAATAATTTAATAAATTAAACATTGACTACTGTGATTAACAAATTAAAGATTTACTGATTACTTTAACATGTTGCCATGGAAAAGCATGTTTTTTTCAGGTATGTAATATATATTTTCTAATGATCTATGTGTATTATACATATATAGTATATATATTCATATTTTACATTCAAAGAAATACTTGATGTTAATTTACTGATATAAAAAGTGAAATTATGAAAAGAATCTTTACCTTAGCAATGTGTTTCTCATTTTGTTTTCCTTTGGTTTTGTTTTATTGAACCTGTATTGAAGTCATTTTGCTATGTTTATGACAACTCAGACAGTTGCTATGGCAAATAATTTAATGTCACAAATTTCAACAGAAAATTAGAAACTTATATTACCACTAGTAAAACCTTTTTTCCTATACACAAAGGCCTCAGTTATTAATTCTGTCAACACTGATATTTTCTATCAGCTCAAAAAGTTATTAAAGTTGAATTGACCTCATAAACAATCAAGGAGATTAGCAGTACTTCTAGAAGGGAAGTTGTGCTTAAATACAAACCATTTTGAAAATTGATAGTCATTGCTGGCAGCAAAACTGATAAAAAAGATTTATGTCACTATTTTGGATTTACTAATAGATAAGCTTCAAATACTTGAAAATAAGTGATATGTCATGGAAATTAACTATACTGCATTGCCTCTGCATAAGACTTCTAAGTGAAAATTTCCCTCAAATAGTCAATGAAGATGTCGATTTACATTTGAGTCTCCCACAATTTTAATTTTCCATGTATGTGAAATTCATAACAGAGAAAGAAGAGAAAATAAAATGTCGTTCACTATTTCTGTTTGTTCTTAATAAAATTAAATGAACTTTTCCTTTTCATATTCTGCCTGACAGGATTCTATTTTCCCTATTTTTTAAAATCTGTTATTCCAGGTTACACATTCTTGAAATACAGTCATATATGTTCTAAACTTAAATTATTCAATACACACTTCACTCAAGCAACAATTATTTACCAGTTCCTTCCTATGTCCTATAGTCCTCTAAGCAATGAAGTATTAAAAATTAATAAGACATTGGGGAGGTGGGGTTCGGGGGGGGTTATGGACATTGGGGAGGGTATGTGCTATGGTGAGTGCTGTGAAGTGTGTAAACCTGGCAATTCACAGACCTGTACCCCTGGGGATAAAAGTACATTATATGTTTATTAAAAAAAAGAAATAAAAAATGTAAAAATGTAAAAAAAATAAGACAAATTCAGTGAACTTTACTAAAGAGAACAGAAATTTTTTAAGTGCTCATTGAATAAATTATTATATAGAACCAGTCCAAAAGGCTCAACATATTTCATAAATCAGAAACTCCATAGTACATACTCTCACACCACAATGCAATAGTACTAAATATTAATGAAAACAATTGAGCAAATCCTACCACCCCTTCACTAACAACACTAAAATCACCTACAAATAAAAAAATCATACATGTCTATTGAATCAATGAAAAAAATAAAAACTATAAGAAGAAACAACTTATTAAATAATGGAATGGAGAAAGATGTGTAGAACATCTTGTAGACTGTTACTTTACACTATGTGGTGATCCAGAAGCATAAACATTGTCTCCAAAAAAAGAAGAAAAATAAATAAAAGAGACCCAAACAGCTTAAAGAATTCAAAAAAAAATCCAACTCAATTATTCAGAAAAAATAAAGACAAAAAGCAATAAGCCTTAAGGGGGAAATAAGAATGCTAAAGGCATTATTAGGTAAATAAGAAATTGCAAACACAATAGGAATGCTATGACAAAGTCATCTGATCAAAAAGGTCCTTCAGTATCTAATAAAAATCTGAAGGAAAGAAGGAAATAAATTGAAAAATAACAATAACAATGTATTTAAATACATGTGTATAGGGTATGTGGCATGTCTTGGAAGAAGTATTGTCTAATTTTTTGTGGAATTATTGGTTTTATTTTTCTGAAAAAGGAGCTTACTATCTGGTAGCAGAAGACTTAGAACTATCAATGTCTTAAAAATGTAATTTATAGAAATGTATCAAAGAATGCACAAATAAAGTCATTAGTTTGTAAGTATAGGTGTTTATGATATCATTTTATACAAATATACTACAATTACTATGGCATAAATATATAAATAGGTATGATATCTATAAATAGTAAACTCTATACTACAAATAATGTTAAATAGCTAATGTTTTATTATAAATTTTACACAGAAAATAATTTATTTATAAATTTGGAATATTTATAAAATTTATAAAATGGGAATTTACAAATTCCAATTTCATACCATGAAGGTAGAAATAATTAAAACTTTATTAGTAATGTTTGAGAGAATTTTTTTTAATGAGTATCTGTCACTGTTACTCTTCTGCTTATATCCAAAAACATGGAATTAAAATATCTGCCAGGATTATATGATGAGTCTTCAATGGTGATATCAATACATCATTTAGTGAAATCTGATGCATCAAAGTTATTGTTCCCTCCAACCAACCCCTGAGTTTTCTAACTAATATATTCAAGGAGACATCAAGTTTACAACTCAAATTCAAAGAATCAACAACAGAAATATTCCTACCAAAACACAAAATTTTGTTTGTAGGAAGGTATACAGAGGTTGGTAGATGCTCAAAATTTTATTTATGTCTATTAATTGAATAAAGGCTTGATATTCTACTACCAAATTCCAGTTAAATGTCTGGAACTATAGAACTAATAATACATGATATGTTAAATATTTGGAATTTTAATAAAAAAATAAAAAATAAATGTTTGAAACCAAACTGCTCTACAAAAAATAAAAGCTAGATAATAGCCCATGCCTATAATATTTTTAAGATAAGAAATATATTTTCCTTCAATATAGTCTTATAAATTGATGTGTCTGATCAATGTATCTAGAGACACTTAATCCTTTGCCAAAGTAAGTTATTCTGAGTTTAACCTCTCATTGCATTAAAAGATTTTTTTAAAGATTTTATTTATTTATTTAACAGAGAGAGAGATCACAAGTAAGCAGAGCAGCAGGCAGAGAGTGGGCAAAGCAGGCTCCCTGCTGAGCAGAGAGCCCGATGTGGGGCTCGATCCCAGGACCCTGAGATCATGACCTGAGCTGAAGGCAGAGACTTTAACCCACTGAGCCACCCAGGCACCCCTAAAAGATCTTTTAAAGTAAATTAGTAATATTAACCTGAGACCTAACTATACATTTTAGCAATAATAGTTTATTTGCAAACCCAAAACACATGACTATCAAAGTATCACTTAATTATAGTTACCTCATGAGATTTTAACTGTATAGTGTAAGGATTTCAGCAAACACTAGTTACTACTATGTACCTTTTTTTTTTAAAGATTTATTTATTTGACAGATAGAGATTACAAGTAGGCAGAGAGGCAGGCAGAGAGAGAGAGAGAGAGGAGGAAGCAGGCTCCCCGCTAAGCAGAGAGCCCGATGCGGGGCTCGATCCCAGGACCCTGGGATCATGACCTGAGCTTAAGGCAGAGGCTTTAACCCGCTGAGCCACCCAGGTGCCCCACTACTATGTACTCTTAAATACACATGGGCACACACATGCATGCAAATATGCACATAATTCTACTGAGCTGTTTCAAGAATTTTTAACTTGATACAAGAGGGAAATATTATAACTAAAGGCAATGAATTTAACTGTAAATAGACATTCTAGGGGAAAATACTTGGGAGGATTCTGAAAACAGGTTGGAAAACTGATTGTGTGAGCAAAATTTAGATTTCAACTTAATTTAAATGATTGAAATGAATAGTCATAAAACTTATTCTATTACAATGTTCAAATTCAGTCCTAACAATATATATTATTAACCTGATGGAATTACCCAAAACACTTTAATCACCTTATTTCATCATATGACAACAAAAATTATCCATATTTTAAGTTTTATATTTATATAAAATAAACGTTGTAAAATATCTGTCTCGCTTAAAAGCAGATATAAAATGCAATGCCTTTTAAAATGATGAGTATTAAAATAAGTGAGAATGTCATAGTTAATCAATTCATAACTTAGAAATAGGTAAACATGAGTACCCCATGTCATTTTATATATCACTTGGAAAAATAAACCATATTAAATGATAAATGCCCTAGAATTATAAAAGCTTTACAAAGAAAATTCCTTCCACCTTTCATTGTTATTCTCTAGACCATTTAAATATGCTTTTCACTCCATTACACCAACATTTATATTGTGTGGATCATAAAAACACCTTGCTGTCAAGTAAATTTTATGGAGTTTACTGTGTCATTGTTGTCCAGCATCTTAACTCTACTTTATTTCAGTATGTTAAGTAACTGCTTTCCTCTAACATAATCCTTAGTAATATAAATCTTTTCTGCTTAAGAAATAATAAAACAAGCTAAATAAGTTGTGAAATATATACTATATTATCTATGAAAAAAAGCAATTCATAAAAATGCTGAAGTACTTAAAGATGACAATGAGATGACTTGTGTGATTCTTCTCACCTCAAAAAATGTTAAAAAAGGACATTTTTACTGAACTTGAAGCTGTCATTGAAACATGAAAAGCTATCATTGCTCCATTTGTCCCTATAAGCACAAAATAATTTCAATATCATAACAAACACTTTAGCAGATGTATAAAGTAGCTCCCCAAAGCCTGAGTATCTCTAAACTGTATTTTTCTATTTGATATTCAATGCTACTTTATCCCAAAATATTATAGTTCAATTACTTGAACAGGTTTATGAATTATGTATACACTGTTGTACATTTTGACAGCTATGGAATCTGTTCCATTGGTAGAATACAACATTATATGATTATAGATTGTATGTAGATCACTTTTAATACCAGGTATTTTTCTGCTCTATAGGTTCTATAATTTAGTAATTATATTGCTTTTAATCACAATATTTCATTATACAAAAATTTGGTATTCCGGGATCACAGTAAAAAATTCATCTTCACGTTAGCCACAACCATTAGCTATAATACCTAACATTTTCCTATAGATTGTGGCACATTTTCTTACTTGTATACGTGGTCTCATGGAGCACTTTGGCAAACATCCATTTATCAGATGACCATTTGGCATCACCACATCTTAGCCTCTTGGATCTCCCATCCTGATTGTTTTCATTGTCTTTAGAGTACTGTGGACCAAATCTTGTTCATTTATGATGGAAGTCCTGTGAACCCTCTGAATTTCTCCTTCTGCTCTGCAAGATGTCTTTGCACATGATTAAATCAAAAAGCTTGTTTAGCATAATAGTCTGTTAAATCATTGCTTCTATACTTAAATCATTGCTTCTATACTAACTTCTGTACTGTCATGCCCACTAATCTTGTAGCTTTAAAGAGCACTATCTTTGGGTAGCCACTTGAGTTGATTTATTTTCTGGTAATAGATGCAGTCTATAGACAAATACAGAATAGTTGTTAATAGCATTACTATTTATACTTTTAGTATAAATCCATCAATAAACACTTGTCAAGAAGTATTTGCTATTTAAGTGTCCAAAAAATTTGTTCAAGACATGAACACTTATTAAGCTGCAGAGTCATAATTATGGGCTTACCCTTGATGGTTATGGGTAGTAAAATTGCTGAATTAAAGGGGTTACATCAGTAGATGCCACTATGAAAAGGAGCAAGTGACAAATTTTTATAATTACTTGAAGTCCGGAATTGTGATGCCACCAACTTTGACTTTGTTCTTCAATATTCCTTTGGCTATTCGAGGTCTTTTCTGGTTCCATATAAATTTTAGGATTATTTGTTCCATTTCTTTGAAAAAAATGGATGGTATTTTGATAGGGATTGCATTAAATGTGTAGATTGCTTTAGGTAGCATAGACATTTTCACAATATTTATTCTTCCAATCCAGGAGCATGGAACATTTTTCCATTTCTTTGTGTCTTCCTCAATTTCTTTCATGAGTACTTTATAATTTTCTGTGTATAGATTCTTAGTCTCTTTGGTTAGGTTTATTCCTAGGTATCTTATAGTTTTGGGTACAATTGTGAATGGGATTGACTCCTTAATTTCTCTTTCTTCTGTCTTGTTGTTGGTGTACAGAAATGCAACTGATTTCTGTGCATTGATTTTATATCCTGACACTTTACTGAATTCCTGTACAAGTTCTAGCAGTTTTGGAGTGGAGTCTTTTGGGTTTTCCACATATAGTATCATATCATCTGCGAAGAGTGATAGTTTGACTTCTTCTTTACCAATTTGGATGCCTTTAATTTCTTTTTGTTGTCTGATTGCTGAGGCTAGGACTTCTAATACTATGTTGAATAGCAGTGGTGATAATGGACATCCCTGCCGTGTTCCTGACCTTAATGGAAAAGCTTTCAGTTTTTCTCCATTGAGAATGATATTTGCGGTGGGTTTTTCATAGATGGCTTTGATAATATTGAGGTATGTGCCCTCTATCCCTACACTTTGAAGAGTTTTGATCAGGAAGGGATGCTGTACTTTGTCAAATGCTTTTTCAGCATCTATTGAGAGTATCATATGGCTCTTGTTCTTTCTTTTATTAATGTGTTCTATCACATTGATTGATTTGCGGATGTTGAACCAACCCTGCAGCCCTGGAATAAATCCCACTTGATCGTGGTGAATAATCCTTTTAATGTACTGTTGAATCCTATTGGCTAGTATTTTGGCGAGAATTTTTGCGTCTGTGTTCATCAAGGATATTGGTCTGTAGTTCTCTTTTTTTGGTGGGATCCTTGTCTGGTTTTGGGATCAAGGTGATGCTGGCCTCATAGAATGAGTTTGGAAGTTTTCCTTCCATTTCTATTTTTTGGAACAGTTTCAGGAGAATAGGAATGAGTTCTCCTTTAAATGTTTGGTAGAATTCCCCTGGGAAGCCGTCTGGCCCTGGGCTTTTGTTTGTTTGGAGATTTTTGATGACTGTTTCAATCTCCTTACTGGTTATGGGCCTGTTCAGGTTTTCTATTTCTTCCTGGTTCAGTTGTGGTAGTTTATTACCTACTTGAAAAACTCTGTAATTTATTTAGCAATAAAAATTGAACTGCATGTGTTAACTTCAGAGTTAAAGGAAATCATATTATGCATTCTAAGATAGTTTGACTAATAGTAGGAGAAATTTGTGCAATGTGATTTTACTTTCCTGAAAAAAAACCCTCAAATAAAGAGCTGTTAATTCAGGAGGCCAGGGAAAGAGCATTGAGGGAATAGGAAGGATATAATTAGATGATGAAAGTGAACTGAGTAGAGAAATATATTTTCAAAACATGGCATGCCTTAGACAACTTCAGAGACTTAGAGAAACACTATTGTGAAGTAAGCATTTGTTTTGAGGCCTCATGATTCCAATTTTGAAAGTTGATTAGATTATAAATATCATTTTATTGAGCTTCTAAGTTTTCTTTTAATGAACTGGTTTATTAATCTTACCATATCCAATGGACTAAATTCTCTAGTCAAAAGACATAAGATATCAGAATATATTAAATATAAAAAAGACCCAACTATATGCTACTTATGAGACTCATTTTAAGCCTAAAGACACTTGCAGATTGAAAGTGGGTGGATGGAGAACCGTTTCTCATGGTAACAGATGTCAAAAGAAAGCTGGAGTAGCCATACTTTTATCAGATAAACTAAGATTTAAACCAAAGATTGTAACAAAAGATGAAGTAATGCATTATATCATAATTAAGGGATAGACTCTTCCAACAAGAAGATGTAACAATTGTAAATATTATGCCCCCAACATAAGAACACCCAAATATATAAAAACAGATAATAACAATTAGTGGCAATTAACAATTAACAACAAACTTAAAGTGATTTGTGGGTAATAATACATTAATAGTAGGGGAACTTAACACCCCACTCTCAGCAATGGACAGATCATCCAAGCAGAAGATCAACAAATAAACAAGTGCTTTGAATTACACATTGGACCAGATGGACTTAAACAAATATATTCAGAACATTTCATCCTAAAACAGCAGAATACGGGGCACGTGGGTGGCTCAGTGTGTTAAAGCCTCTGCCTTCGGCTCAGGTCATGATCCCAGAGTCCTGGGATCAAGCCCCACATCAGGCTCTCTGCTCCGCAGGGAGCCTGCTTCCTTCTCTCTCTCTGCCTGCCTCTCTGCCTAGTTGTGATCTCTGTCGGTCAAATGAATAAAAAAAAAAAAAAAAAAAAACAGCAGAATGCACATTGTTTTCAAGCGCACATGGAACATTCTCCAGAATAGATCACATTAGATCACATCCTGGGTCACAAATCAGGCCTCAACTGATTTGTACAAAAAGATTGAGATCATCCCATGCATATTTTCAGATCACAATGTTATGAAACCTGAAGACAGCTACAAGAAAACATTTGGGAAGATCACAAACACATGGAGGTTAAAGAGCATCCTACTAAAGAATGAATGGGTCAACAAGGAAATTAGAGAAAAAAAAATAGATTAGAGAAGAAACAAATGATACAGAAACAAACAAACAACAGTAGAACATACTAATGAAACCAGGAGTTGGTTCTTTGAAAGAATTAATACAATTGATAATGCCCTAGCCAGATTTATTAAAAAAGGAAAAAAGATAAAGTAGATAAAATCACAAATGAAAGAAGAGAGATCACAACCACCACTACCACAGAAATACAAACAATTGTAAGAGAATATTAAGAGAAGTTGTATGCCAAAAAATTAGGCAATGTTGAAGAAATGGGTAAATACCTAGAAACATATAAACTACCAAAACCAAAACAGGAAGCAATAGGAAATTTGAACAGACCCACAATCAGCAAAGAAATTGAATCAGTAATAAAAATCTCCAACAAACTAGAGTCCAGGGCCAGATGGCTTCCCAGGGGAATTCTACCAAATGTTTGAAGAAAAGTTAATAACCATGCTTCTGAAACTGTTCCAAAAAATAGAAATGGAAGGAAAACTTCCAAACTCATTCTGTGAGACAACATTACCTTGATTCCAAAACCAAAGACCCTACTGAGAAGGAGAACTATAGGCCATTATCCCTGATAACACAGATGCAAAAATTCTCAATAAAATACTAGCAAATAGAATCCAATAGTACATTAAAAGAATTATTCACCATGATCTAGTGGGATTTATTTCTGGGCTATAAGTCAATTGTGATATACTACCTTAATAAAAGAAAAGGTAAGAACCATATGAGCTTCTCAATAGAGGCAGAAAAAACATTTGATAAAATATAGCATTCTTTCTTGATAAAAATCCTCAACAAAGTAGGGATAGAGAGAACATTACTCCATATCATAAAGATCATATACAGAAGACCCACAGCATATATCATCTTCATGGGGAAAAACTGAGAGCTTTTCCTCTAAGGTCAGGAACAAAACAGTGATGTCTGCTCCCACAATTGTCGTTTAACAGTACTGGAAGTCCTAGCCCCAGCAATCAGATAAGAGACAGAAATAAAAGGCATTCAAACTGGCAAGGAAGAAGTCAAACTTTCACTATTCATGTATGATATGATACTCTATGTAGAAAACCCAAAAGACTCCACCAACATATTGCTAGAAGTGATACATGAATTCTGCAAAGTTGCAAGATACAAAATCAGTGTACAGAAATCTGTGGCATTCTGACACACCATTAGTGAAGTAGCAGAAAGAGAAACCAAGAACTAACACCATTTACAATTGCACAAAACCCCATAAGATACCTAACCAAAGAAGTAAAAGATCTGTACTCTGAAAACTATAGAACACTGATCAAAGAAATTGAAAATGACACAGAGAAATGGAAACACTTCCATGTTTATGGATTTGAAGAACAAATATTGTTAAAATGTCTATACTACCCAAAACAATCCATACACTTAATGTAATCCCTATGGAAATACCACCAGTGAGATGCCTGAGTGGCTCAGTTGGTTAAGCATCTGCCTTCAGCTCTGGTCATGATCCTAGGATCCTGGGATCAGTCCCCACATTGGGTTCCCTGATCAACAGGGAGCCTGCTTCTCCCTCTCCATCCTGTTTGTGTTCTCTTTCACTATCTCTGTCTCTCTCCCAAATAAATAAATAAAATCTTTAAAAAAGAAAAGAAAGAAATACCACCAGCATATTCCACAGAACTAGAGCAATCCCAGATTTGTGTGGAACCGCAGAGACCCTGAATAGCAAAGTAACAGTAAAAAAGAATAGCAAAGGGGCGCCTGGGTGGCTCAGTGGGTTAAAGCCTCTGTCTTCAGCTCAGGTCATGATCTCAGGGTCCTGGGATCGAGCCCCGCATCAGGCTCTCTGCTCAGCGGGGAGCCTGCTTCCCTTCCTCTCTCTCTGCCTGCCTCTCTGCCTACTTGTGATCTCTGTCAAATAAATAAAAATCTTAAAAAAAAAAAAGAATAGCAAAGCTGGAGGCATCAATAATTCCAGATTTCAAGCGATATTACAAAGCTGTAGTCATTACAACAGTATAGTTCTGGCACAAAAACAGACACATAGGACAATGGAACAGAACAGAAAACCTGCTCCACTGAGGGAACAGCACTGCAGAGGCTAAGAGCGGGATGGAGCTCTCATGGACACAGTGCGGTCTCAGGTCCTGCGGGGTCACAGAAAGACTGGGGTTACCTGAAGGTGGCAGAGCTCCCAGGTATCAGAGTGGGGAAGCCGGCTACAGAGACAGAGCTGAGGAGTGGGCTATCAGCTCTGGTTACTTTAAGCCATGATCTGTGGCACAGTCGGGCTACTGCTCTTCAAGCAGGGACCCCATAAGTGGCATAACCAGGGAGACTTGCCTTCCTCCCCAAGAGTGGTGGCACATGAGCATGTTGTAGGAATCTGCTGGGTTTGGAGACTCCAAATGGGGCCATTTACCAAAGATAGAAATGCTGTCACAGGCTGGTGAGCACGGAGCACAGCCAGAGACCAGGGAGATGGGAGTGTTTGATTGCTTTTCTCTGAGGGTGCACTGAGGAGTGGGACCCCAAGCTCCTGGCTCCTATGGGTCAGAGATTGGAGTCAGAAATTGGCAAATCACCATTTTCATTCCTGTCCTCTAAAGCTGTATGGAAAGCTTTCTGGGAACAAAAGCTATGGAGAGCAAAACCAAGCAGATTACTTAGCCTGACCCCTGAAAGGACTGTACTATTCCGGCTCAGGCAAAGACATTTGAGAATCACTGCAAGAGGCCTCTCCCCCAGAAGATCAGCAAGAACAACTAGCTAGACCAACTTCACGAATCAATGAGAACTGTGGAACTCCAGAGCTAAGGGAATGCAACACAGAATTCATGACTCTTTCCCCATGATTCTTCAGTCTTTCAAAGTAAAATTTCTTTTTTCTTATTCTATTTTTAAAAATTTTTCCTCTTTCCTAGTTTAACCTTTTAAAACTATTTTTTCTTATCAATACTTTTTAAATCCTTTTTATTTAAAATATTTTATTTATTTACTTGGCAGAGAGACAGAGTGAGAGAGGGAACACAAGTGGGGGAGTGGAAGAGGGAGAAGAAGGATTCTTACTGTGCAGGGAGCCTGACATGGGGCTCAATTCCAGGACCCCGGGATCATGACCTGAGCCAAGGGCAAACATTTAATTACTGAGCCACCCAGGCACCCTGAAATACTTTTTTAAAAAATCTTTTTCACTTTTCATTGTTATGGTCATATCCTATCCCTTCATTGTATTTAAACTTATTTTTTGTATACATAAAGGTTTTCTTTCTTTAAAATTTGGGATACCATTTCTTCTAACAAATCAAAATATACCCTAAATCTAGCACATGGCTTTGTTTTAGTCTCCAGCCTGATCACATTCTTTCCTCTTTTTTTTTCTTTTTTTTCAACCAACTTCTTATCAATTCCTTTTATAGAATCTTAAAATTTTCATCTTTACAGTCATATTCCATCCCTTCATCATGTTTACCCTTATTTTTGTATATGTAAGTTTTTCCTTTAAAATTTTGGGAAAGAGTTTCTTCTAATAGGCCAAAATACACCCAAAATCAAGTGTGTAGCTCTGTTCTATTCACCAGTCCAATATAATTTTTTTACTCCTTTCTTCTCCCTCGAGTTTAGGGCCTCTTCCAATTTGGTCAGTGTATATTTTTCTGGGGTTGTTGCTACCCTTTTAGTATTTTGTTCTCTAATTCATCTGTTCTTATCTGGATAAAATGATAAGGCAGAAAAACTCACTTAAAAAAAAAAAAGAACAAGAGGCAGTACCGATGGCTAGGGGACCTAATCAATAAAGACATTACTAAGATGTCAGAACCAGAGTTCAGAATCACGATTATCAAGGTCCTAGCTGGGCTCCAAAAAAGCATGGAAGATACTAGAGAATCTTTTTCTGGAGAAATAAAATCCCTTCCTGGAAAAATAAAAAAATAAAATCTAACCAAGTTGAAATTTAAAAAGTTAGTAATGATGTATAGTAAAAAATGGAGGCTCTTATTGCTAAGATAAATGAGGGAGAAAAGATAATTAGTGATACAGAAGACCAAATGATAGACAATAAAGAAGCTGAGAAAAGAGAGATAAATGACTACTGGACCACAAAGGGAGAATATGAGAGATAAGTGATACCATAAAATGAAAAAATATTAGAATAATTGGAATCCCAGCAGAAAAAGAAAGAGTGAGAGGGGCAGAAGGTATATTGGAGCCAATTATAGCAGAGAATTTCCCTAATTTGGTGAAGGGAACAAACATCAAAATCCAGGAGGCACAGGAATCCACCTTCAAAGTCAATAAAAATAGGTCAACAACCCATCATCTAATAGTAAAACTTGAAAGTCTTGGTGACAAAGAGAAAATCCTGAAAGCAGCTCAGGACAAGAAGTCTGTAACATACAATGGTAGAAATATTACAGTGGCAGCACACCTATCCATAGGTATCTGGCAGGCCAGAAGGATGGGCATGATATATTCAGAGCACTAAATGAGAAAAATATGCAGCCAAAAATACCATATCCAGCTAGGCTGTCATTTAAAAGAGAAGGAGAGATAAAAAGCTTCCAGGACAAACAAAAACTAAAAGAATTTGCAAACACCAAACCAGCTCTACAGGAAATATTGAAAGAGGTCTTCTAAGCAAAGAGAGAGCTTAAAAGTAACAGACCAGAAAGGAAAGGAAACAATATACAGTAACAGTCACCTAACAGGCACTAAATTCATATCTTTCATATCCTTCAATAGTTACCCTGAATGTAAATGGGCTAAAGACACAATCAAAAGACACAGGATATCCGAGTGGATGAAAAAACAAGACCCATCAATATGCTGTCTGCAAGAAACTCATTTTAGACCCAAAGACACCTCCAGATTTAATGCAAAGGTGTGGAAAACAATTTACTATGTTAATGGACAACAAAAGAAAACTGGGGTGGCAATCCTTATATCAGATAAATTAGATTTTAAGCCAAAGACTGAAATAAGAGATGAAAAAGACACTATATCATACTTAGAGGGTCTGTCCAACAAGATCAAACAATTTTAAATATCTATGCCCCTAACATGGGAGCAGCCAATTATATAAATCAGTTAATAACAGAACCATAGAAACACATTGACAATAATAGTAGAGGACTTTAACACCCCCCTCAACAAAATGGACAGATCATCTAAGCAAAAGATTAACAAGGAAATAAAGGCTTTATATTTTTTTAATATTTTATTTATTTGACAGAGAGAAATCACAACTAGGCAGAGAGGCAGGCAGAGAGAGAGGAGGAAGCAGGCTCCCCGCGGAGCAGAGAGCCTGATGCGGGGCTCAATCCCAGCATCCTGGGATCAAGACCTGAGCCGAAGGCAGAGGCTTTAACCCACTGAGCCAACCAGGCACCCTGAAATAAAGGCTTTAAAGGACACACTGGACAAGATGGACATCACAGATATTTTCAGAACATTCCATCCCAAAGCAACAGAATACACATTCTTTACTGCACATGGAACTTTGTCCAGAATAGATCACATCCTGGGTCACAAATCTGGCCTCAACTGGAACCTAAAGATTGGGATAATTCCCTGCATATTTTCAGACCACAGTGCTTTGAAAATAGAATTTAACCACAAGAGGAAAGTTGGAAAGAACTCAAATACATGGAGGCTAAAAAGCATCCTAATAAAGAATGAAAGGATCAACCAGGAAATTAAAGAAGAATGTTTTAAAAATT